>NC_136888.1:16964404-17496904 GCF_949152265.1 Phoxinus phoxinus | reverse complement strand
AGGCTAAAAAGCAGTTATGACATATGGTGTGTTTTGTGATAAAGTGTGCACTTGTGAGGCTGAAAGTGTAATAAATAAAAATATCATGAAAAAGAGACAACTACAACTTACATTTTGTTTTCTAATTCTATCCTTATCTTTGGGAGTTATTGTGCTCAGAGTTCTTGCTGAGAGTTTGGAGCTTTCAGAACAATGTGTGGGGGATAAAATCATATTGCTTTTTTATGAGGTGTATTTAACAACCTGTGTAGATCATTCAATAGTTGGATTATGTCAACATTTAATAAATTTAGCTTTAGAATTATTTTGACTCACTGTCGAACAGATGCAAAAAAGCCCAAGGTCAGTTTATATGTGCAACATAAAAATAATAGGCTTTTTATGGGGAATATGAAATAGGCTATATATACATGTTCGTTATTTATAGATGTTTAAGAGAACAGATGCTATAAAGCTGCCAAACATCCCAACGTCAGCAAGGTTGTATTAATGTGTGTTTGATGTCTAACATCTGGCTCGTATCTTCACGTTTGTATAAACTCTCCTCTGTGTGTTTGAAAGATAAGGCTCGAGGAGGTCGTGGTGGTCCTGCCAAGGCGCGAGCATTAGTGGGCGGACAGGACTAGTCACGTGATCCTTTCACCAAGTTCCCACGCAAAACACTCCTCACACATCCACGCGCGCTCGCGCTTTCGCTGCGCGCTCACGGCTCTGACCGCAACACAGTCGATTCTTGAGAGAAGAAACTGAGACTTGAGGGAAAAAATTGACTTGGATGCATCTGATGTGCTGTTGTTAGGTTTCCTGGCTGAACTGATTTGTAGAGTTATGTTTCCTGCTGCAGCTCTGGGAATAAACTTAAGCTGAGACCGAGAAAAGTGAGTATAACGTTAGCCATAGCTAACTTACTCCTTTCTAATGGACTTGTTTGGATTTGGACAGACGCAAAATGTTTCATAAAGTGGGTCTGCAGCAGCAACTTCGTTATCTTAAAATAGGCTACAGCATGAGTGTTCGATCTTAAACAATTATCTTTATGAATGTTAAATTAGTGTCTTTTAAATTTCATGTTTAGTTATACTATAACGCAGCAACTACACAATGTTAGTGCATCAAAACTTGGTGAACTGCCGACCTAGACAGCATTTCGCAGCATTCAATTCGTGCGCAGTTCTGTGGCAAACTGATTCGGAACGCGCAAATAAACCATTCGTGTGCCCCTGATGCCCCCCAAAAAATATATATGTGCGCCTATGATGCCGAAAAATAATAAACATAATGCCAATAAAAGCTGTCTAGGTAAGTTAGGCTGCTTAGCTTACTACGTTTTGAGACAGCTAATTGCTTTTACGCGTTCAGGCTGCGGTCGCGAGACGCGCGTCAATGATGAGGGAGATTCAGGAGCTTTCTTTGCGAAAAAGACTTTTCCTGAGATGGGAGTGTAGAGTTAATTTAGTTTGTTTATGCTTATAGACACGTCATGGACACTAATGCATATTCAAAACAATTGTACAGTTGTATATTGTACGAGATATAAATAAATGTAAACAAAAAAAAATTAGATGCAAAAACTTGTGTGGGGGTGCGGGGTGAAGGCTATCAGGGTGGAGGGGGGGGGGGCACTAAAGGTGTGAATTGTTCTCTGTGGGATGCGTGCAGATATGCATGACTTGTATAGGATGTCAGCTGGAGAGCAGACACACAGGTGTTGTGTGAATGCATGCTTATTTGTATGTGTGTGTACAGACAATTAATTTGTAATCCAAAGTGCCCTGGCCTTTTTGTATTCGAGCAGCAATTGCGAACACCGCTTCAAGTAGATCAGAAAAAAAAATAGCCTACCCCTCTATTTTTCTCTCTCCCTCTCTCTCTCTCTGAAGCAGAAGGTTGTGTGTTGTGTTTATGTATGAGCGAGGGTGAGCGTGTTGAGATGATTGCGGGCGATGAAGAGGGCGGATTACGCATCCGCCCCCCATCCAGTCTAAATGTGAAGAAGGTCTACAGCGAGAGCGCAGAAGAACTCCAGTCCCCAGAGGTTCTGAGGAGCAGCGCTATGTCACCTGACCTGAGGCAGGACTTCAACATGATGGAGCAAAGAAAGAGAGTCACACAGATTCTGCATAGTCCAGTAAGACGTCACTCCCACACACACTCGCACCAAAGTGAGAATTCGCATGCTCTCTCTCTTTCTCTCTCCCTTCCTGTGCATTTTAAAAGGAGCCCACGCTTGTGTTTGATTGCATAACAACCAACAAGTGGAGACCCGTTGCCATTAGTAACCATGCACAGATCACCCGAAATGCTGGGAATGAGTGAATTAAATAAAGAACCTGAAGTGATTTCTGTGTATCATGTTTTTGCAGTATACTTTCAGGGCAGTTAGTCTAGGCGCGCTTTCTGATGTAGATGAAGCTCATCTCTTATGTGATTATAGCTTTATCTAGTTTTCATTTCCAAGTCATTTGGAGTGGTATAATCAACAAAACTGAAGACAATGCCCTAAATACACAGCAAATTCTTGATCTTAAAGTAGCCTATGTCCATGATTGTTTTAAAGAACAACATCATGATTTTAAGTTTAAAGGTAGCCTATAAAGTGTAGGCCTATATCTTTTTGTCCTGTAACAAGCATGCATTTTTTAAATAATGCTAATCAACTTTTTGCCTTACTAGTGAATTTTTAGTAGTAGAAATGGTCCTGTGGTGTGACAAAATAATTTGTTATTAAAATAAAAAGTACAGATATTCCATGCTTTCTCTCAATTTATATGATGCCATAAAAGCTGCATGCATGATAGCCTAATTATAAAACACATAAAATGCTGTTTAAAATAGTATTAAATTAAGTATAGCATGTCTCACCACAGGACATGTCATTGTCAACTTCCCGGAAACTATTTTACGGTAAAGGCACTTATGACTGGACCTTCTGTTTACTGAACTTTCTCTTAAAGCCTGTTTTGTTGTCAGTGATTATTCATTACCATGAAATAATAAACTATGAACAAATCAGAAATGTCCCATATTTAAGGAAAGTATTTACACACTTAAGCCACACTTAATCAATTTTATTGGATACACATACCATACAAATGTTTAGGCTTGGTAAGATTTATATTAAAGAAGTCTCTCATGCTCATCAAGACTGCATATTTGATCAAAAATAACATAAAAAACAGTAATATTGTGAAATATTATAGCTCAATATCTCTTAAAATGTAATGTATTCCTGTGATTTTAGTCCATTAATCTAGTCTTCAGTGTCACATGATCCTTCAGAAATCATTCTAATAATATGCTGATTTGGGGCTCAAGAAATATTTCTTATTATTACCAAGGTTGATTTTGATTGCTAAAAAATCAATTTGAGCCTAAACTTTTGATTGGTAGTTTAGAATAAAATATTCAGTAGATCTGCAAGCAATTTATGCTAATCATTTTCTTAGATCTACATCTTAGAAATACAAAGTTCTGTCATGAAACTCTAGATGGTGCAGGCTGATAGGTCCTATAATCTGCTTGTAATCACATCATTCTCAATAGGGCACAGCTGATTGGTTCCTGCTCAGTAGCCAATGAGCTTACTGCTCAAACCCTTCAAATAGTTTCTTTAGCAGTTGCAGACAGTCTGCTTTCAGAAACCCCTCTGCCTGTATAGATCTGATATGGGTAATTCATGTATGCTATTTTGTTCAGCAGCAGCATGTCTTACTTGCTCACATCAAGCGTGTTGTGTATGTATTTGTCGTAGCAAGTCCCATACTTGCTCTGCAGCAGTAACAATAACCAACAGCAGCAGCGATAACAATAGCAGCAGCAACAGCAGCATAGCAGATATATTCCGCCAAGATCAAACATATCAACATTGTCATATCCATTACCATGCTAAACACTCAGAGAGTTGTCATGACAGAACTAACTTTCTTGAATTTCTCTTAATTACTTTCAACCAACTGGTCATTTTAGTCTGTATTAAACGGACAGCATATCTATCATTTTAGAAAATGTTTTGCTTGAAAAACAAGTGTTACTTTACCATAATTGTGTGTGTGTGTGTGTGTGTGTGTGTGTGTGTGTGTGTGTGTGTGTGTGTGTGTGTGTGTGTGTGTGTGTGTGTGTGTGTGTTGCAGGACTTTAAGGAGGAGTTGGAGTGTATGGTAAAGGAGCAGTGCTCTAAAGGCAGTAACTCCAGTGGTTTACTTGGTCACATCGCACACCTCATCATCAGCAACACACTTAGCAACACTGGAGTGTACAGTCCCAGCAGTGAGTGCACACACATACACACTTTTATTTAAACTGTATACTTTCCCATTGAAGATTATTTGTTGTCATGGGAAACAGATGGCAGGCACATAATTCTGAAAGCACAGATATCGCCAGATATTTATTTTTGTTGTGTCGCTGTGTTTGTGTGTTTCCAGGTGCAGGTTCAATCAGTCCGGTGAATGATCTGTGTGGTATGGAGTGGTTTAATTGTTCTAAAGCTGAGAGGCAGGGCCGCTGTAAACTCGCCTGCTTGTATCGTCTTCTGGACCTATACGGACACACACACTTCCCAAATACATATATAACTGTGAGTACTCACTTTCAATGCACACTTTTTTCCACCTCAGCACACAAATTGTTTTTCAAATCTGATCTAGGACTGACTGTGCTGCCTGTCATTTTGCATGCAATAAAATTGGATGCTTTTGTTCGGACAACATTGGTTGTCATAGTGATGGCTTAAGTGTCAGAACAATGCAGAGAGAGAAGAGAATAGCTGCCATTGTGGAAAAAATAGACGGAAAACTGTTCATTCTGCCTCTATTCTATCATGACATGTCACCGTGATGCTAAAGTCATCGAACAACCAAAGCATCAGATGGATTACTGTTTTACACAATCATGCATATGTGCCGTCTCAATCACCATTCATTTCATAGTGAACGTCACTTGTGAGTGCAAATGAGTGAATTGAGACAGCTGTAGTCACTAGTGCACTTTGTGGAGGATGTCAAACTCATTTGCACCCTGAATGATATACAATTGAAATTTTATTTGCCATTCAGAATTCATTCTGATTCACAAAGCATTTTTTAATTTTTTTGGCTGTTTATCAGTGTTGAGGAAGCTTCTCTGAAACTGTGGCTTGACAAGCTACAAGTTACTCATAAGTTAAATTAGTTAAGATACAGTCAGGATACCCTTCTGAAAAAGTAGTTAGCTACACTACAAGTTACTATCAAAAAGTAGCTTGCTACATTAAAGCTACTTTGATGTTTTTTTTTACAATGACATTTTTTTTACAAAACTGAATAATTGTTCATGAAGAATGTTTTAAAACATTTGGGGTTTAAAACAACGTAATGCAATACAATTATTATTTCAAAGAGTATTGTTTTATTTTGTACACTATCCAAAGACACGCACAATACACAAAAATATCTCAAACTAGCTGTCAAAGTGCGAAATTGCTACAAATGTAACATTAATGCAAGAACATAATGTATGCAACATAAATTGGATACACAGGTGTAGTTAAACTCACAGCACATGTAGTGATGGAGCTCTGAGATGCGAATCATGACCTGCTTGAATTGAACACAGTGGGCAACTTATTTAATTAGCACGGTTTTCCGTTCAGGCTCATCAAAACATAAAACAGAATGTAGCTTTTGGTTGCGTTACGTGCTGGAAAAAGTAGTTAGCTACTGGAAAGGCTACACCGTTTTAGAAGCAACTGACCTACTTTAGTCTTATGGCTACTTGTAGTTAGCTACTCCCCAACACTGCTGTTTAGATAGTCAGATGTCTGAACATAGTCCGATCTTCATTTTAGCTTATTCTGGCCAAATGCCGCCCACTTAAAAAGGAAGAGGCCACCTGTGCTGTTTTTTTTTACATGCTGTTTAACTGTGGAGCTTGCTGTTTAAGATAACTAGCTTACTTGCTACTAATCTCTCAATCCAATTGCACAAAAGCAGCCAATCAAATTAGAATATTTTGAGCATTCATGCGCTTGATACCAGAATATACTATAATGTCTCTCTCTCTCTCTCTCTCTCTCTCTCTCTCTCTCTCTCTCTCTCTCTCTCTCTCTCTCTCTCTCTTACAATTTCTCTGTCATTTTCATCTTCAGTTGCGCATCAACAAAGAGCAAGATCATATTCTTATTCTTCCTAGAGGACTGTCATTCTCCGAGGCCACAGCAGCTAGTCTGGTACATACACCCCCACACATTTTGAACATGATTTATAAGGTTGGGAACCATGTACATTAGCAATTGAATAGAAATTCACTATTGTATATAAAATATGGAAAAATATATGGAAGAAGCTGATGAATAACGTACCGTGTGTTGTTCACAGGTGAAGGTGAATCTGATTGGTGAGGTGGTTGATCAAGGAGCGACTGCACTACCTGTGGATGTTTTGGGATTCAAACCACATTCTGCTGTGTATTCTGCCCGACCAGATGCCAAATGTGTTATACATACATACACACCAAATACAGCTGCAGTGAGTACACACACACACACACACACACACACACATTTTCCTTTTAGGTCTTCCACATTCGCATTTGTTTGAATGCAAGTCAATGGAACAGAAGTGTGTTAACAGGCAAAAAAGGAGCAGAAACAAGCGATAAAAGCATTGTTAAGCATTGCAATATATTAATTAAAGTCATCCTGCGGGTGAGGCACCCTAGTGCAAGTGTGTCCGACTGCGTCCCCCAGTACTACAAACCATGACCACTAATTACGCCCCCTATTCGCGATGTCATCAGAGCCCCTCTCTCTGAAATTGCTGATGTCGTCACTACTGCTCTTCTTCTACTTCACATCCCTCGCTTTTTAAGCTTTTTTAAAATCTACAGTAAATTTTAATTTTATGGAAAGGGTAGCTTTAGGGTAAGGTATAGGTTTGGTTTTAGCTATTATTACCATGTGTCTGTATTCATTTGATAGTATAATTTATGTTTTACTAGCTGTTATTTCATACTTCATAAGATTCGAAAGCAATATAAGATTTCATACATAAAACATAAAAAAAATGGAGGAGTAACTTGTTTTAGAGGCGTGGTTTGTAGTATTGCAGGACGCAGACAGACCCTTCTCCCCTTGTCCCTTGAATAAAAACCACTGGCACAGACATAGTATTCACTCTGCCTGTTACGTATATGTCCTTTCTGTGTGTCCTGTAGGTCTCTTCTATGAAATGTGGCATCTTACCCATTTCCCATGAAGCTTTGCTGCTGGGAGAGGTGTCTTATTTTAGCTACCACGGTGATTTAGCTGACGAGCAGGAGAGGATGGAACTTCAGAAAGCTCTGGGTCCCACTGCCAAGGTGACTGTCTGTGAATTCTGCCACTCGTTGGCATGACAACCCTTAGTAGCCTAATTCACTATAGTACAGCATGGAAAAGCTTGAGCAGGGAAAAATAGAAGGTTATAATCATTGGCACATTAAAAGATGCTTTTTTTGTTGATATTTGTTCATTTTTGTTTAGTCAATGCCAATGTTAAATGTATAGCCATTAAATAATATTTATAGAATCATATTTATAATATTATTTTGTGCATAACTGGGATGCGTTACGGTGCAATTCTGCTTGTTTTTAGGTTTTGGTCATGAGGAATCAAGGTTTTCTGGCATTTGGAGAGACGACAGAGGAAGCTTTTCACTATCTGTATCACACCCACCAAGCCTGTGAGATACAGGTACACACACACACACACACACACACACACACACACAACACACACACACACACACACACACACACACACACACACACACACACACACACACACACACACACACACACACACACACACACACACACACACACTATAGGAATATATGTACTGGATCAAAGTACACAGAAAATGGAATGAATTGACAAAATCTGGGTACTTTTTGCCTACTCTTTTATGAGTGCTGTGAATTCGGACATACTACTTTTGTTTTTCACCTACTATGTAGTAGGGAAGTATGCGATTTCGGATACAGCCCAATGGAGTGGTTAGACTTTCATTCAACATCATCTCTGTCTTTCTGCCTTTGTTTCTCTTCAGATTAGCGCTCTGCTATGTGCGGGTGGCGTTGATAACCTTTGCGTGTTAGACAGAGCAAGTCTGAAAACATCTCCTACGAAAAATCCCAGTGGACAAATGCCAGACGGACAGATCAGATGGAGGGTTGGAGAGGCAGAATTTGAGTCGCTTATGAGGATGTTAGATAACTTAGTGAGTGGCCTGTGAGCTAATCTATACCAGATGTGTTTGCAATGTTTAAATGTTGTCTGTTTGATGGCATGGAGCATGTATTATTAAACATTTAACAGTAAAAAAAAAACAATAGTGCCTACTAACATGCCACCTTCTGCGTTTCCAGGGTTACAGAACTGGTTACACTTACCGCCATCCCATAGTTAAAGAGAAACCTCGACATCATAACGATGTGGAGATCCCAGCAACTGTCACAGGGGTGGCACTAGAGGAAAATGATGTCTTTCCACAGAGTCCATTGCACTTCCTGGCACAGAAGCGGGACAGAGAGAGGATACGATGGCTAAACTCTCCGAACAGCTACTTAAAGGTCAATGTACCTGAGGAGTCCATCAACGGGACCTGCAGCCCCCGGTCCAAAACTACGGTATCTTTGAATAATATGCTAATTCACAAACATGCCCAAACACAACACGCTAATATTGAGGGTTTCATGCAGTTATGCATTAGTACTATTCATAAATTCACTTAAGCAACATAATGAGTCATATTTCAGTGTGCTTAATCATGGATCAGTAAGGAAGCCTCTTTGCAATTCCACCAAATAATAAAAAAATAAACTGATTAGTCTTGGGTGGTGCCATGTTTAATTTTTGACCGAAATGAAAATGAGGCTATGAGTGATCTAAATAAAGTGTGTTCAATGGATTTGTACTGTAGTTTAACAATTTTGCCAATTGTTTAGCTGACAAAACATCTTCGCAAATAATCTTTCAGTAGACAAAACCGCCAAAAGCTTTGACAGTTGTGAGTTTTGAAAATCATGTGATCTAATACATTTATATAGTAAATACCATTGTAAAGACTGTAATCTATCCCTCACTGCCTTGTTTTCATCCACACAAATGCAATATGGTGTCTGGTCTGACTAAGGTCTATTGTGAGATCAATTTTAAAGTAAGAAATAATAACATAATATACACAATTACAAGAAATAGTGACAAATTTGCTATTCTTTTTTTCTTCTTTTATTACGCTAAGGGAAAATGAGCTTCCATAGATCAGAAACTTTGAAAGAAAAATGTATACATTTATGTATGTGCTTAATATTCACTGTTTTCTTAAATTCATTGTTTTCTTTATCTTTTTAGTGGATGAAGTCAGAAGATTCAGGCAGCTGCAAGGACACTCCAATTAGGATTGAGGACGCCAACCAGTTTGTCCCACTTAATACTAACCCCAGTGAAGTACTGGAAAAAAGAAATAAAGTGAGTGAGTGAGTGAGTGAGTGAGTGAGTGAGTGAGTGAGTGAGTGAGTGAGTGAGTGAGTGAGTGAGTGAGTGAGTGAGTGAGTGAGTGAGTGAGTGAGTGAGTGAGTGAGTCAGACTGAACAGACTGTGTCCACAGATTGTGTTCACTACACTAAAGCGCTGCTTTGTTTGTGGTGGTTTAGATTCGAGAGCAGAACAGAGTAGATCTGATGACATCTGGACCGAAGTCTCAGCTGCTGGCAGACATCGTTGTAGACAAGCCTTCTGGACCAGTGCGTAACTACACTTACAACCTTTGAAAGGGCACTAAATAACATTTTGTTCTGTAATAGTTCTTTTGACAGGTATGTTTAAAATGACACTCATGAGATGACAGCATCAGGCTAGAAAAAGCTGCCATTGTCATGTGATTTCATGTTGTTTTTTTAATTTTGTGTCCTCAGAGTAAAAAAAAAAAATTGCAACTTTATCTCACAATGTAACTTTACTTCCTTACATTATACCAACAATCTTTCTTTGTTCTTCTTCTTCTGTTCAGAATGCTTTCCTTCCCTCCTTCCTTCCTTCCTTCCTTCCTTCCTTCCTTCCTTCCTTCCTTCCTTCCTTCCTTCCTTCCTTCCTTCCTTCCTTCCTTCCTTCCTTCCTTCCTTCCTTCCTCCCTCTCTCCCTCCCTCTCTCCCTCCCTCCCTCTCTCCCTCCCTCTTCCTCCCAGCATACAAACAATCTTTATTTTTTCCCTTCCTTTCTGAATATTTTTTCTTTCTTCCTTTTTTCTTTCCAGTACACCAACAATCTTTATTTTTTCTTTCTTGATGTTTTTTATCCTTTCCTTCTATTCCAACCTTTTTTCTTTCCTTCCCAACAGTATACCAAAAATGTTCCTTCCTTACTTTTCCTTCTTTCTTTCTTTCTTTCTTTCTTTCTTTCTTTCTTTCTTTCTTTCTTTCTTTCTTTCTTTCTTTCTTTCTTTCTTTCTTTCTTTCTTTCTTTCTTTCTTTCCTTCCTTCCTTCCTTTCAGTACTCATTTATTTTTTCCTTTCTCCTTCCTTTTTCTTTAGTCCTTCCAGCATACCAACAAATTCCTCCTTTCCTCTCTCCCTCCCTCCCTTTCTTCCCTCTTTACATACCAACAATTTCTTTCTTTCTTTTCATTTTTCTCTCTGAGGTGGAAACATGATTTCATAGATAGATGTCAGTATAAAGTCCAAAACCAGTGTCCTTGCAAAACATAAACAAAAATGACATAACAGACACACAAGAGTCAGTCAATCCCTTTGCCATTATTATTTTCAGGCATTCATTTATGAGGATGAGGAACAGGCAGCTGTTCTACCACCCAACCCTTTCAACCAATCAGAGGCAGAGCTACAGGAATACACACAAACTGTGGAGAATAAGAGCAGCCAATCAGGTACAAGCAAACTGCATACAGAGGGTGCTTCTCAATTCTTATTTGTGCATCCTCGTTTCCTTTCCTCACTTCCTTTCCTCGCATCTCAGCTCCACCCCTGTAGGATGCGAGGGAAGGCTGCAAGGAAAGAATAGGAGGAGTGAAAAATCAAATGAAAGCTTTTTTATACATTAGAATACTTGATCACTCGAGCGTCACTTCACAGCGTCATCCGCAGCACTCAAATGATCTGCCCTTATGTTGTTAAAGTTTGGTTATTTAAGAAATTAATAATAAATAATAATAATAAAGGACGATACCCTGTTGAAATATGTGATAAATGTGAGATGTGTGGTTTATTTAAACTGCAAAGGTAAAGCATAAATTTAAATTATTGCGACCAATGTGAAGGGGGAGGAGAATTGATATGTGCGTCATCCACATAGGATACACTATGTATCCTCGCTCATGACTCCTCTGGAAGCCTCCTCACTCCTCAATCCTCGACTCCTCGTGGTGCCATTAGAGAATTGAGATGTCCTTCAAGATGGCTGAGCTCGATCGGTTTCCGGGTCATAGGATGGAGGAGCGAGGAGACGAGGAGGGATATTGAGCACAGACACAGAATGACACTACCATTCAAAGGCTTGGGGTCAGTTAGAGTTTTGAAAGAAATTAATACTTTTATTCAGTATGGACGCATTAAATGGATAAGAAGTGACAGTAAAGGCATTTATAATCTTACAAAAGATTTATTTTTAAATGCTGCTCTTTTGAACTTTTTATTCATTAAAGAATCCTGAAAAAAAAAATCCGCTAAGATATTAAACAGCACGACTGTTTTCAGCATTAACCATCTCTATTTAACAAGATTGTAAGGCTTCGCTTAACCATGTTTGTTAAAATGTGTTTTCTTGACATAAGCTCTTCAGTCAGAGGCCGACGAGGAGTTCACGGACGGAGAAATGACTACATATGACGGCTCCACAGTGTCCCTGTCGATCTCACCTCTCATGAGCCCTGAAAGAGGAGGTCAAGATTCTCTCATATAATCTCATGTAGTCTCGTATAAACTGTTGGCTGGAGTTATATGAGCATATTATCATGCTGGTATTTGATAACCAAATTAGTTGCTGTTTTATGGTTTCCAGCAAGATGACCTCATGCTGAAAAGTCTCTTCCTTTCATCCTCAGACTCTCTCTCAGCTCTATTGCAGAGCAGTGACGGCGATGACCTGACGCAGGATGATGACCTCACTCTACAGGTCACGGAGCTCAGCATCACTAAAGAGATGCAGGTCTCCATAACTACCACTGTCGCCAACAACATTTCAGTCACCAGCTCTTCTGATAGTCAGCCAAAGTCACCAAAAAAGAAGAAAAAGAAATTTCGCACTCCTTCCTTCCTGCGAATGACGAAAAAAAGAAGAGAAAAGGAGAAAGGAAAAGAGAAGGAGAAAGAGAAGGAGCAAGAAAAGGAGATAGAGGAAGAAAAGGAATGCAAAAAGGACTGAGTGAACGAGTCTGTTAGACATGCTGTGAAGGGGCAAGTGGGTAATGTAGTTTCAGGAGGGTCCAATGATAAATGTGATGATTAGCAGCGATATGGATATTAGCGTTAAAGCAATGACTTGTATGTATTGTTTTTAAATGGAATATTTCAGAATACTTTTCTTACAGCCATAAGCCATATTAATAACTAAAGCAAAAAGTCTAAATAGCCTAAGAATGTCCACCTACACTTTTATAAACTGTACATAAAAGCACACTTATACACAAAATAGAAATTCTAGTTCTGATCCGCAACTCTAAAAGCTGAATTTGAGAAGTATCAGAAACATTTTGATGGCTCTGCATTTTGTTTGTAGATGAATTGATGTTTTGTGCTGATATAATCAGGTGACACAGTGAATTGTATGAAAGACTGCATCTGGATTCCTGCATATTAGGAATATTAAAGAAATGGGAAGCTGGCCATTCAGTGTGATACAAACCTTTTTGGATTTGCTGGTTTTATAAATGGAGAGATGTGGTTGATAACATTGTTATTCTGCTTCTATTGACTGATTATATACGGATTATGTTGTACTCACTATATGTTGATTATATTAAGCTATTATCACTATACTATCAAATACACCGTCTTTAATCAAAAGCTTATGCTGTATTTGTTAATAGTGATGTATTCTTGTGCTCACCAAAGTATTTGTCTTCCATGGTCAAATACTGCTTTTGTAATTTGCAGTGTCTCATGGTCACATGTGTAAATGTAATGTAACTGCTGTGAAATAAAAGTGAGCTGCAATTTACTATGAAGATTTTTTTTTAAACGCAGATCTAACCTGTCATTTGGAAAACAACTTGAATAAAATAAAGTCAAAGTAAAATAAACCACAAATTATTTTAAGAATGTCAAGAAATCAATGTTTATTCCTCTCAAATATGTAAATATACAAAACTGAAAAGCAAATGTAACAACAAATGGACTGCAGTAAAATGCTTATTAGACACAGAGGTGAAGACAGCAAAACAATCTGTTAATCTGTTCAACAACACCAGTCAAATGTGTATGAGGGCGGCCAGAGCTTTCCATATACATTTGTTCAACACATCATAAAAACTATAGAGCAGTTTCCATCCTCAGCAGCTCGTGCAGAGACTCGACCTGAGAGCATGAGGAGAACCAGTAAAACTAACCAGGAGCTGTCCTTCACTGAGGACTGATGAACATCCAGAGACTGGTTCAGTACAGAACAGCTCCAACATCCACAGACTAAATACCCACTATTACTGCAAATAAAACAAGGGGGAAATGTGTTACTATATTCATATGTCCAATCCGATTTGTTTATGACTTCTAAGTGGGTTTCAGTTCGTTTCATTTTTTATGGTGGATGATTACAGATGGTCACAGACACAAGGGAGATCACTGGGGCATTAGGTGCCTGACATTATACTTTGATGTGTCATTGTACTGGGTCATGGGTTTATCTGCAATACCACACGTGCCGACGCCAACCTTTCCATTCACACTCTCTGGAGACGCAAATATACTCCTCTTCACCTGCAGAGGAAGATCATACAACATTGTAACAGGGTTTTAAAAAACAACAGCATTTAAGAGAACATTGCAAAGTTAATCAGGCTTTATTATTATATACACACCTGTCCTTTCTTATTTTTTGAATAGGCTTTATTGTTAAACTGCTGCCATTTGGACTTCTGAACTTCTCTCTCTTGCTCCAGCTCCTTCATGCGCAGTACCTTCTTCTGGGCCTTTTTCTTCTTATATTCCCTCTGTTCTGCCAGCAGCTCTTTTCTAAGAGAAAACACACAAAGGGAAAGATTTGTAAAATAAATAAAATAAAGTCTAAATTGTTGTAGTGTATAATGTCTGTGCCACTGATGGAAAAGTTGTATATAAAAAGTATACATATACACTTTTTAATACACACGCACACACATCTGTTTGACTCGTGGCCCAACCCCTAGTTGGAGAAATGGAGATGCACAGTGTTGCCAACTTAGCGACATTGCAGACCCTTTTATCGATTTTTTTCCCTTCAAAAAAAGCATCCAAACCTTATTTAGTTTCTGAGAATCGGCGGTACTCCTCTCCCATCACGCGTACCTTCGCACCTTTTCTGTGTCTAATCTTAAGGCTTTGGACTATCTTGAGCATTTATGCGTTTGATACCAGAATATACTATAATGTCTGTCTCTGTCTCTCTCGACAGAGAGGAGCAGCGCTTTAATTCAGTTAAACACAGATATTATGTTGCTTCACTAATTTTACATGCAAGTAGTAATGGGCGATTTAAACGATATGCGATATAAACGATACAAAATTGGCTAGAGATAGAGATTTTAATTCTATTGCACTATCGCGATAATGCATGTTGATGACGCAATCTACCCGCGAAATTTAGAGCCACGAGCTGCAACCGGCTGAAACGCATCATATTCGTCGCCATCTCGAGTAAACATGGCTGAAAGCGAAACGGAGGAGCTGCTGAAAAAGATCGGTGCAACATCCATTATTTGGACTTGGTTCGGATTTAAGCGTCCGACGAGCAGCAGCAAACTATACAGACTCAAACTATACAGAGTGCGTTGGCAACAGTTCGGTAACACACACGACTAATCTGTTCTACCACCTCAAAACGAAACATGTCACTGAATACCAGCGCGTATTCACAAAATAGTGGTGTAAATAAAATCTCTGTGTGTGCCCGATTTTAATATTCGTTGTTGTGTTGCTTTTTAACTGAGAAGTTTTCTGCTCTTTGCATCTTTTGTGTCCTTTAAAAAAAAATAGCCAAACTAAAACTACATTTGGAGTGCCTTCTGCACTGTTTTGCCGTTTTTACTGTCTATAACATGGCACTACTGTATATAAATGTTTATACTTGAAGCATTTTCTTTAGTTGACGTATACAGGTGAAACTCGAAAAATTAGAATATCATGCAAAAGTAAAAGGTGAAACTAATATATTATATAGACTCATTACATGCAAAGTGAGATAATACAAGCCTTTATTTGTTATAATTTTGATGATTATGGCTTACAGCTTCTGAAAACCTTTTCACAATATTCTAATTTTGAAATTGGGGTTTTATAAGCTGCTAGCCATAATATTTAACATTAGGGCTACTTAAAGTCTCTCCAGCTAGTGTACTTGAATTTTATTTATCTGCAACATTATGTTGTTTAATTACAGTTTTGCACAACAAATGTTCTCAAAACTACATACACCGTTCTTTCTTTCTTTAAAAAAAATACATTTAGCAGTTGTTTGGCTTTCCTTAGGGTCTTTGTAACCTTTTCTATAATGGTTTCATTATAATTTATATATCGTGATATATATCGTTATCGCAAGAGGCTGCAATGTATATCGCAATATGGATTTTAGGCCATATGGCCCATCCCTACATGCAAGTATAGCCGAAATCACAGCACAGATATTGTCTTTATCTTGTGAGTATTTGACCTTATTAAACGACGGCTCGATTATCAGGATTTTTGTACAGATTAACATCTTGGAAGGGAGAGCTGGTTATGTCTTAAAGGGTCACGTTTCAGTCACTATTTCATATTCATTCCGTTGTTTGACAACAGAAAAATATACCAATGAAAACAGTTTTATTGAGAATTTAGCTTCATCAAAATGGGCACAGAGAGAGACAAGCTAATAATAAATTATATATAGTAATAATAAATGTACATTTATCATTTTCAGAAGAGCTGCCCTGTCATGCAAAAATCTAAACATGTTTGTTTTAGTAAATTGTTCAGTGCAACTAAAGTAGTAATGGGAACCTGGTATTTCTTTGTTATTTCTTCTTGTCTAATAGACATCAACAACAACTTATTTGAAAAACATCTATGACCTTTGAAACAAGTCTTCATGCTCCATGTTGACTATGGTTTCAATAATAAACATACATTTGCATAAAGCATCCATATTTATCCATTCCCATAATGATTAGAGTATTAAAACTTGAAAAGCATTTAAGGCACATTTATATCAAATAAAAAATGTGCGATTAATTGCGAGTTAACTCATGATAATCATGTGATTACCGGTAATCGCGATTACATTTTTTAATCGATTGACAGCCCTAATATATATATATATATATATATATATATAAACACATGAGTGTAAAAATGTATTTACATATATTTACAATTCAATGGAATACATATTTTACATATACAAATTTTTAATTGTAATTTCCAACTGTGCTCATTTACAACATTTAAATCATATTATACCTTATAAAGATATGTTGCTCTGTTAGACACTATGGGCCTGTTTACACCTGGTCACTTCATGCATTTTCTTTCTGAGAAGACCAGATGTAAATGCCCTCCAAAACGCTTTTGAAACGGATTTAAATCCGATCACTCTCAAACCACTTCAGGAGGTGGTTTGAGACATTCCAAACTAATCTGGACAAGTGTAAATGCACCTGGCTATTGAAACCGCATATGTAAAGTTTACTCCTCCCAAAATGATACAAAAATAAATAAACGTGAGAGAGCGTGTTATAGGCTTTATGACATGTTATAGCCATATATATATAAAAAGTAAGTCGCAGACGCTCAACACACAATCATCTTCAGTAAAAGTGAGACTAAATGATCTTACCAGTGCTGATGCCGCTCTCTCTTCTATTGCGGCCTGATCTTGAAATTAGCTGATGATAAATAAAATGCAGCTCATACATGTTGCTTTTGTTGACGTGATCTCCGTTAAATTTGCATATAGAGCGGGAATTGAAGATCGGATTTATATTCGTTTTGCGGAGACACATTTACGAGGCCAAGTGTAAATGGAAAACGTGTTAACAAATTAGATAGTAACAAATCGGAAAAGTAAAAACACATGAAGTGACCAGGTGTAAACAGGCCCTATACTAAAACAGATCTAAAAGTTATGTTCATGTCTACTTACTTAGATTTGGGCTTTCCGTCCTTCTCTTCCCTGCTCCTGCCCTCCTCCACTTCTTTGAGCACATGAAGTGGCAACACCTCTGCGTTGCCGTAGCCAGCGAAGGTGATGGCTGCCGTGCCATTCTCGCTGTCAATCTCTTCAATTTCTGCCTCATATAACCTGCCAATCACAGAGCACTGTAAGCAGGTGAGTACGGATATTTACAAGAATCCCTCTTCCAAATGTAGCCGAACACAATCCCTATATACCTCCCAGCACTGTGTTGGTGTGTGATACTCACTGTCCGTCCTGGCTCCAGGTGGCCATACAATGGTCTCCGACCCTCCAGCTGTGAGTGGGAGTGACTGTCTCTGAGCTTTTGGTACTGGTCGTACCCTCCGCAGGCTGTGATGTCAACAGGTCTTTAGTCAACTCAATCACCTCCTATAGTGACAAATAACAGCAATGTTTTGATGAACATACTTGCATAGAAAGGCACTTTTTCTTGTCAGAGGCTATCAAGCGTCAACCTAGGTGACAAAAACTGGTCCCCTGAAAAACATGGCAGACTGCTAAAAGACTGGTCTCATCAATGCAAACACATACAAAAAAAAAGTAGAAAATAATTGTGTCCCAAACCTGGAGATCCTTCTGCAGTTTACGCAGATCTTCATTATCTGGATCTGTCGAGAGCGCAGCCTCCACCTGCTGCAGCTGAGCTTTATAATTGCTCAACTGCTTTACCAACTCTTCAGACATCTGAAAAATTAAATAACATACCTTTCAATAATTTTTTTTGCAAAAACACCCACCCTTGCCTTACTTATAAACATCATGTTTATGTTCTCTAGAACAGGAACCACAAATATTTCTTAACTTATCTGAATCCGACCTCAAACAATTTGTTTTTGTTTACTACTACACACTTAAAATTTACAACAATGTTAACTTTTCAAATGTAATGACATTTTTCAACAAGTTGGCATGTTTATTTGTGAAATATTTAAGTCATTATCCTTCTTACATATTCCATTTAAGGATGCAAATATATTTACCAATTTGATCGTTTTAATTATAAATGCTTACTTTATTTATTACCGTATTAGCATTCATTTACATCGTGTCTCACAAAACCTTGTTTTGATTCAGTTAAACAATACAAAAGCAATGTGGAGAGTCATAAATAGAGCGCAAGGCCGCACGCTCGGCAGAAGACATGTTTAGATCTATAACACAGTATACTCGAATCCTCCTTTACCATGTGTCTTACCTTTAAATATTCCCAATATAACAGTTATATGAAAAAGTGTTTAATTAATGTATTAAGTGTCCCATGTACGATTGTATTTTCGTGAAAAAGACGGCCGTTCCTTCTACGTTTGTATCTCTTCGTGGTATCGTTTTTTTCGACCTTTTCCCGGATGTGACGCCACAGTCTCGCGTGATAAACGGTTGTCGCGATGTTGTCGCGCCATCCAGTGGCAGAGTGTATGTTTGCAAATAAAGGCTCCAGACGCACCTCTTCAAGGCACCTACATTAGCTCACTGACTTTACAAAAACAAACATCTGCACTACAAAATATGTGCAAATATACTATACTAATTACATCGTTGTGTAATTGGATTAACGACTACAGTACTCAGTAGAGGCACAAGTTAACTCCAATGTATTACAACCTTACAACAGACTAAACTGAACTCATCGAAGTTACATTATATACATTTTCACTGATTACTGCTTTTTTTTTTTTTTTTTTTACTGTGAATTTGACTAGTCTTGTGTGCATCGGTATATCAGTTATCAAAAATAAAACTTTTATTATAACAATAAACATAAATCAGTATATTTTCTTGTATTTTAATAACACTCATCAACACATTCTGGTGTTGTTTGCGCCAAAGTTCTATCGCTCGACTCACGTAGGTTGAGATGATTGGTCCAGAGCCATGGATTGGTCTAACGTCTGACCAATCAGAGCGCGGTGTCTGTCTGTAAACAAAAGATTTCGTCAGTGTTTTCCAAGAGCGCTTTCGTCAGTGTTTCCCGTATGTTTCTAAGGGCGAGCAACCTTTATATTTTGGTCCACAAACAAACAAAATTTAGGACACAGACATTTAGAAGCAAAATTACAAGCAACCGCAATGTCAACGCAAAAACTTATAACTCAGGAGGAAAGTCTGCACGGTAAGTTGTAAAATGTGGTTCGCTCGATTAAACAACGTACCTACATCGACAGCTAATGAAAACAATAAGATTATTAATAGTAACAGTAAATTATTTATTCACATTCCTGGGTTTAATACCAATGTTCATCATGTTTTTCTTTTATAAATCTGTACAATGCAGAGATTGCAGACAATTTGTGTTCAAATCCGGTCATACTGCCAAGTCAGCAGCAACTACTTGTTTGCTAAAACAAACATTTGTTCTATTTTTGTTAGTACAAATATTTGATAACGGACAAGAGGCATTTACAATGACCCAGTTTTGTACTGATTATGTTGGTATTCATTTACTAACATCCAAAAATGTTCATGGTTACATATTTGGAGTTTGAACCCTTTTTGGTTCAGTTTCTGTTAGATCAAGTGTAGTAAAGAGTGTTTTTTTATAAAATGTATGAGAAAGACCAAAGCGAACATTCAGCACTTCTAAAAAGAAGAAACTGTGTTCAGTAATCATTTCTAAATACTTTGATGTAATTTTCTCCACCAGACTCATGGGTGGAGCTCCACTTTGATTCATGTAGTGAACATAGTGAGGACACACCATGCCTGTCTGATATCACAGACCTGGAGAAAATGCTTCTGGAAGCACAGCGGGAATCCAGCAGTAGTTCACGGACAAGTTCTCACTGCAGCAGGTGTGTACAAACCACTTCAAGAGATCTGTGTGTACAGACAAGACAAGGACTTGTAAGATTATTCTAACCACAGTGGCTGTTATTTATTTGCCCATAGTCCTCGACATGTCCAGACACCTCCACTCATCAGTGCAGCCTCCTTCAACACAACACACACCAATGCACAGGTAAACATTTTTTTACTTTATTGCATAAGCTTGCATTTAATAAGATAAAAAAAAAATAATAATCACAAACTTTATAGTCAGAAACAGTGGTAAAAATGTTGCAGTAATTACTTATCATGCCCTGGCTGCCATACATGTAAAATCTTGAATTTGTTCTTGGAGCAACCTTTATTTTTCAATAAGATTCCAATATGATATATACATGCAGGTTTTTTAGAGGTCTCACAACCAGACCTCGCTGCAATATGGGCATATGGAGATCTAATTTAACAGCGACATATGTACGCTGATTCTTGTAGCACCTCTATAAATATGCAATGTTTTGACTGCATTACAGACTTGCAGAGCTTACATGACTAGACCCATCAGTGGTAGTGAAATTGCCAAAGATCTTTCACCTGCTCTTTCACTTCCAGGGGGAAGTTGTACCAGAGAGCAAACAGGAAGTTGAGACTGTCGCGAGGATCTGTGACTGGTCCAGCCGGCCAGAGAATGTACCACCACCAGCACTGATTATTAAACGGCCAAAGAGGAACAGAGTATGCAGCAGAAACTCAGACAAAAACGACAAAGAAATGAACACAAACTTGCTGAAGTTACTGTTACCCTCTCTAGTTTTGACACACATCCTCATGCTTGGGTTGGGGTAAGACACTTATGAATTTACAAAGTCTGACTTTTTGCTTGCTGCTCTTTTGTTCACTGTTTGACTATTTTTAATCTCTCTCTGCAGGATCTGTATTGGACGGCGCCTCTCCACTCAATGCTCTGTTATCTGAGTCATAGCAGATGAATGCGTGTGTATGTTGTGTGTCAGTGTCACTCTGGGATAGTCTCTAGAAAGATCCCAACAGCCTTTTGCTGGAACACTTTTGTTTTCCTCCAGGAGAAATGCAGGCCTATGTAAGAGGACACTGTGAAAATAAGATGAGAGACAGAAACTCACAGCATTGTTTTTTCTTTGGTTCTCCTGCGGGGATTTTGGCACAGAATTAATAAAGATGAATCCAGTTGTGTATGGATATCAGGAAATATGCCTAATATATTTCAGCTTTTTGCTTGAAATTAAAAATATTTGTTAAATGCATCAGCATGAATTGTTTTACTGACCAGGTCACATTGTAGTCCTTCAGCTGACCTGCTTTTTTATAGCATTCTGAATCATTTTTTTAAAAATGCAAATGTATGTTTGAGAGAAAATTTAGAGCCATATGCATATTCTGAATGTGATATTTGAATGTGACATGCTATGGAAAAAAATAATAAACTGTACTGCAAAAATTATAATCATCTTCAAATTTGTTTTAAAAATACTTTCAAATATTTAGCATCCAGGTAAATAAAAATAATTTATTTATTATCGATATTCAGTGAGCTTTTATATTTTACTCATTGGTGGTATAAGCAAACATTTTCAAGTACAGCAGGAAAAATATGTTTTTTACAGAACATTAACAGTGTTTCAATTGCTGCCAAACTCCTCTATAATCGTCGTATATTCTGTACTGGCATTTCTGGGACAGCAGGTGGCGGTATGATCCTGTTTTTTTCTGGGACTTTCAGTCTGCTTGATTCTAGTTTGGAACTAGCTTTCAAATGTACAAAACTAACGTAATTAGTTCTGACAACCAATCAGTGACTGACAATTATATGATTATTGGCAACATCGGTTTAATTTATAAGCAAACCGTATTTTGTTACTGTATCTTTGTAGCTGAAGTACTCCAAAAAAATGGATAACTACATATTCAGCATAACAATGCAATCTGAAATATATAATTAAACGTAACTAAAGAAGAAACTGTTTGATCAAAGATGGCTTTTTGTTTTGGAGGGAGAAAAAAAGAGTAAAAATGAAATTGAGGACTTGATGATTTGACATGAATAGCATGAGGTTTCATTAATGCCTTTCTTATGTGTGAATATATATATATATATATAAAAAAATTATATATATATATTAAAAACTAATCAATTTTGCTATTTCGCACATACAAAATTAGTCACTCTTCAGCATCAAACTTTTATTAAACTCGTGATGTTTAGATTATTTATTCATTCTGAAGATTTATTTGTATTAATACTTGAAAATTACATTTGGAATATAGGCTATCTGAGTTATGGATGGTTTAATTTGCCTATACTTAGTGTTTAATGCAAACAAAAAAATACAGTTGTATATGATATATAGTAGGCTATAGCCTACATGGATTATTTTAAATGGCATATAATAAAAATAATAAATCATCCATGATCATCAGCAGCAGGTGAAAAATAAAATAACTCATTCCACGTAATGATTGATAGGGATGCAGCAGCGCGCGCTGCACGGTTTCCAACTTGTGGAAAGTGCTTTACAGCGTGACTGTTTTACGTCTCTGTGCGTCACAGCCACGCCCATACAACACATTATTACACCTGACCTAACCAACCCATATTCTCATGCGGTTTGGGTTGTCTACAGACGGCAGTCCTGAGGGAGAAGGAACTTTGTTGTCAGCTGTTCTCTTGCATCCCTGTGGACTGGGAGTGATGAAGCAGGAGGTCAGGTCTGCTCTGGGCTCAGCTCTCCTCGGGCTGGCAGAGGAGAACCTTTCTGCTCAGAGGTAAGCAGGTACATCCCATTATCTTCTGTCCATTTCTTATTTCCAGTCAACTTTAGTGCCATTTTTGGTGTACGATGGATAAAGCTAGCGTACAGCATTCGTAAACATAATTATGGAAAGATTTGAAATAAGCTACTTATTTATTTCATTCTATAAAAATTTGGTCCCACTTTATATTAGGTGTCTTTAACTATGTACTTAAGTAAAAAAAAAAAAGTATGTTAGGTATAATATAATTACTGTGTTAATGTTATTTTGCTGCTAATGAGGTGGGATAGCTACACTTAAGGTTAGGGACAGGTTTGGTATGAGTAGGCTACATGGTATGCATGTAATTACTTCAATTAATTACAAATGTAATTACATGCAGGAATTACCAAAAATATATTAAAAAGTTCATTGTATCAAATTATTATTTTATATTTGAAAATATCTTCAAGTCATTTATAGCAGTAATTCATTAATGACATATATAATTACACTGTTGACCCTTGCTTTACCACTTAACCCACCCTTAAACCTACCCATAAACTAAACCTGTCCCTAACCTTACCTTACCCGTATCCTCAATAGCAGCAAAAGTGTTTTTCCAACACAACATGAACAACACAATAAGCACAATATTGCTAAAAAAAATTTTTGGATGTAAGTACATAGTAGTTAAAGACACTATAAAGTATACATAATTTGCTATATAATTTCCTTTAATGGCAGCAGCACTCAAGTACTTTATTTTAAACTGCAAATAACTTTGCTCTTTTTCCAACAGAGGTGTTGGTCTTGCCCGGGCGCACTTCGAGAAACAGCCGCCCGCCAACCTGCGCAAGTCAAACTTCTTTCATTTCGTGTTGGCTTTATATGACAGTCAAGGTCAGTCTGTGGAGACTGAGCACACTGCATTTGTGGACTTTGTTGAAAAGGAGAAGGTGAGGAGCAGAGGTGGACAGTAACAAAGTACATTTACTTGAGTACTGTACCTATGTACACTTTTTGAGTATCTGTACTTCACTTGAGTATTATTTTTTTCTGGAAACGTTTTACTTTAACTTCACTACATTTGAAAGACAAAAATACTTTTTTCTCCACTACATTTCTGTCAAGGTCCTTGAGTAGAAAGTAGTAACGTCAGTCAGGGGAAGATTTTGGTTGCAGGGTTTGCACTTTGGTTGCAAAACGGGTTGACGTCAGAACCCGACGGAGAGACGTTGGATTTTGGTTTGAAATGAAAGTCGGGTTGACGTCAGATACACAATACACCGTCTGTCCAACGTTAGAGATTAACGTCGATCTGACGTTGGATTCTGACATCAACCTGATTTTCATTTTCAACGTTGGGTTTGGTCTTCTAAATGCGAATTTTGTCATTGTTTTGGAGCACACTAGATTATAGATAACAGTAAGGCTAACATATTCATACCAAAATATTTCATAGAGACTTTAAATAGGGCACTATTTGAGGGAACAGCCATTTGGGTGTCCGAAACCATTGTGGACGTTATTGAGTACACTTATTCAATCTCACATTCAATCCCACTACTGGAACTGTGTCCTAGAAATAAATGTGATATTGATATGAGGGAATAGGGAGGATTTCAGACACAACCAATATCTGATTAACGTGAATATTATTAATAGTCTTCTTGACTAGATGTCATCCCTTTTTTTTTTTTTACCTCGTAGGATGTTACAATGGGGTCCCTGAGGAGAAATGTGGAATATATGAAACATTGGGTTTATTGGGTTTGATTAGATTAGAAGTTATGATGCCATGTAAGACAAAGCATATATTTGTTTTTTTCTGTTTCATTTAGGAGCCAGTAAGTGAAAAAACAAACAATGGAATCCATTACAAACTCCAGTTACTGTTCAACAATGGCGAGTAATGCCTGCATTACAAATAGTCTACTATTACTATAGAAATACACTTATTTTGAACTGTCATTTGTATGTCGTTTTGTACGGATGTTGTGCTATTATTCATTTTCCTGTCATTTAGGTGTCAGAACAGAGCAAGATCTGTACATCCGTTTGATAGACTCTGTGACCAAACAGGTAAAACAATTTCGTCACTTTCATATTATTTGCATGAATGTGGTGTGCATTTTAGGTTTGAAAGTTCGCCTCAGTCAAGATGTGTTTAAAAAAAAACATGCTTTGTCCACTGAGCTAAGATGATATTTGAAATACTAGATATTATCATGATACGTTTTATATATTTTATTTTGCATAACATTAACCTGCCATTTGCCTACATTACCTCTATGTCAGGCAATTGTGTTTGAAGGTCAAGATAAAAACCCTGAAATGCGTCGCGTTCTTCTCACTCATGAGACAATGTGCAGGTAACTTTTGTCAATCTGCACAATTACACACTAATAGACAAAATCCCATGCATGCTGCAAACAAACACGTATACTCATAAAATATACTTTAAAATTTAGTGTTTGTTTGCTTTAATTGCAATATGCAGGTTAGTTTTAAAAAAGTTGATGCAGTGATATTTGTGTGTGTCTTTATATGTGAATATTACAGTCGATGTTGTGATAAGAAAAGTTGTGGAAACAGGAATGAAACGCCTTCAGATCCCGTCATTATTGACAGGTAGGACACTCAGTTACATTGTATAACATTTTAATTGAGTAATGAAATGTATATAGCCTACTGTACTATGTGTAAGAGAAAAATGAGGGAGTGAAAAAGTAAATTTTTGAATGAGCTATTTAGACATAGTTTGTACTCTATCATGTTATCACTGTGAAGCTGCTTTGATACAATCTGTATTGTAAAAAGCGCTATATAAATAAAGGTGACTTGACTTGACTACATCATTCACTCAGTGATTCTTTCATTCCCTGATCCACTCATACTGTACCTTCACATGTTTGCAGAGGAAAGGTGTTAGTCTTGCCATCCAAATTATGCCCTTTTCTTTTTATTTTATATTTAGGTTCTTCTTGAAATTTTTTCTCAAATGTAATCAAAATTGCCTGAAGAACGCAGGGAACCCACGAGACACTCGTCGTTTCCAGGTACACACAAATAATCATATATTACTAATGTCATTTACTGTATGTGTCTGATAATAGATTGGTAACACTTTAATAATACTAACATGAACTAACAATGTGCAATGTATTTTTACCGCATTTATTAACCTTTGTTACTGTTAGCTAATAAAAATGATAGTTCAGTGTATTAACTAATGTTGTTAGTAACTAATGATCATACTTTTGATCCTAAACATGTATTAGTAATTGTTGAGATTAATATTAGCTAAGATGAAAAGTATTGTTTTCATCTTAAAAGTATTAAAAGTATTGTTCATTGTAAGCTCACATTAACTAATGTTGCTGTTAACAAATTGAAACCTTATTGTAAAGTGTAACCAATAAATTGAATTAACATGTTGTTGTTTTTTAATAAAAAATAGACTGTCCCTTATATAGCCCTGGATCACACTTTAGATTAAAACCACAATGGTAAAAATTATAAATGTAGCTTGCATTAATTTAATTAATTCGGAAATGTATTTAACCATCCTTATGTCCAACATTAAAATATTCTTTTGTGTGCTACATTTCCTGCACTACACTAAAATGTACTGTGCATTGCAGGTGCTGGTCTCTACCACAGTCTCCGTTAAGGGCCACATTCTAGCCATTTCTGATAACATATTTGTCCATAACAATTCTAAGCATGGCAGAAGACGATTTGAGTTAATTGAAGGTACAGTAATCACAAACATATCTGCAACCTTTTGTATAATTTAGCAAAATGACACCAAAAGAACAGTGTTGGTGCTGGATCATTGAGAGAGAGTGAAAGTGGAGATACAGTTAATCAGTACAGTTAAGAACCCATAACTGTTTTTGTTTTTTTTGTTAACAGTTTCTGCACTAGCCTTCCATACTATATTGTACCACAACACTAGCAAAACTTATTCAGCGGCACCTCTACACCATTATTGAATCGACAGCGCGACACATAAGGTGTGACAAGTATAGTCTGATTCCTGAAAGAATGACTCTTATGAAGCAGTTCAGAAACATACACAGTGACCAGTGTATTTTGATTACATAATGAATGACTGATGAATTCGTTCCTTTTAGTGAATCAAAAACATAAATAGAACAACATGTGCAGTCCGAATTAGAGACAAATGACTCTAATGAATCGGTTCTGAATCAAACCCACACCTAACTATGCAATTCAAATCAGTGTAGTTACTGACTGTTAGTTCATATGACAATGAGTAGATCAATATATAGTAGAAGAAATGCTACCTATTTGGTTCGTTTAGTTATATGGTTTGTTTAGTTATTTGGTTTGTTTAGTATTTGTTGTTTAATATAGGCCTATTGTTTCAAATAGTTAAGGCATTAAAAAGTCTGTTTTTATACACCTTTACATAAAAAAAATGTATTGCAATTATTTACACTCTGTATCTGTAATGTGCAATACTGTTAATCAGGTTATTGAGCTAATATATGTGTGTGTGAATGTAGCAGAGATCCCCTGCATCAAGGCCATCATTCCGAGTGAAGGTTGGACTTCAGGTGGAGCCTCAGTGATTATTATTGGAGATCAGTTCTTCGATGGTCTACAGGTGGTTTTCGGAACAATGGTGGTCTGGAGTGAGGTGTGGAACAGTCTCAAGCTCTGTTGCCAATCAAAGAATTACTATGAATACATTTTTGTGTTTCATCTATAGCCTCATCATTCCAGTTGTTCATATTTTTTTTTCCTTGGACAAATCTAATCCATCCATCCGCCACCACAGATCTCCCACAAATCTTTGCAAATTTTGCAAGGTGTGAAATATTTTTTTTCCTGATGAATTTGATGGTGAAGTGAAGTTAATCAGAATTTCTATACTTCCTGATGACTTTTTCTCTGTTTTGAGACAGGTCATCACACCACATGCGATTCGTGTGCAGACTCCACCTCGTCACATCCCTGGTGTTGTGGAGGTTACACTGTCCTACAGATCCAAACGGTTCTGCAGGGGACCTCCAGGTCGTTTTGTTTACACTGGTGAGAATAAAAAAAAACGAAAAAAAAAACATTGTAATTTACTGTAACCGTGGTTATACAAACGTATTATGTTACATACTGCCTTTTTGGACTTTTAGAGATTGTCATTTGTTTTGTTGCTGGCAGATGAATTAGGCTAGAGTTTAACTGAGAAAATGTGTTTCTCTGTTTAAGCTTTAAATGAGCCAACCATTGACTACGGGTTCCAGCGGCTGCAGAAGGTCATTTCTCATCATCCTGGTGATGTGGAAAGACTTCCAAAAGTGAGCCTGAAATACTAAGTGGACTTCCAATTTCTCAATTTACATTTGATTTCTTCACAAATTCGGTTTTCTGTTCTAGGTTCTGCTTTAAGTGTTTAATTAAAATTGAAAGGGATAGTTTCCCTCAAATTAAGATTTTATCATCATTAACTCCAGTCATTAACTAAGTCATCAACATCATTAACTCCAACTGTTCCAAACCTGTTAAAAAAAAAATCTTCTGCTAAACACAAGATATTTTGAAGAGTGTTGGTAACCAAACAGTTGATGGGCCCCATTGACTAGTAGGTTTAAAAAAATACTATGGTTGTCAATGAGGTCCGAGATCTGTTTAAAAGATTTATTCAAATATCTTCCTTTGTGTTAAGCAGAACTAAAAAATCCATACAGGTTTGGAACAACTTGAGGCTGAGTAAAGTGACAGAATCAGAATGACATAAATGACAGAATCAGAATATTCATTTTTTGGTGAACTATACCTTTAAGTCATAAAAAAGCATGTCTTATCACAACCTGAAATTTCCAAATGGAGGAATGATTCTGATTCTCTTGGAAATACACAAATAGCTGTATTTATTTAATTTTATTTTTGATTGACAGGAGGTCTTACTGAAGAGAGCAGCTGATCTCATAGAGACGTTTTACGGAATGCCTCACAACAACCAGGTGAACAGCATTTTTGATATCAACATTTAAGAATGCTTTACTCAGGCAAATAAACTATATTGATTAGTAATTAGAAAGAATATTGTCTGAGAGTGCGTAAAAAATTATATGGGTGCATATAAAAAAAAAAAAAAATTATATCTGCTTTTGTAACCCTGCAAATGAAAGCTTTTTAAATACTAACATATATGCGAGTGTCTGGATGTGGACTTGTGACTCTTGTGACATTAAGAAGGATCCACTTATAATTGTAAACAATATTGATTGCTGCTGAAATCCAGAGTGGGAAGTGATGTAATTTCTGTGCTTCTATATGTGCCTGACATTAGGAGATGATTCTGAAGCGTGCGTCCAGCATAGCAGAGGCACTCCATGGGAACCCACGAAACTCCTCCCACACAAATTCACACAGGATAATGGGTGTAAACTCTTTTAATGGACAGTTAACTGCGAACACAGAGGATTCACAGGATGTAGAACGAGGTATGCAGTATGTTTGCATGTGAGTATGGTACATATGCCCCACAACAGTGTTTTAATAAATGAATATCTCTTTCAGTGGGATTCAGTCGGAGTTCAAACACTGGCTTTGTTTTAGGCAGCACATCCCAACAGTCTGATTTCACTAATATCAACACATGCGTGAATGGACACGCACATTCGCACCTTCACTCCAACATGCCAAGGCACACACACTCAAACACACACCCATCCATGGCCGGGCACACACAAAGACACGGACGACAAACTTCCTCTGTGCCAAACTTCTCCATGGCTGCCACACAAGCATTCTTAGATAGTCACACAGAGGACACACAACACTACATCGGTAAGAACACGTCTTTCTCTTCTATCAACTGTCGAACCTCAAGACTTTTTTTGCCTTTTTTCCCCAAAAATGCCAACATTTAAAATGTATTAACAAATTTTGCTTTTCTAATTTTGCTTTTTTTTCTACTTCTGCTTTTCATGACATTATTAAACTGAATCATGGTCAAACTGCAAATGTAATGATCATAAGCTATTATTTACACCCCTGAAGACAAATATGTATTATGGTGGTTTCAGATGTTTATTTAATCCTTCCTTGTCTTCTTTCTCTTTCTTGTGGTTCTATAGTGAAGCAAAAAAGTGCGTTTGCTCCAGTTCTGAAGATGCAGTCTTCAACAACAAGTTCAAGTCTTCCCATTTGCACGGTGAGAGCACAACACACATATACACACAACTCTTCTCTCGTCCACCTCTACATTGTGCCTTTATTTACTGCATAAAATACATATATATATATATATATATATATATATACACCGGTACATACATACATACATACAACCACACACAAACACACACACACACACACACACACACACACACACACACACACACATACACTTCCTCAGGGAGTGTGAAATGTGAAGTGCATACACGCATATAAATTTGTGGAGTGTGAAGATTTGACAGACTCATGTCTATTCTCTGTTTGTCTTTTACAGCCTTGCATGGACTAGTGACACCAGTCGCTCTCTCACAGGGACAAACTTAGAAGTGAAGGAATCTCTTTGTGGTGGGGGAACAACATCTATTTTGCATTTTGAATGTTTTCTCAGTGCAAGCAATACAAAAACAAGAAACTATATGTTAAATCGTGTTGGTTGGTGATAAAGCAATTTTTTTGTTCTGTGTCTAAACAATATGCATCTCTCTATTATTAGTGTGTTTGTATGATGTATATTTACTTTATATATATTTATTTGATATAATAATGTGAAATATTATTTCAATTGAAAATAACTGTTTTCGTAATGTATTCCTGTGATGGCAAGGCTGTTTTATTCCTGTGATTTTCAGCATCATTACTCCAGTCTTCAGTGTCACATGATCCTTCAGTAATCATTCTATGCTGATTTGGTGCTCAAAACATTTATTTGTATCTGTGTTGAAAATTATTGTGCTGCTTAATATTTTTGTGGAACAAGTGGTGTGTTTTACTGTCACATTTTGTAAAATTTTTGTCCTTGTTATTTTCTAATGAAGATTCATTGAAGCCCAGGTTCCACATGGCCCCTGTCTCGACAAATCTATTCTTCATGTCTCATTAAATTCTCATATTTGTTGAGAACTCGTGTTATGGGAGGCAGCTCTGCTTGTTTTCTTTAAGATACTTCACTGACTTCTCAGATAAACCCTCCATCAACCATCAAGTTTTACTATGAGGAGGAGGCATCAGAAATAAAAACAAATGCTGAATATGGAGTTTGTCTCATAAATCTGAGTGCATCCTCCCTGTGCATTAGAGAGGAGGCTGCACACTCATAAACACCAAAAAACACAATTATCAACTCTTGTGGATGTTCAAAACCCTTTACAGCACAGTGTCAATGTTTTCACATTACACGCTTACATTTGTCTTGTCCTTTATGAAATGATGTACAAAATGAGTAGTATACATGTCTATTGTAGTCCACTTTATTTTAACTAATAAGAGTTGAAGTATGATTCAAGATTATTGCCTTTTTCTGTTATTAAGACTTGCTAGACCAACATAATGTAATATACCGCTACTGGCCCCCTTTCGGCGGTCTGCATCAGTGAGGCTGGCTGAGAGCAATATTGTCCAATCACAGAACTGAGTACAAACATGCTGTGCTGTGATTGGTCAGTTCTCATGATTTGTTTAGTACATTTTCTAAGCAGGAAGTGACATTTTTCGGTCATGTTCCAGATATATATAAAAAAACTGTCGTTCGTTGTAATCGTGTAGGTAATATATATTATTTTACTGCTCTCAACTGCAATAAAAGAATGGCATCTTGCATTAACTGTCGGTGATGTTTAACTAACTGTGACATTTTACCTGTGCGCAAAAAAGTAACTGTTGATATTTTGTGTGCACGTGCGGGATTATGACGTGTGACCATAGAGTGTGGTTGTCATAGCTGTATGCGTTACATATGATTTTAGTATATTGCATGTGTTTGACGGCGTTTTGACAACAGATTGCTTGCTTGCGATGACTGACAGCGGTCATTGTGTGCTGCGTGATGTGACTCTCTGCTCGCCAGTGGGGGAAATCCTGCTGAGCGGCTGCGAGAAGGGAGTCCACACCATTGAAATCAAACTGGGAACAGATAAGGAAGAGAGGTAACCCTCACAAACATACACACAAATTGAGTCAGCACTCAGCAGCACCCAATTTCAACATGTAACTTAAACTGCACTTTAAAGGGATAGTTCACTTTAAAATTAAAATTCTGTCATCATTTACTCACCCTCAAGTTGTTTCAAACCTGTATTAATTTATTTCTTCTGCTGAACACAAAGAAAGATATTTAGAAGAATGTCAGTAACCAAACAGTAGTCTGTACCCATTGACTTCCATAGTAGGAAAAAAAAATACTATGGAAGTCAATGGGTACAGACTACAGTTTGGTTACCGACATTCTTCAAAATATCTTTCTTTGTGTTCAGCAGAAGAAATAAATTAATACAGGTTTGAAACAACTTGAGGGTGAGTAAATGATGACAGAATTTTAATTTTAAAGTGAACTATCCCTTTAAGTTTAAACCACACTTAACGTGCAGTTATGGAAGCTATTCGAAATTGAATAAAATTAAGCATTTATAAGATGTACATTTCTGTTTTTAAACCTTCATATAAATCTACTATTTAAATTCCCTCTGTGCAGTTTTTTAAAAACTGAAAAATAATTGATTTATGGGTCAACATTATGTGGTAATTAATGGCATTTATAATAATAACCTAGGGGATGTGGTTTGTCAAATTGCTTGGTTTTAATTGGTAAGATGTTCACATAAACACTAAAAGCACAAGTGAAGTCAAAATTGACAATTCTTATTTTTAATGGAATTTTCAGTATTTAATATTAATATAATATAAATACGGCCTGAGGGCAGGACAACCTGTCACTCACATGAGATCAAAGCACAACGATCCAATGACCCAATTAATTCTTCTCAATGGTCAAAATCAAGTCCCGCCCTACATTTTTCCTTGTTTGAGATGCCGTTTCACTCAGATATACTGACCAGCACTGTACATTACAATAGTGAAGAAATGTCTATTGTAACTTCTTTTTCATGCTGACTTTAAAGTGTATCCTGTTGTAGTGTACGCCCTGTTGGCCAGTCAGAAATGAGCCCTGAGTTACAGTGCTGTGTTGACTGGCTTCAGTGCTACTTCATGAAACCCAAGTCCATCAGCACTCTTCCTCTGCCTGCCATACACCATCCACAAATGCAGAGCGGTTAGTCACATACACGCATTACTCCACTTCACCTCTTGACTCATTTATGTCTAGTCCCTGACTGAAATGCTTGTTTGAGCTGTTTTAACTGAAAGCAACTTGCGCTGATATATCTTAAAATATGTCAGTGCCATTGTTTTTTCTCAAGATGCACACCAGTAATGTTTTTTTTTTCTAGGCACGTTTATAAAAGCTACTTAAATGTCCTAATTGAACTAATGTCTAATTCTGGCTTAATCTAAGCCCAATCTGTGAAACCAGACCTCAAAGTAATAACCAGGGCTGCGTTTCTCAAAAACACCTTAATCCTAAGTAGATCGTAGAACCATCGGCACTAATGGTCTCTATGATCAACTTGGCTCACAATGCTTTTGAGAAAAACAGCCCAGGACTTTAACTGCCACTGTTTTTCACTTTCCTCCCGGTCGCTATTTCGCAGATTCTTTTAAAGCGCATGTGCTGTGGACTCTGTTGAAGGAAGTGGGGCTTGGGAAAACGGTTTCGTACAAGCAGCTTGCTGAAATGATTGGGAATCCAAATGCTGTGCGAGCTGTTGGGTCAGCCATGAGGAAAAACCCTGTGAGTTTTGTTGGAATGATCATCATAACAGATCGATTTCTGACATCTGATGTATTTTTTTCTCTGTTGTTCTCTCAGATTCCACTGATAGTGCCGTGCCACCGGGTGCTGCGCAGTTCAGGGGACAGTGGATCATATATGGGAGGAAAGGGAGATGATATTAAAGTTTGGTTGCTCACTCATGAGAAAAAAGGATTGGAGCTCAATGCTTCAAAGAGTGAATAATCCATTGTATGGACCCCAAAATCTTCATGCTGCATCTCAGTTTTTTTTTAATGAAGTCTGAGTTTGAAAAACATTATGACAGATTTTTTTATTGTTTGGACAAATTATAATCCACTTGAGCGAACAAACTTTTTGTTATAATCCATATATTGTCTATAGTTTTAGAGGAATCTGTTTGGAATTGTGTTTTTGAGAGCAGGTGGTTTGATTAGATGTTTTTATGGTTGTCAGTGTTACATTGACATTGTTAAATGTGATTTGAAAAATCATTTTATAAACAATATGTTTAGTCCAAAGGATTACAGAGAATTATTTTGAATAAATTGCCATTTCTTTTTTTTTATTGCTGCATATTAATCTTTATTCCTGAAATTCACGTGATATTTTTGCAGCAAGTTATGCTTATATAAGTTATGCTAACTAAGCAAATAAACAGCTCAGTAAAGCAAATTAGATGTTTATTAATGGTGGATCAATTATCTACACTACCGGTCAAAAGCTTGAAATAATAAATTAATATTTTTTTATGTTTTTGAAAAAAGTCTCTTATGGTCGCCAAGACTCCATTTCTTTGATCAAAAATACAGCAATATTGTGAAATATTGTTAGAGTTTAAAATAACTGTTTATTTGAATATATATATATATATATATATATATATTAATTCCTGTGATGGCAAAATCTATTTTGTCAAACTGATACATGTACCAGCAAATGTGTACCAGACATTTGTATTTTTTTTTATCAGTGGCAAGTTTTATTTTGTGTTCCTCTATATGTGTATTCCTCTATATGTGTCATAATGGGAAATCATTTATTTATCACAAATATCAAATATTTCCCCTACCAACATCTCAGTGTTTTTGTTGTTGTTGTTTTTTTACATTTAATTGCAGTCCACAACTTTTCAAATGCATACTGCATATGGCCGAGGCTCAAATAGTCCAATAATCACCATTTAGCTGCCATAACACTTCACGTATTTCAAAAGAGTTCTTAGTTCCTCTGGATGTCAAACACACGGTTGTGATCTCTTTAATGGGAGGATGAAGAAGGGTGTCCCTGGTGAGATATCCCAACACGATGTGATACTGCATTATATTGTGTTTGATCATATGTGACATGAGCTGCATCCATTGCCTCAGGCTGTGCTGATCTCTCACTAAGCCTTCATGTACGGCATCATGCCACCTTACAAAACAGCAATTTGTGCCTGACAGAAAAACAGTTGGATCGTGCTCAGTGAACACAAGCCCTCCCTGTAATTTCAAATCATTCAGTGAAGTGTGGGAGCTGTATCATAACTCTATGTGAGAGGTGTGTCTTAATCTATATCTATTTTAATTTCCTGTGACATTTTCCATGAGAAGTCTCAAGTCTGAGTCTGAAACAGCAAAAGATGTTTTGCTGTTTTATTTTCTATTTCTATCTCTATAATTGTTTTGTTTTGTTAACTGTTTGGTTTTAGTTGTTCAAACCCTGAGTAATGTGTTATTTCTACAATAAACATGAAAATGCATGAAATAACATTTTTAAAAAGTTTAGGTATGTGTATAATTTATATGTAGCCTATATTGAATTTGTTCCTTTAATGCTATAACAAAAATTGTAACAGGACACTAAATTTGGGGAAATCTTTTTTAAATGAAAAACAAACATAAAGTCTGTCTTTCTTTGTTTTTAAATGGTTAATTGCAGAAAAATGTTTACCCTTTTTGATGGTATAATAACATTTAGACCAAACTTATGGGGTATGGGACCCCACAAACTTCATGAAACTTATAGAACCATTGTGTAAAAAATAAGCGATGTTGGGTGATGCTTTTTTGAAATGTCATGACAGCAGGGATAAGATATACTAACGAATGAGTTAAAACTGTTAAATCCATGTAGGGTATAAGATTTTACATTTCGATTTAACACTATTACCACGATACACTTGAACAAGGGAAACCATAGGGGAGTATCCATGTAATTAGTCTACTGTAAGTCATTTGTCAGGGTAAGACATGATCAAACTGGATTAATGGTTCAGAATGAGAATAAACTATGATTAAAGTCTAAATATTCTCTTTTGATTGACAGAATGATGGTGATTTACAATATGATCCATGTGCTGCATTAGTCCCATGCTGCTGTTTTAATCTTCAAAGCAGAAGACACATCAGGACACATCATTCATATGGGTTATGCTTATAGAAATGCTTCAGACTTTATTTTATTTTTCAAATCTTTTTGAGCAGCTTTTTGGTCAACCTCAACTAACCCTCACCTTGACACCTGTTTCTCAGAGAATCTCAGATTTTCAGTTTGTTTCTGTCAAATGTGAACGTATGCTGTACTTCATTACTCTTACGCTCACAGGTGATAATGCATTGCACTTACATTTGATTAAGTCAGGCAATGCCAGATCTCACCTCACACATTCACCTCTGACACTCATACATTTCCTTCATTTTATGAACTATGTGGAGCAAAGTCATCACTAGGCTATCAAAGGTGTCAAGCTGACTCAATCAGAATCCAAATTTAGAAGACCTTTTGGAGAAGGACATTCAACCGCTAAAAGGTATACCTTTAAAATAAGATCCACACAATATTAGCCGAGATGTGCAATATAAAAAATAAAAAAATGTGCACAAAAAATCGAATGCGCGTTAATTTTTGTGGATAGCCTAATGTTTTTATCCGATAAGAAAACATGCGCATAAACTATGATGTAAAAATATCATAAATCCCTCATTGCGCAACACAAAACTCAAGTGATTTTGTTTTAACAGGCATAATTTAGAGCAAGTATTAGCATGTAGGTTTGAAGCGAAACATGGATAGAAGAGCGCCACGTAGTGGAAGCAGTTGGAGTAAATCCTATAGCCTAGCCCTAGCCTAAATGTGTGTCTGTATTTTGAGGGGGAAAAGGCATTTGGTTGTTTGAATAATTAGTGCTATACTCTTGCTTCAGCTCTCAACACATAATGTCTAATAATAAATGGGTGATGGTTGATTTTGAACAAATATGCACCTCTAGTGCAGTATAGGCTTTTTATTAAAACCATGAGGAGGATATTTCATCAGGACTTAATAAAACATGTTGTTCCCATGGAATAAAACAAAATTTTATTATCATTGGCTCCAAGGGTTCATCTTTTATGCTTTTACATTCTTCCTCGTCTGTTGGGAAATCTCTGTTCTTTCAGAGGCAAATCTTCAGCGTCCACCTCAGTCACCTGAAATCACAATAGATGGGACATCACTGATCAAATACAGTTTCCACTGGGAAATAAAGCATGCTGATGTTTTCCAATAAGAAAGAGGAACAGTCATGCTCTTACAATGTGTATGGGTGAAAGCTGCTCCATTGGAGTGTCCGCAGGAATAGACAGCAATGTGTCACCAGCATCCATCATCTAACAGAGACAGATTTTTACTAGTCACACATCTCAATACTTTTAATATTCTTAAAATTTTGATGTCCACCCCGTGTTACTCCCGGTCTCCCATACTTAATAAAAAAAAGACCAGTTGGATGAACTGAGTTTTCAAAATGACAGCAGACAGAAGAGGACAAGAGGATAATCTCACCCTGAATGTTGCCTCCACTTCACCAACACTTCTCTTTCCGCCAGGAAGCCAACCATATGACCAGTGCTGGCAAAGACTAACCTCCAACACACACACTAGCATTAACAACTGGACCAGCACCCTTCCTTTCCACTCCATGCTAAAACTGAAACAAAGACATTTAATAGGCAAAATCGTACTCTCATGTAAACATTCATATAAAACATATGAAAATTGTTTAGTTGTTGATAGCCAAAAAAAAAAGCACAATAAAAAAAGCAATCTTATCCAATTATTTGGTTTTATAATTCTATTGCAACAAAATTATTGATTATAGTATGCTAATATTGATCAAATAAAAATGTTTTTTTTATATAAAGCACATTTTAAAATCAACCTGGGTTGGCCAAAGCTGTACAAGAAAGTAAAAATAAAAACAAGAAACATGGAAGAATTACAGAAGATTGAAAGTGCACTCGAAAATATGCATGGATTTAAATTCAGCTAGCTGTTTTAACAAAAAAGTGATATATCAATATCTATATTGATGTTGATACGAGTACAGCTCAAACTTATTGAGTCTGAGGCGAAAAATGTACTGTCAAAGTACAACGTAATGACATTCAATCCCAGTTTCTAACAATTTACGCAACAGCTCAACAGAACCATTCAAAACATGCACAGAAATACTATAGGCCTGTTTTCTCTGAACAGTACATAAATTAAATTCTATTTAAAAAACTACTTTAAAAAGTCTATTTAAGAGGTGAAAGCAGTGGTTACAAATATACAGCAATTAAATATTACACAGGTTGCTGTAACTTAAAATATAAACAGGTTACAGTCTGTCAGTTACTTAAATCTTAATATATTCAGAAAACGCTACACTGTAAAAAAAAAATTGTTTGGTTTAACTTAAAGTTACCCGGTTGCCATAAAATTTTGAGTTCATTGAAATAAAATATTTAAGTTAATATTAAGGAGATTAATATATAAAAAATTCTAAATATTTTGTTATCTGAACCACATTAATTTGACAAAAGATAAATGTTGTGATAACAAATCATGAAAATATATATTTTTTTACAGTGATACAGAATTTGAAATTCTTACCTGCTGCTTTTTTCAAGATGAAGTGTGTTGTTCTCGGTCTCCTTTATACAGTCCTCTTAAAATGAGTTGCAATGCTCTTTCGTCATTGGGAGTCTTGCGACCACAGGGCAGATGCAGGTTTCTCTCTAATGCACACTAATGCACACCTGGGGCTGGATTTACAAAATTGATAAAGAACTGTCAAGGGGACCTAGCTAATAGACCTGCTTAAAGTGTAAGATTTATTAAATAATGTGTTTAAATGGTCCAAAGAGGCACTCTGATGGCCAGATCAACACACAGGGGAAAAGATGAGATATAAAGGCCAAAAGAGGTATGGCTCAGTCAGAGACCAGGACTGAATCATTATCAACTAACCAGCTGTTACATTTGGCAATTATTTGCTCACAAACCTTTCCTTGTGTACTCTAGTGTCTAACTTTGATATAACCAACCAACCACACTATCATTAAATTATTTGGGTTCAGTTTGAGTTATTGTTTTTTTTAAATGTTTTTTAAAGAAGGCTATGCTCACCAAGGCTGCATTTATATTATAAAAATACACTAAAAACAGTCATATTGTGAAATATTATTACTATTTAACTGTTAAATATGAACTGTTTTTATATTTTAATATATTTGAAAATAAAATATATTCCTGTGATGGCAAAGCTGAATTTTCAGGATCATTACTCTAGTATTCAGTGTCACATGATCATTCAGAAATCATTGTAATATGATGATTCTCTGCTCAAGATTTTTTTTTTTTCAGGATTCTTTGATGAACAGAAAGTTCAAAAGTAAAATATTTTGTTACATTATAAATGTTTCACTGTGACTATTGATCAATTTAATGCATCCTTACTGAATATTACTATTATAACTAACTTACTTATAAAAATCTACTCTCAAGCTGTAATGTACAATACTTTAATTATTCAAACTTTTTAACCCTAGAGATGGATTTTGATAAATTGTATTTTAGTTTTTTTATTTTACTGTAAATTATCACTAAAATAAGAGGACAAAATAAATAAAATAAATTAAAATATAACCACATTTATTTATTACACACTCATATTTTGTGTTAACCTCAAAAGGTCAAATGGCTCAAAAGGACCTTTATTTTGAACCGAGGACATGTATCCTAAACCACAACACTTCCGGGTCGTGTAAGGAAAATCCCGCGAGGTCAGACTCAAAACATGTCAATATGTCCACATGACCGTCATTCTCAGCAGTTTATTTATCCAGCTATAGTATAATTTATCCAGCTATAGTATAATTTATCCACCGTAAAACAAGACGAAGAAGAACTAATAAACCCTCACAGGTAATTTCCAGACTGTGGTATCTACATGAACAAATATATTATGCTGCTGAAACCGTAATAATGTATGGCGTTTGCACGTTACATTAACCTCGAACCAAATCAGTGACGTGATCTGTGCTGCTCCTCTCAGCTTTCAGGGTATAATGAGACATGAACATGGATGGTTTGAGAAGACCTGCCATTCCCGAAGACGCGGTCCAGTATCAGCTGTTTCTGGCTCACTCTGACCCATCAGACGCAGAAGCCAATGAGAAATCCCTTAAGCAGATCCAGCAGAACATCCTCGCTGAGATCGCTTCTCTTCTGGTGCCCTACATCTGGCAACATCAGGCCTTTAATATAAGATACCACCCTGAGAAAGGTAAGAGTAACACACACACACACACACACACACACACACACACACACACACACACACACACACACACACACACACACACACACACACACACACACACATATATGTGTGTATGAGTATAATCTCTGCCATTCTCTTTCTGGTAGTTAAGCATGTATACGCTCCACAGAATTGCTTATTGCCTATTTTATCATGTGTTTGCAAAAGAGGCCTGTATAAACAGTTCACTTATCTCTCTTTTTTTTTATTTTCACTCCATAGGTGATGTGCCCGCACACCTGGGTGGTGTTACTGAGTTTGGTGATAATGTGGAGGATGAATGGTTCATCGTTTACCTGCTAAAAGAGATCACTCGCACCTTTAGTGATGTAGCTGTGGTTGTCTATGATAATGATGGACAGTTTATTCTGATTGAAGCAGCTGAACACCTGCCAAAGTGGCTGGACCCTGACAGCAGTGAAAACAGGGTTTGTATTGGAAATTTTAAATAATAGTACCATGATATTATCATGATTTTTGGATCATGATATTCTCTGAAGTACATGCAAATGCCACTGATGTGCATCAATATGGTAATCATTTTGATGCAGCAATCCGTGCGATTTGTGGACATTCCCGTGGACCGCCGTTATATATGAGGATGAGTTGAACTTGAATAACATCCAATATTGCAGTAAATTGTTTATTAACTGCAAACTAAAATATTACACTGTCAAAACTACCCAATCTTACATTTCGTTAAACGGTAATTGCAGAAAATGACGTCACCATCATTAAGTCAATATTATTGAATGTTAATGTTCACATTTTCAGAAAATTATTATACACAAATCCACATCTATATAAAGAAAAAAGTAACTTGTGGCTCTTACACATTTAGGACCATGGTATTAACATTTGATCTCACCACAGTTTGTATTAATCAGTAATGGATGGTTATTATTATCATTTGCAGGAAAAATATATTATAAATCTCTCTCTCTTTTAGAAGTAAGGCTGTTCTTGTTATCGTTGCGTATATAGTGCAAATATAGTCTGTTCCCCTTGGCTTATGACTTATAATGTCTGTAACTGTGTTTTTTTAGGTGTTCCTGTACCAGGGAGAGCTGCACATATTACCCAACCGTACACGTTCGGGAGAGGTTGGCTGGCCCAGAGACTCAGTGCCTGCTGTGGATCAGGCTCTAGAGGTGCTGCGCTCACACACTGAGAGCTGTTTAGCCAAACAGCCCATACGCTCCGCTCTGGCCAGGAGGCTGGATGGGTGAGAGTAATGTCATTGTTTAAAGTGCTCCTATTATGCTTTTTCAGATATTAACTGTCATGTAGTGTGTAATATAGCTGTTTATGAATGGTAAAGGTCCGCAAAGTTTCAGAGATCAAAGTGCATGATAAATGGAGTAATTGTCTCCCAAAAGAGAGAACTGATTCAGAACTGCCTGAAACAAGCCGTCAGTAATTTCAGCCTCACTTCCTGCACAAACTTGTGTAGATTTTTAACATTTGCATAATGCCAGTCTATGGTCTTCATTGGCTGCCCCTGAGCAATGTCGACTTTAATCCGCCCTCAAACACTGTAGTTGTAGCTGAGGCCTGAAATAGTTTGGTTCGTGTTGTCGACAAGTTTTCTGCGCTGCAAAAGCAAATCCACTTTGCATCATTCATGCACTTCCAAAGGATGAGGACTCGTGCTCGGATTGATACGGTAAAACCGACTCCATTGTTATTAATAATAATAATAATAAACTTTATTACAGACTCACCAGTCCAAATAAAAAACAAGACAATACACACAATACAATACAATACAATAAAAACAAATACAACTTCAGAGGAGACAACTATACCAATGCTTCCATAACTTGGACTCATACTGTGTAGTGCTAAACTTGATGTTGGTCAATGCCACAATTATGTAATTCTCTGAGTTATTCAGCCGACATATAAATTTGTACATAACATTTCTCAAAGTGGCTTGCAGAGTATTAACACCTGCAGCCACAAACATCTCACTGGCACTACACCAGCGTGGTCTTCTCATTACTGTTTGTATCACTGTGTATACAAGTGTGGAGGAGACCTCCCGGAGCTGAAATATGGTAATAAGCGTTACATTTCTGATACACACCGTTTCAGATACTGTGAGAAAAGATGTGGTGCTGCAATGTACGTTAATTTATTTATTTTTTTGACCTTGGATGCATGGAGACCTTTAAAATAGCATGACAGGGGCACTTTCAAATAAGCAATTCGGTTGTTTCTGTTATAGTGCTTTAAACTCATTTTGACAAACTCAGTTGTTTGTGTATGTGTGCAGGTATCCAGATCAAATCCAGCAGAATTTCCACCGTGCCCACTGTTACGTGCCTGCAGGCATCGCTGTGGTGTTGTCTAGGAGGCCTGACCTTATAGCCCCGGCTGTCTCTGCTTTCTATTTGCGTGACCCTGTTGACCTCCAGGCCTGCCGAACTTTCCGCACCTTTCCTCCTGACACCAGAGTTATGACATCAGTAAGAAGCAGTCTAAATTTTGTTTATAGTCTAAAGTTTAGCAGTCTAAAGTTTTATTTTTGGAAAGTACTTGCTGAATTCTGTCACTCTACCGGTGACAAGTTTGGGGTCTGAATTAAAAAATAAATAAATAAATGAATTGATACTAATATTCAGCAAGGATATATAAAATAGATATATACATTTAAAATAAAAATAATAAAATGTATATTTATTTATTTATGATAATTTAATGCTGTTTTTTTTTAACTGTTCATCAAAAAAATATTTTAAAAAAATGTCACCGCTTCCACAAAAGTTAAGCGGCACAACTGTTTTCAACATTGACAATCAGAAGAAATTATTCTTTATCACCAAATTAGCATTCTAGAATGATATTTGAAGGATCATGTGACACTGAAGATGCTTAAATTCAGCTTTACCATTACAGTAACAAATTACTTTTTAATTTTAAACAGTTATATTTATTGAGAACTCCTCCAGTTACTACAAATCTGTTCCCTTCCCCATTTCCTGTAGGTGAAGTTTACTCGATGCTTGTACGCACAGCTGCAACAACAGAGTTTTGTTCCAGATCGGCGGAGTGGTTTCACGCTTCCCGCCCGCTCTCATCCCCAGTACAGAGCTCACGAGCTGGGAATGAAACTGGTGAGTGCATGGCATGAGTCGTGCACAGAGAAAGCTGACTATTACAATGCAGATCTCATTTCATAGAGATTGTGATATGATTGTAAAGCGCTTTGGATGTACAGTAGTACATATGAAAGCGCTATATAAATGCCTTATTCATTCATTGGGTTTTTCTCCAAAAATTGTGCCATTGGAATGAAATTTTCATATGCTAAGAAATACAATTTGCCATGTAATTCATTTTGTAACTAGAGTACATGGTGCTAATGTATTCTACCTTGTGTTCATGCCTAAGGCCCATGGCTTTGAAATCCTGTGCTCCAAATGTGGACGGTCTTCATCAGAGCAAGATACATCAGTCAGCAGTAACCCATTATGGAGAGGCTTTTTAGATAGCCTTACAAAGAATGGATACTTTAAGGTAGGAAAGAGATAGGAAAGGTCCCTGAGAGATACATTTTATCTGTGTGGATATAGTTTTTGCTTATGTGTTTGATTGTTTGTGAACCCAGAGTGAACTAGAAGGATCTGCTCGATACAAAGACTTATTGACATCGGCAGAAAGTTTCTTCAGGCAGTCGGTAACCAGTACTCATCGGTGAGAGTGGCTTTTTTTTATTTATAGTTTACTGTCACAGTATAGAGTTAATTTTACTTTCTCTGTGTGGCAAAGTAGTTTACATTTCCAAGCCATTTTGCCATTAATTGTAATAATCCAGTGAGATTTGACAACAGCCGGTATGATCTAATCTCACCGTCATCATGTCTGACTGTGATTACATGAAGAAACAGAAAAAACTGAGATGGACTAAATCCATAAGAACTGCGGCAACATCTCCAAGATGCTGGAAGAAACCTGCCTGCAAAGCTACAGTACTGTGAAAAGTTTTGGGCACTTGTGTAAAAATGCTGTAAAGTGAAGATTCTTAAAAAAATTATGTCATAAATAGATTTTATTTATCAATTAACTTTTATTAAATGTATCAAATCAATGTTTGGTGTGACCACCCTTAGGTACACTTGCACATAGTTTTTCACTTAGATTTGCAGGTCGGTTTCTTCAAGCATCTTGGAGATGTTGCCGCAGTTGTTATGGATTTAGTCTGTCTCAGACTCGATGATGTCAGACTCCTTGTGCATACAAAATCTCACTGGATTATTACACTTAATGGCAAAAGGAATTCTTGGAAATGTAAACTGATATTTCCTACTGATACACTACAGAAAAATATATAAATAACTGACTTTAAACCTTTTTTTTTGGTGAAAATACTAGTACATTTTGTTTGATAATATATCAGAAATAATACATTAAATTAATCAAAATTACCAATAAAGACTTCGATGCATCAAAGAATCTTTTCAACATGTTTGCCATTATTATAAGTTATAATAATATAATATGAGTCGCAATATTATTATTTTACTGTATTTTGATTAAATAAATGTATCTTTGGTGAACATTAGAAATCTTACTGAGTCCGAACTTTTAAATAATATTGGTATATATAATTTTAATCTTTTTTTAAGACCTGATCTTCATAATCCTGGCGATGAGGTGTTGAAAGTTTTGGAGGGCGCCTCCTTCAGTTTGGAAGACCTCGAAAACCAAGAGGCACATCTACAACCAGAGGACAGTATGTACCAGTTTTTCTCCATTTTAAAAGAGGATTGTTTTCTCTTTGGCCAGCGCATATCGAGTATTTTCTCTGCTTATGCTGAAAGTGAATCTATCCTGTGAATTGTGCATGAATATTATTTCTGTCTTTTAATCAAGTATTGTCCTCTCAATCTCCCCCTGTAGGTGATGCGTGGTTGGACATCTCACCTCAGGAGCTGGAGAGGCTGCTTGAGGAGAAAGGAGGAAGGGTGAGTGATGGCGCTCGTAAGACGGCACAGCCTGACGAGGAGGTGCAGGAGGAAGAAGCCGGCTACAGTCTGATTGCTGTAACGCAAGGCATGAAGAACTTCATCAATGCCATGTCTTCTCATGAAGGTGCTGAAATACCCAGGTAATGATGCTCCATCTGAATAATTGTCAATACTTCAGTTATTATTATAGTGCCATGATAATTTGACTTTCTTTTCCTGAAATTGTATTTCAGGTCTTGCTTGGTTGAGCCCTTCAGTTTTGATCCAGATGCTGTAACCAGTGCTCTTGATAGATTGCTAGGTGAGTTTGGCTTTCTGCGATATTAATGAATCCTAGTGCTCTAAAATCTTTATTAGTGGTCGACCGATATATCGCTAATATATATTTTGGAGATAATCATATAATTTTTTTTTCAATTATCGATAAGTTTTTCTGTTTTGTCTAGTGTGTCTGGACCAGGACTTTTATCGTGACAGCACGTTGTCTATTTGGCCACTTTTGTCACATTTTGAAAAAAATATTATTCCCACACAGATTTACCAGATTACTGAGTGCACTGTTGGGTACAGTGTTTACTTTTCTTTTTATTCATATTTTTAATTTCTTTATTTGTGAAAAATACTATAATAGGATTACAGAATCAAGAAGTTCCTATTTAAAATGATAAATCTGTTTATTTTAATTTAATTTTCAAGTCATGTATTTCTTATTTATTAAATATTATAAAATTAGTTTTAATTTAATTTCAGCATGTGTTTTTACTATGTTTAAATTAGTCTCATATATATATGCATGTAATTTTTTTCTTGACCCAACGCTGTCCTTTATTTAGAATTTTATGCCTGAATTATCTATACTACAGAAAAGCACTAATAATTAGCACTTCCTGTTTTACAGGACCTAAGGATGAGTTAGACTCTGATGACTTTGATGATGATGACGACGACGAGGATGAAAATGATGTGGATGAGAATGAAGAAGTGCAGAATAGTGGCTTTCAGGAGCAGGCAGGTTCAGAGGAGCTGGAGAATCTGAAGAAGTACATGGATGAAATGGACCAGGAACTGCAAAGCACAAATATTGGCCAAAGCTTTACACAGAATAACAGAGTAAGTATCCACAGATGTTATTTATCCTGTGCCCATAACTTGGCAAAAGCTTTTGATTATTTGTATTTTTCTGCTTCCTTATAGGCCAGTAATAAAGCAGATGCATCTAAAAGCACATCAGCCACCTCGGGCTCAGAGCTTGCTGAGGAAGAAATCCAGCCGCTTGATGTGGATCTCAACCTGGTTACAAATTTACTTGAATCTCTCGCTTCTCAGGCGGGCCTAGCTGGGCCTGCGTCTAATCTACTGCAGAGTCTAGGCATCCACATCCCACCTGATGCAGATCAGCCCTGATAAGCCAAACTGAAATAGTAAAATCAACTCACAGAGACTTATCACACACTTATCAAGCACTCGGCGTTCCTTCACCTAGTAAACATCAGCTGTTGCTCTGTCAGCTGACTATATTTGAATTTATGGTGTTCTGTTCCACACCTAGTACTGAATTGTGAATTATTACCTCCAAACATTGATATTTTCTTCAAAACAGAGCACTTCCATTAAAATTGACTGGGAATTTCTTCCTGCACAAAATCTAAGTTGTTTATCATGTTCATAATTAAAATGTATTTTTACTCCCTCTTTTTGAATAAAGATCATATTTTCTGAGATGTTTCTAATTACAGTTAGTGTCATTTTGTTGGGGATTAATAAACCTATTGTTATGCTCTACAACAGAAAATATCAGCTACAGCTCAGCTATCTGCCAGAGAAAAGGAAGGGGAATGTTTCCCCGTGCTTATCTACGCTGATAAACTAAACCAATAGCATGCTCGTGTAACATTAACCAAGTCTATACAGTTAAATCAATCATGCCTGATTAGAAGCAAAGTCACAGCTCCGATGGTGAACTTTTTTAACCCTCTTGATTCTCGCTTGGAAAGACTTTGGCCTACGCTGATAACAACAATAACGAGTTATAGGATTTCTGGTGATCTAAATTTGTGCATTAAGAAAATATGCAGGAAGTGTAATACATAAGATTTATACAAGAAATGACAAGAAACTGAAACACTTGGGCATTTAGTTTGCGTATGAAAACCTCAATATGTTTTATTTACTCCATACTTTAACAATAATACTGTAGTCTGTACTGTAAATTAGGAGCTAAATAAATACACGAGTCACAGGTCTTCTATTTAAATAACATATATTACTATTGTAATAGTCTTAAATTGTTGTATTGCTACTTATGGCTGTGATTTCTACAAACCATGCATTTTACCAATGTGAAAGCCTCTGTTGTGAGTGTAAGGTTACTGTAAGATTAAGCTCTTACTGTAGTAAAATATAATTGGGTGAATCTCACAAAGCATGTCAAGAACATGCTTAGATCATTTTTCACCTTCAAAATATAAAAAAAATATATATTTTGCATGAAAAAATAAGGCTTATTTTAAGACCATTAAGGCCCAGTTAAGCACATTCTCCATTCTCATTACTGTAATGCATTTAGATGCTAGTTTGTCATTTTCATTACTAATACAGTAAAGAAAATCTTCCTATCTGACTTGAAAAAAAAAATAAAGGCATAAATTAAAACCAAATACAACAATAACTTAATTTTTTGCATTGAGGTAATGAGAATGATTTTTTTTTTTTACTATTAAATGGAGGAATTATAGTGAAACCATAATGAAAATTACATTACAACGCAATAACTCCTAAAGGTCCTAAAAGGGCTTGATTTTCTTTACGCGAAATATAATTAGTTATTTTCCTTCTCAGAGCTTCCAGCTGACAAATAGAAAATAATGGGTAATTCTAACTCAGAATAATATAGTCTGTACAAAAAAAAAGCTGGTTTGAGATGTCTGAGAAACCTGTGAATTCCAGAACTTATTAGTTCCTTCATGAAGTCGTAGTTTCAGTGCAAGCAAAGACAGAAGTTGCATGTCAGTCCTTGCTGGTAGTGTAACCATATAAATTAATGAATTAGAATTACCGGTATCTTTACACAAGGTCGTCACGCCTATAAATTATAAGTCTTAATACTGTTATCTTCAATCATGTATTTTGATTGATCGGGTATTTGATTGGTTATTCTACATAGACTTTTGCTCCTCAGAATGATCTACACTCTGATTGGTCCGTATGTCCTATAGCAAACTGAACAAGGGCAGTACGAGCCCTCTGGTCGCATGCAGCACGGCTGCTGGGAGAGCAGATAAATACAACGCGGTTACATCCACAAAAAGAAGCTGCACAGCACCCAGCAACAACATCCCGAGCATGTATCCCAGAAACAGCAGACTGTGCCAGTTGCCATGAATCAGTGCCTTTGGGCCGTCAGGGTGCAAAACACACAGGAACCCTAATAAGAGGGTACGTGACACTGTCAGAGTGTAGTAAAGGTCAAAGGTTGAGGCATGGCTTTGCTCCGTTTGGGAGACTTTAGCCAGCCAGGCAAGAGACAGGCTGTGGAGGACCAGGCTGAGAGGAGAGTAGACGTACTCCAGCGGCTCCATCACATGCAGTCCTTCAACAGCTGGAAAGAGACAAATGCGATTAAAAATGGAATTACTGTTTTAACAATCGCAAGGACCCATTTCTCAATCCTTGCATCAAAACTCTTCACACAGTGAGCACAACTATCACAATCTATGTGGGCTAAACTGCGGATCATTTACAGTCATGGCCAAAAGTATTGGCAGTGACATAAAAGTTTCGCAAAGTTTGCTGCTTCAGTATTTGTAGATTTAAAAAAATAATAATTATGGCTTTATGGTATACCAGAAAACAATACAATTTTATTAAATGCTTAAAAGGCTTTTATTTGCAAAAACATTCAATGTATGCTGAGTCAATATTTACAATATTCCCTTCTTCATAACCTCTGCAATTCCCTCCAGCATGCTGGATATCAGCTTCTGGGCAAAATTCTGACTGATAGCGATCTTGCCTCATTAGTGCCCAGAGTTAATCACAATTTGTGGATTTATAAAGGTAACTCGGCTTTTAAGGATTGACTACATGTTCTCTATAGGATTAAAATCCGGGGAGTTGCTTGGCCACGAATCCAAAATTTCAATGTAAAGATCTCCATGCCACTTCATTATCACTCTTGCATGCATCTGATCACGCTGCACAATAATCTAGGAACTATGTGAATCCACACCACAACTAAAGCAGCAAACTTTGCAAAACACAAAATTTATGTCACTGCTAAAAAGTTTTGGCCTTTTATTGTGACCAGCCTAAGGCACACCTGTGCAATAATCATGCTGTCTAATCAGCATCTTGATATGCCACACCTGTGAGGTGGATGGATTATCTCGGTAAAGGAGAAGTGCTCACTAACTAAGATTTAGACAGATTCGCAAGTTCACACTTACATACAATTAGAGGGGGTTTGGCCCGAACCCAGAGTACTCCCCCCTTAAGTAAGTGGTTAGGACTCGAAGTGTGGAGAAGGGGTGGTGGAGGGATGCTGCTAAACTGTCAATGGATTGAGGCTGAATCTATATAAACCTCTTATCATTGATTGCTGAGTCCTCTCCACCTGTGTTTATTATCTGAACGTGCTCCTCCCGAACTTTGTAAATAAAACATCATTTTGTGAACAATATTTGAGAGAAATAGGCCTTTTGTGTACATAGAAAAAGTCTTAGATCTTTTGAGTTCAGCCCATGAATAATGGGGGCCAAAACAAAAGTGTTACGTTTATAATTTTGTTCAATGTAATAAATGAAACTATCAAAACAATTTGATGTTAAGATGTTAAGGCCCGCACCAACGACGATAGCTATAGCTATAACGATAAAGATATTGTTTTAAAAAACGTTCCAAATGTAAAAGCATAGCCCACACCACAACTATAGCGATACCGGCACAGAGGAACGATATTGTCGGAATCACTTTCATAGCTATTTTCTTTCTGATGAATGAAAAAAAAACACAGACAGCCAATCAGAATCCAACATACTTTAAAGAGCTCGAGCATTTAAAACGGCAGATGACATATTTGTAGCGCGTGCTTATAATAAACAGAATGTTATCTTGTGTTGGTGTGGATGCTAATATAGTTTCCATTAGTTACTGTATATCTTTATAGTTATCATTCTTGTGCTGAACGAGTCTTTAGTCTTTCCATTATACAAAAGACAACTTAGGAATAATTTTGTACTGTAATGTATATGGACCATGTAACATATATTGCATTTTGGATGTGAAATTCACTGCTGTGCCAAGCTGAAAGTTGGTTAGGAGAGCTGTGTGAAGAGTTTTGGGGCAAAGTAGTGAGAAATGTGTCCCAGTGAAACATCCCTTATTTGAAGCCATCATACCTGTGACGCTGACGGAGGCGAAGGTGAGAAATGTCAGAAGGCAGGAAACATGGATGGAGCCTGGCATATTCAGTGCCAACAGGTGACCCAAGCTCACACTGACCATTGGGAGGAAGCGAGCGATTAGAGAGTACAGGCCAGAGTGGGAATAGGCTTCAGCCCATATGGCCAGAACACACTGGACGCTCCCGCAAACTGCCGGCACAAACAAACGCTCGGCTAGCCTCAGTGAAAAAGGTTTCAAGTGGATCAGACCCACACCATGCAAAGCTAGCAGTGCCATGAGATTCAGAAGTACCTGGAGGGAACAAAGCAGGAGTAAGAGGAAGTTCAATGCACCTAAAAAGAGAAACAGCTGCTGTATCAAAATATTTTAAAGAACATTTTAAACATTTTTTACATTATTATACATGCCGTTTTATGACCACATTTAACACATTGGATATTTGGTGTAGTTTAAAAAAGTTTAGTTCATTTTACACTCCACAAGTCTACAAATGGTGAATTTATAAGAACTTTGACCAGTTACAGCATACAAATCTACACTTTCCTACAGGTACAGTGGGGTCCAAAAGTCAGAGATTACATCCCAGAAATAAACAAGGTTTTAAGATTTGGAAACAAACATAAAACAAAGAAACGCAAATTTAATAAGCACTATTTAGAATTCTGCACTATTTCTAGGTCACTAATCAAATAATTTGTGACATTGATCATGTGACTCTTTGTACAGATGGTCAGAAGCTCAAAATGCTCGATCTCAAATCATGCTGAAGAACATTTGAAACACTCTTGTGGGTTGCATCTGAAATTGCATACTACCCTACTATATATAGTAGGCAAAAACAGTATGTGACAAGAGTAGTATGTTCAAATTTATAGTATTCATTAAACAGTAGGCGAAAAGAAATTACTTTCTTCTACCGGCAGATTCGGAAGTGCACATCTAATGGATCTAAAACTATCTCATGAGGTCACGGGAGAGGAGTTGGAAATGGCCGTGAAGTGACGCTGGTAAGTCACATGATAAAAACAACATGCCAAATTTAGTACGTCCGCCGTCCGGATTACATTCAAATGACATATTCAATGTATATAGAATGTACCCTTTCCACGGTCGCAAAGTAATTACTTATTCAAAAGAAGCACTTACTCAAGAGAGTATGTGGTTTTGCACACAGCCGTGGAGTGCATGCAAAAGAGGGAAAAACCAAATGCAAAGACATTCTGATTTGCATATACATTTTTTAAATTCAATGTTTTACTCAAATTGTGATACTGATTTAATTTGTAACAAAAAGAGTACTACATTATAAAAATGCGAAAAGCAAGCATTTTTACCAGTAGTCTCAGGCTCTGAATCCACTGTAGATATACATTTGAACCTAAAATCTTCGATTTATCAACTGCCAACATCCCCTCTGCATCCTAGTTTTATAGCCAGCCATAATATGCAAACACACAAACACTAAAAGGACTCTTATAAAGGAGTTTATAGCACTAGTCCAATGATCACATGTAGCACACCTAATGATTCACCCAGGAGCTGCCCAGTCTTGTGCTTTTCACCCAACAGATAATCAATACGCACATTCATATATTCCTAACATTGATGATGATACAGTATATATGACCATTTCTCATTACTTTAAATAGTGATGGTTTAACATAATCCTTGTTTACTGAGCTCCCCATTATTTATTCATTGTGTAAAAAAACAGCCGCTTAGACATACTGCAAAATATCTTTGTGAGTAAATACATTTTTTTGGTCTTAAAATTTACTCTATTCAATTCACTCAGGTTATTCAAAACTGGCCAGAACTTTCTGCACCGACCCCAAATGCATGACTAGAAAGCCTGCGAAATCATCTGATCATTACTTATATAAGGCAACTTTAAAATATGCAAGATCAAGGTCATAAAACAGATTTAGAACTGATAAAGATGAACTGATAAGGATATAGCTGTGTGAGCAAAGTACCTGTATGAATGCAAGTGGCACCGCATAAGGATAGTGATACTGGGGAATGAAGATCCTGCTTACAAAACTGTTTAGATTATCCGCCAGAGCGTACACAATCACAGCCACCAGGGCCGCGATGCACAGCAGGAGTGGCACCAGGGGTTTACACACTTCATACACACAAGCTCTGAGAGCATGCGGCGTATGCATCTGCCACCATGCCGAACTAAATCACAAATGGACAGACAGTAAAATAAATAAGGCTTAATATTATTGTCATTTTTGCACCTAAGAATATCACATTCAAGATACTGATGAAGTAATAGCATAATCCCACAAGCATTGATGATAAAGATGATTTTTTAGGCCACATATTTGCAAGCAAGTATTCACAATCAAAAATTTAATCTCACCATCTGGACACCAGATTTTGCCATGGGTCCATACTAGTGGTCCACCCACCCCGGGACCGGTGGAGTGGAATACGGGTTTAGATTTTGACCCCTTTAAAGCATCAGGGGTTGGAGGATGGACGTAAAAATACCTGTACACAAAAGTAATCAAAAACAATGAATAAATAAAAAAATAATAAAGACACAGACCATTATTTTAGCCAATAATCATTTAAGCAATTTAAACAAAAAACATAACCATATGTCGTGTTTTGTCCTGTAATATGTAATTTTAAAAACGCTTAACTTTTTTATTCAAATTAATTTCAAATTAAAGCCCTTTAATTCAAATGAATCAAAATAAAATAAAATGTAAAGTCAAATAAAATAGAATTAAAATATAAAATGAAAATAAAGTATCTAAGCAAATTAAACATAGGCTATATTTGAAAATAAATAAATAAAATATATTATACAGAAAAGATTATTGACTTTAAGATAGACCAACTCACATTGCTTCATCATGAGACCTTGTCAATCCGTTATGTATTTCCACCACGGATTGATTGAAACTTGTTTAGTTTCTGTCACGAAACGAGCACGGGTGTACTTTGAGCTGTTGTCAATCTGAGTGTTAAAAATACAAATAAGTTTAACTAACTTCCCTCGATGAGAGATTTTCTTTCCGCCGTTAAGATAAGTGTTTTATCCTGGATTTAGTTCTTTCCATTTATTGGCCCCTCTCGTGTGAGTGCATCGAGAACATAAACTGACTTTACCTGCGATAGGGCTCGAAGCAGAGGACAAGCGGAGTTAATGATTGAAACGTCACCTCGCAGCGTGAACGCGCATCGGTAAGGTCGGTAAACAGTTTCCTGACGTCGACGGTCGACCCAGTGGTGTTGTTGTGTGTGTGCTACTTTGCACAAATAATTAACCAAGCTGGTGACTAACAATTTATGCGTGTTATGCTTTATTGCTTTGTAAAATACATTGTGCAGTGAGAATATAATATGAAATTCTGTGGAACCTCAGTTTGATAGTTTTAATCATGCTGTTATATGTAGCCTACTTAAGACGATTGCCTCCTTCTTTATTGGGCAGATAATGTATGGTTATAAATATAAAACAGACAGAATAAGGGAACATTTGTTTGCCAAACTTTTCTATCCAATGCCATATGAAGTGAATCACCCTTCTCCCCCAACATAGCTACTGGCTTCAAACATTTAATGTCAAAGTAATTACACAATGTACAATATAATCATATGTCATTTTGAATGTTAGCTATGTAGGCTACATGAAAGTAACTAGTTAATAATATTAATGTAATAGTCAAGAAATTAGGAAAAGGTAAAGGTAGTAAAGTAATTGAGCAAATTGGCAATTTCAAAGACATGACTTGACTTCATAAACAGCGTTTGCATGAAGGCCCTTCCTAAAGATGTTTTCTGATTTCATAAAGGATGAAAAAGGGATCTCAGCAGACAGGACATGACACATCTATCTATCATATTTGAGCAAGGAGCTAAGAGTGACTATGACTCACCACAACCAGTAAGTACAGATCATTTTATATTATGCTTGAGAGTTAATATCTTCAATTGGCCCTACAATGAAATGTAACACAGACAGGGTAAACAAAACATCCATTGAGTCAATGATAAATCACTAATAACAAAACAAACATTTCTGTCTGAACGTGTGCTCACAATCAGGTATTTTTTGTGGCTATAGCAGCTGGATCCACCGAATAAATGGAGAAATGTACTGAGTGTAAACAAGCATATTATATCCATGACAGGTGGGTGAGAATAGAACAGACAGTCAATGCGATATCACCATGACAACCCAGTACTTATTAATCAGGTCAAATATCAGTAAGAACATACCAATATGACATCATAGTACTGGTGAATGCCAGCGATGGGTCAATGAACGAAAGGACATTCCCTTAAGTCATCATTTACTGACCCTCATATCATTCCAAATATTCTTAAATTTTTTTTTATTTATTTTATCAAAATACATTAAAAACTGTAATATTGTGAAACATCAAAATAATAAATATACAGAACTGAGGAGCTCAGTTTTCTATTTTAATTTGTTTATTATTCTAACCTTTATTTTACCAGGAAAAGAAGCACATTGAGATTAAGAATCTATTTTACAAGAGCGTCCTGACTGACAGACACAGCACATGATCCTTCATTCTAATGCTGATTTAATGCTAAATTACTATATCAAATATTATTGGTGCTCAAATATTAATGATGGTTATTATTATCAATGTTGAAAACTGTTTCCGTTGCTTTTTTGTGGAACCAGTGATGCATTCTTTGATTAATATAGAATTTATTTATTCATATAGAAGAACAGCATTTTTAAAAAAAAATCTTACTTATCCCAAACTTTTAAACGGGAGTGTATCTGATGGTTTCAACAAAAGTATTAAGCAACAAAAACTGTTTTTAAAGGGCACCTATTATGGAATTTTGAAATTTACCTTTCATGTAGTGTGTAACATAGATCTAAGTGAACAAAAACATCCTGCAAAGTTTGAAATATGAAAGTGCACCGTATATAAAGTTATTGTCTTTCAAAAGTAAGAGTCGACTCTGAGTCATTTTTATGAATCGTTAGAAGACCGAAGCTTTTTCTCTGACTAGATGACGTCAACTTGTCAAGTTATTTGAATACGATACGCCCACTTATTGCGCTCCAAGGCCAGGGAAAACTTGAAAACATCAGGGCGACGAGACGCTGTGTTCTGAAGTGCGACTCAAGTGAAGTCAGCATTTGAAGACTAAGTGGCTAATTCATATATACAGCTATACCACAGAAGTCTAGTCCGAGCCTTGTGCTTTGTTTGCGCCATTTTGAAGATGATTGCTCAACTTAAATGCAATCAAACTTGGATTCGCGAGCCGATGATATTGAAGGAAGGTTCAGTTCCAAGTGTATTTGCATCAGCTTCCTCCTCCGTATCACAACCTGTAAGTGTTATTAATAATTGTTGCTTTTATGTTTTATGTATCATGCTTAATAATTATTTTGTTTGTTGTGTAAGCACCGTTTGGCTTTTAGGTCTTCAATGACAATTGTATTGAGATATGTGAAGTGTTTGTCGTTGTTTTCGGAGTTGTCTTAAAGAATAGAGTAATACCTCGTAGTAACGTAACTGCATTTTTTGTTGTTGTTGTAAAAACGTTTATGCATCGGGCTAATGCAAACAAAGACTGATTGTGCTTTTACAATATGAACTCTGGGCTATGCTCGCTAACATAACATTAAATTCTTTATCTTATTTTTAGTTTTTTACTACAAACTACAAAGCAGTGGACTATAATCATTATTATAACACAATTTAATTGATAAAAGCATCATTGTACTTCGTGTTAAACAATAAGGCCACATTTACACATAGCCGGGTATTTAGAGAAACGAATATTTCTCCCCCTCCGTTTTCAATAATAACATCGTGCACACAACCCGCATAAATACGCCGTCGAGCGCCTTTATAACTATGCTAAACCTATGGGCGGCAGTGTAGGGTGAAGGATAAAGTCATGCAAGCCAATCAGAATCCTCAGAATCGACAAGAGAGAACCTAAAACCCCGTTTCTCCCAGTTGACACGACAAATATAACCGGCGTTTTCAGAAATCTCCACTTTGGCCGGAGTTTTTAGAAATAATCGTTTTCTGGGATAAAAACGGCGTTTTCGTGTAAATGACAGGCCAAAACGCAGAGAAATATCTGCGTTTTCCCATCGTGTAAACGGGGCCTAAGTATTATCTCTGTAAACACTGCTGGGTCATCTGACCAATCAACGCAGATTAGCGTCGCGCAAAGGAGGGGTTTGGAAAAATGAGTCGTTGAACGAATCATTTGGGAGTCGGTGAGCAAATCAGGTAAAAATAAATGCATATTATACGACAACTAAAGTGTTTTTTGTCATTGCATGCATGTAAAACTGTTGTTGGGGACTCCCAAAACAACATTAGGAACATTTTAAATGTCATAATAGGTGCCCTTTAACATTGATAATAAAGTTTTTTGATCACCAAATCAGAATTTTAGAATTATTTCTGAAAGATCAGGTGACACTGAAGACTAATGGCTGCTGAATTAAAATATATAGAATAGAATTTTTTTTATTTTTATATTTCACAATATAACTGTTTTTACTGTATATTAATCAAATTAGCACTCAGTGAGCATAAATAACCTCTTTCATAACAAATATATATTTTCAAAAACAGGACACAGATCTGGACTGTGTGCATGAGTAAATAAACAACCGGTATTCTTTTAAACCATTATGCAACACTCTTCGGCTGGATTGACCGTCCAGCAAGCGCCAGTAAGCAACCAGTCGTGATCACGGCCATTTGCCGCCCCCAAAACATCAATCATACAAAAGAACATAATCATATTAACAGATGCATATTAAATGAGAGAGGAACACAAAAACTGGCAAAAATAAATTGTTTCTGAAACTTGCTAAGGCAGACTGCCAGCTGACAGGTCACGTGACATCCCAGAATCAGACTGCCAGCTGCTAGCCAGCCACTGACAGGTCACGTGACATGCCAGTGGCGGCTCCTGCCAGCCAGCTGAAGATTGAACCCCTACTGACTGCTGTTTGTCCAACGGCTCACCTCACTGGATGACATCCGTATCTAAGAGATACTTAGGGAAAATAGTTACACAAGAAGGAATCCTCTTCACAGACTTAGCTGGTTGTGTTAATGATCTTGATTAACAAGAATATCACAAACTCAAGCTTTGTTATATGACGAATAAAACGCAAACCTCTATTAATCTGAAAGTCCAGGTTCAGAAAGTAAAAGTCCTCCTCAGTATTTTGTTCCAATCACCTGGATTTGCTAATTAGCACAGTTTTTCAGCCAGGAGATAGAACTAATTAGTGAAATCAGCTGACTGAGTTCATGGGTGGAATAAACATATGGCAGGACTTTTACTTTCTGACCACTGGACTTTCCACCTCTGTCTAACACAAATGGAAGACTGTAAATGGCCTTATTGCAGAATAAGAAGGAAAGAGAATGTAGTAGGGAATAATAGTAAAGTTGTTCTATCATAAGCCAAAGAAATACGAAAATGTAATCATACAAATGCAATTGTCTTCATATTTTCGCCAAACTAGCAAGATAGACATCCAGATGAAAAAAAACAAAAAAAAAACGATTTTTTAAAATGTAATTTCAATCTTTAAACAGGAACAAAGCGATAGGCCTAATGTCACAATGTCTGGGTGATGTTCCCTGGGTAGCCACTAGAGGTCCTCTTCCACGGTGACATTCACTCATGAACTACAATCCCCATGACCCTTGTCGGACTGATCTTTTATTATTGCACTCAGCTGCCATATCACCCATATGTCAGCAGCCATATCACCCTGTAGCCCAAGACCGGTTGCCCACTGAAGCTAAGCAGGGCTGAGCCTGGTTAGTACCTGGATGGGAGACCTTCTGGGAAATCCAGGTTGTTGCTGGTAGAGGTGTTAGTGAGGCCAACAGGGGGCGCTCACCCTGTGGTCTGTGTGGGTCCTAACGCCCCAGTATAGTGACGGGGACACTATACTGGCAAAGAGCGCCGTCCTTCGGATGAAACGTTAAACCGAGGTCCTGACTCTCTGTGGTCATTAAAAATCTCAGGATGTCCTTCGAAAAAAAGTAGGGGTTTAACCCAGGCATCCTGGCCAAAATATGCCCAGTGGCCTCTGTCCATCATGGCCTCCTAATCATCCCCATATACTGATTGGCTTCATCACTGTCTCCTCTCCACCAGTAAGCTGGTGTGTGGTGGGCGTTCTGGCGCAATACGGCTGCCGTTGCATCATCCAGGTGGATGCTGCACATTGGTGATGGTTGAGGAGATTCCCCCCTTCTATGTAAAGCGCTTTGAGGTCTCAGAAAAAGCACTATATAAATGTAACTTATTATTATTATTAGCTGTTCCCACTCACCTTTTTAAGTGTCTGTCTATTTATACCCTGTCTGTTTTAGTCACTGGTCTGAAGTCCTTGTATAGTGTCACCCGCATCTCAGAGTCTGTCTTGGTTTGTTTATTTGTTTGTTTCTTATTTTGGATTTATTTACATGGATTATGACCGTTTGCCTGTTTGTAGATATGATTACCCAAAATAAAGCTGCACTTGTAATTCACCCTTTCGTGTGCGTGTCGTGACACCTAAATGCTAATTCGGAAAAAAAAATTATTCCTTTTTTTATCTTTGATTTCTATTTTTTCTTTTAGGATGTGGTGGCTAAAGGTGACAAAATGTATTTGTCTAGTAGGTTTTGTTTGTAAGAAAAGACATGTTTTGTTTTTCAGCTTCTTGAGAGATAGTAGCCTATAACCAAAAAAGGCAATAAAGTAAACTTTAAATCATGTGGAATAAATAGTAACTGCACAGAAATCATTCACAGCGGCAGACTGCAGTTTTGACCTTAATGATTTACACTGAGGGCTGGGATAAAGAAATACGTTTGGAATCAGTCTCGCAGGAGCACTCCATAATCATTTTAGTATGAGTCAAGTTATGTTTTGGCTAGCATTGAGAAGCAGCAGTATTACAAGATCATTACAAATAATTAATTAAAAACAGTTATAGAAAAAAAAAATTCAAAAGAGCATTTCAAATAATACAGAAAATGTTAATTAAAACTTTAAAATGCTCAATATATACATCAACTATACACAGAGTGCAATACACTGTATTTATAACAAATGCCTGCTGTTGTGTCTCTATTGTGTTACAGTTTCAAAAACAAACAGAAACATTCTTCAGACTATGTGAAAAAAGGTTGCCTCGTTTATAACCAAGTGTTAATTTGGAAAGCAAAGTTTGCATTCAGAAATTATACCAGCAAAGTCTTAACCCAGAATGTATCATAAGGTTATTATAAATCAAAAAGAGAGGACGCAACAGAGAAGAGTGGAGAGAGGGAAGAGATAGAAACTCCCACTTCTTTTTGCACTGAAAAAAAATATTCAGTGCATATTCATTATGGACGACAGCCATTTTATTTATAAAATAAAAAGGGTACTAGCCTATAAAAAGTAATCCATACTTTAAGTGAGCCTTGACGGACTCGTTATGGCATTGAAATAATAATAGCAAGTTTATTACCCGTGCTCGTGGGTTCAACCTAAATTTAAAGAGGCAAAATCTATATTATGGATACAATTTGCTGTTATTAGCCACTGTGTCCGAATAAACTGTATAATATGTATCATATCATGTATCAAGTAACATGGAAAATACGCCAGCATTCCAATGAAGAAATAGAAAGTAACATGAGATTTAGGAATTGCATTGTGCGCATGCGCAGTTCGAAATTCCACCTGGTTCCATGAGTTTGGGAGAGTGTGTGAGACTCTGCACGTAGCTCAGCGGAATCCCCTCCGCCAGATGTCGAGGAGAAGAGCGGTGTAGCCTCTCAGATAAAGCCCAGCTGCACACCAGAAGCATCGTAAACACATAAGAGTCCTAGCTCCATCCACACTGAGCTCCTCATCAGCACCACTAGAGCAACATCTGAATCGATTCACTGTTTCTCTGCGCGTGTGACAGCCAGAAAGGTAAGAGGTTATTTGCAAACCAAGTTTGATTTGTTTTATTTTTTATTTTTTTAATCAAATTATTTGTTGTTGGAATGACTTTTTTAAATCGACAGAGCAAATGTAATATGATGCATTATACCTACATGGAAAACTGATATTAAAAACAAAACAAAAGTATCGGGCAGGAATTTCTTCTGGCTGAGAAAAAGTGCCGACCGGACGTGCACGAGGTTATCGTGCACTCAATCTTCAATGTAGGCTACACACTAATATAGTCACACTAATAAACTATCTAAATGTGCATTGATTGAATACTTAGGAGAAATAAGTTTCATGCTCATTAAGCGCGACTTAAAGTCAGTCTTCGGATCTAATTTGAGATATGACAAAGTCTCCGTAGATATAAGTTTTTATTTTCACTATTACGAGGAATATGTTTTTGTTCTAAAGCGGATATCAAAGTGGACAAGTCAAAAGCACGTTACATATTTTGCTGCACTGTAATAGCCTAACGTTGCAAAATGTTGTTAGAGTGTTTCTCTGCGTCAAGCATGCGTAACGTCGCAGCGTGCGTCTCGTTGACTGGCACACTGCTGCAGTGAGTATTCCGTGTTTAAAAAAAGTCCCACACGCCCTATTGCGCAGATTTTTTAAAAACGTTTTATTTGGCATCTGTTATCTGTGAACTTTTTTGAAGAGTTTGCAGTCGGCTTACTCTTCTCGTGCTCTCGAGGGGGCGGGGCGAAGACGTGGCAGTGTAGTCTACTCTGCACCGAATGAACTGCGTTTGGCTTCCATGCTGGACCCTCACGAGCTCACGAACACCACTATATGGTCTTTCCTGTAATTATGCAGTATCTTTTGAACTTTTGACAACCTACGTAATTTTTCTTTTTTTTCAATCTAAGTAATGTACTCTTAGTAACTTCTTTTCGGATATACAAGACAAATATGAAAAAAAACTCAATGACAGGGTGTCTAAAAAAGGATGGTACCTAATAAAGCTAGTCACTGCTAATTTAAGGACTTAATATTTACCTTAAATGAGAGTGTCTACTCATTTTGAAATTATTATAACTGATTTTGACAATTAGGCTACTCTTTTCTGTTATATTGCATGATGTGTCATTAACATTAGCCAAGAAGCCTTCTATTGTTCACATGGTGGTTTAGAAGTTCCTGCAGAGCAGCACATGAGCAAACACAGCGGACCAGATCCCGTTAGTTTGGTATGGTGCCTTGAGGGCCTTTTTTTTGTTTGTTGCATATCTCATGTGTCAGATGATGATTATTAAAATATGTGATAGGTGGAAAGGGCATTAAAAAAGTGCACCAAGTGGCCCTATAGTTAATAGGCTATAATGCAATTTTGTAACAAATAAAGCAAAAAGTGCTTATGATAATGTGTGTTACACTTGTGTGTGTCTCATTATGTGGAGTTTGTCGTGGCATTTGTTCAATGCGGCGTTCTCTTTGCTCTAAGGCTTACCCCTGGTTGCCGTATTTGTCCTTTTCAACAAACAAATGTGACATCTTGTTTATACACGCTGACACTGGCTTAAACACACAAAAGGGATCTTCCCATAGGCCCAGCTGGATGCTCTTTGTTTGCTCTCTGGACGCCACATTTGTGCCAAAATTCTGAGCCAGCAGTGACCAAATGCAGCCAACTGTATTCCATGTATGCAAATGGTAGTGCACTGGGGGTTATGGCAACCAAAACCTAATGTATTTGTTTGCATTTTAAGCAGCCTGTCTGTGTTGTGGGTTCAGTTATGCATTTTCCTTCCCCTAAAAGTTGGTTGTAGTATCTGTTTGTGTGACCTCAAAATAATAAATTCTTCCGATATTGTCAGGAAGATGTGCAATGATGTGCAATGCATTGTTTGATGAATCACATTGACACTGTTTGTTTCTCTCAGGATGGCATTGTCTTGGTTCCTGTTGAGTTTCCTCTTCCGTTCCCTGTACGCCAACAATGATTTCTTCACTTCTATAGGTAAGATGATCTTCCATTGTGATAGATCTATCTATCTATCTATCTATCTATCTATCTATCTATCTATCTATCTATCTATCTATCTATATATCTATCTATCTATCTATCTATCTATCTATCTATCTAAAGTGTCATTTGAATCTGAGGGGATTTTATAAGAAGATATTTTTTGCCAATCAATGAACAAAATGGATATACTCCCATAGCAAAAAAAAAAGTAGTACTTTTACAAAACTGAGCTGGACAAAACTGAGCTGGAACCATTTCAAAAATCGCTTTTGACCCAATACCCAAGTAATTCCAACCCATGTACATTTCAGTTTGATGCTGTTATCTATACATGGCAATTTCAGTAAACAATGTGACAATGTTTACCAAAATTGTCAATGAAGCTTTGTGTAATATTTAGTCTTCGTTTCAGATTTGACGTTTGATTATTATTATTTTTTTGTAGGTCAGATGACAGACCTACTGTACACAGAGAAGAACTTGGTAAAATCACTAAAAGAATACATTAGACAAGAGGAGAACAGACTAGAGCAGGTCAAAGAGTGAGTAAACACACACACACACACACACGCGCGTCTGCATGGGTAGCTGTGATTGTCCTTTACTTCACAGATCATTTCATAAAAATGTGTTTCTTTTTGGTAGTCATTTCTGAATGTCATTTCATTTGACAGCTCATTGATATCTGGTGAATATTTTGTTTCTTTACCTGCATCAGGTGGGCAGACAAACTGGACTCACTGACGAACACAGCCACACAGGACCCAGAGGGATTCCTGGGGCACCCGGTCAATGCATTCAAACTGATGAAAAGACTCAACAGTGAGTGGGCTGACCTGGAGAGCCTGGTGCTGAAAGACACCACCAATGGTTAGTGACAGTTAAAGTCTGACATATACATAAGATATATTTATATAGTTACCGGTACTGTATTTTACTATCTCAAGTGTTGCGTAACGTGAAGCTGTTTTTGAACTGATATCTGACTTATTATTCATTTGCTAAGAATGACTGATTTGACACTACCATTCAAAAGTTTGGGGTTGGTATGATTTTTTTGGAATGTTTTTGAAAGAAGTCTTACGTTCACCGGGGCTGTATTTATTTGATCAAAAATACAGTGAAATTAAAAATGTATTCAAAATAACGGTAAATAAAACAATTTAAAATAATGGTTTTCTATTTTAATATGCTTAAAAAAATTATTTATTCCTGTGATGGCAAAGCTGAATTTTCAGCAAGGTAGCTGAAAATTCAAAAGTTTGAAAACTGACAAGTTTTTACTGTTATTTGCATAAATGTCTCTATGTGTGTTATAAACTTCTTAAACTGTTGTATTCCTCAAGATCAAGCCTCTCCTCTCTGTTCTCTTTTGTAGGGTTTATCTCTAATCTGACTGTCCAGCGACAGTTTTTCCCAACAGACGAGGACCAGACAGGAGCAGCCAAAGCTTTGCTTAGATTACAGGACACATACAAGCTGTCTGCCAACACCATCTCTAATGGAGACCTGCCTGGTGAGCGACTGTGCATGTCTATGTGTTTATGCACTCCAGACCGCTTTAAAATATTTATCAAGCACATTGCGTTACCACGGACTGCGTGAACTCTTTGAGAAGCATCATGCTGTGTCTGTGATAAGTTGTTTTTATATTTCTTTGGAGATTCTTTCAAATGTTCACCGACTAGTTGTTTACTAGTTGTTTCAAATGTCTCCTGTGACCACTTAACCGCAGATGGTTATTTTGAAAGTTAACCCTTGTTGTAGTCCAATGGTTGATTGACAGGTGAGAAGGCTGTCCTTTGGAACAGCAACAAAATTAATATCTTAAAACAACAGCATCAAAATCATATTAGTATCATGATAGAGACCATTTGTTTTTGTGCGTCCCTTTACTGGTGTGACCTCAGGTGTTGTCCACAAGAGCCGGATGACGGTGGCAGACTGCTATGAGCTGGGGAAGATTGCATACTCTGAGGCAGATTACTATCACACAGAGCTCTGGATGGCTCAGGCCCTCACACAGCTGGATGAAGGCGAAGAATCCACCATAGACAAGGTCACAGTTTTGGACTACCTCAGTTATGCCATCTACAAGCAGGGTGAACTAGAGCGAGCCCTCGAGCTCACCAAGAGCATGCTGAAGCTGGGTAAAAAAACTCTCAAACTAATCATTTAATAACATGGTTAAATGCAGTGTTATTTTAGTGGTGTTTATATATTTTATAGTATTTATTACGATTTTGAATTAGCTATTATTTTAAAAGGGATAGTTCATCCTAAAATGAAAATGAAGTCATGGTGTTGTTCTATTGCCGGATGCCCTTAATTGCCGTATCCACAAGTATCACAGAATTATCCCATCTGACCCGTGCCGTACATCCCAAGTTTTCTGTGGGTATACGATAAGGTTTAATGAAAAACAATAATCTTGATTTCTTTCTTGCTTTCTTACAACTTGTGTGCCTTTTCTGGGTGAGAAAGAGGGAACTGTGGCGCTAATAGTCTCATGAATGCACACTTCATGCAGCCGTGCAGAGAAGACTAATGGCCTAGGTCAAGAATTTAACTAAATAATACATTCAATCACGGCACATGTCACATGAGATCATTCTGTGATACTTTTGCGGTTTTTTTAAAAAGCTTGATGCTGGTCGTTATTTACTGCCATTAAATGGACGAGCGCGAGCTCCCACTCCCACCATTTTCTTTTTAAAATTCTCCTTTTGTGGCCCATAAAAGAAAGAAGGGCATACAGCATTAGAACAACACAGCATTTTATTAGTTTTTTATATTTCTGTTCAACTTTAACACATTTTTATTTCAGTTTTCGTTTTAGCAATTTTAGTTCCTTAACTTAAACCTATTTTTTACAGTCAGTTGCCAAGGGAAAAATTCACATTTTCGTTTTTTAAGATTAAGTTTTTTTTAATCTAATATTTATATTTAAGATTTATTTAATTTAATGAAAATTATTTGTAATTGTTTTAGTTATAGTTAACAATAACAACAGTGGTTAAATGTAAACATTAACAAATCTTCTTGGCTTATTGGGAACAGCCAGAATTTCAGTACGTATATATATATATATATATATGTTTTTTTGTTGTTGTTTATTTTGAGTAGCCTACATAGAAAATAGCCTCCCATTCTTTAAAATGAATGAATGAATGAATGGAATAACTTGTATGGCTTTGTAAGGAAGGACAATGGTGGAGACCATGAACTTACAAGAAATGATGACTGATGACACTATGATAATGATATTTTTCCAAACTTAAAATTGCCTTTGTGTGAATCTCAGACCCAGATCACCACAGGGCCAATGGGAACCTAAAGTACTTTGAGTTCCAGCTGGAGAAGCAGAGAAAGGCAGAGGCTGAGAAGAAGGAAGTGGAAGATAAAAAAATAGAGAAGAAAGTGCTGGACAAACGTGACACTGAGAGGAAACGGTCCAAAGAACCTCTGCCAGAGAGAAAGAAATATGAAATGCTGTGCAGAGGAGAGGGAGTAAAACTGGTGAGCAGAAAGATTGCCTCCTCCCCCCCCCCTCTACTTTTTACATGTTTTAAATTTTCTCTTACATTCTTTCTTTTGCTTACTTTAGACCCCACGCAGACAAAGCCGCCTGTTTTGCCGTTACTATGATAACAACCATAATCCACTGTTGCTTTTGGCTCCAGTGAAGCAGGAAGATGAGTGGGACCGGCCACGTATTGTCCGTTATCATGACATCATCTCCGACAGTGAGATCGAGACAGTGAAGGAGATTGCAAAACCCAGAGTGAGTTGGACTTACTGAAGTTATGCTGTGGTTTGCACTTTGAACTTGTGATTTGGTTATTCTTTTAATAGTTTTTTTTTTTTTTATGTAAAAAAATTATTACAGATTTTAAATGATAAATAATTTTTTGTTTAAATCTTCCAGACAGTGACTTGTTTATGTGGACCTTAACCACGTACAACACCTGTTTGTGTTTAGCTGATATTAGCTGTCATTTAAATTTTTGGAGATAGCTTATGTGACTGTTGAATCATAAAAAATACTTTTTGAAGCTCAAAAGTAAAGTTTGGAAGCATGAAATAATGATATGTATAGTTTTTAATTGCTAACAGAAATCAAGAATATAGAAGTAGTTTATTAAGTGTTTGAGTTTGAGTAACTTTATCATATAAATGTAGTATTTATGAGTGAGGGGTTGAAAGTGCTTTACAGGAGCCTGTGTGTAATCCATATGTGGCTCCTCAGCTCCGTAGGGCTACTATATCCAATCCCATCACGGGCGTGCTCGAGACCGCCCCCTACAGGATCAGTAAGAGGTAAGGCCATAAGTGTGGGAGTCTAGATAGAACGCCGCCAAAAAGACGAACCGTCACGCCTTAACCGATCCCTAGAATCTGAGAACTCCTTAGCAGAAACAATGTAAAACACTGTAAATCATAAATCACAATTGTTAAATTAATTGTTATACATTTTTTTAAATATATTTTTTAAATAACTAAAACAGAGAATAAAAACTCACCAGCCACTTTATTAGGTACGTCTGTTCAACTGCTCGCTTACTCAAATATCTATTAGCCAATAACATGGCAGCAACTCGGCATGTAGACATAGTCAAGAAGACAATATGCTGAGCATCAGAGTTGGAAGGAAAGGTGATTTTAGTGACTTTGAATGTGGCATGATTGTTAGTGCCAGATGGGCTGGTCTGAGTATTTCAGAAACTGCTGGTATTTTCATGCACAACCATCTCTAGGGTTTACATAGAATGGTCTGAAAAAAGAGGAAATATTCAATGAGCGTCATTTCTGAGGGCGAAAATGCCTGATGTCATTTTCAAATGCATAATGCCAGAGGTCTGATGAGAATGTCCAGACTGGATCGAGCTGATAGAAAAAGGCAACAGTAACTCAAATAACCTCTCGTTACAACTGAGGTTTGTAGAAGAGCATCTCTAAACACCTTGAACCTTGACATGTTAGCGGCAGAAGAACACACTGAGTGCCACTCCTGTCAGCTAAGAACAGGAAACTGAGGCTACAATTCACACAGGCTTACCAAAATTGAACAATAGAAGATCGGAAACGCATGGCCTTGTCTCAGTCTCGATTTCTGTTGCGACATCCAGATGATAGGGTCAGAATTTGCCATAAACAACATGGATCCATCCTGCCTTGTAGTATCAACGGTTCAGGCTGCTGGTGATGGTGTAAGGGATATTTTCTTGGCACACTTTGGGCCCCTTAGTACTAATTGAGGATTGTTTAAATGCCACGGCGGTATTTTTGCTGACCATGTCCATCGCTTTATGACCACAGTGAACCTATCTTCTGATGGCTACTTCCTGCGGGATAACGTGCAGCGATGTCACAGCTCAAATCATCTCAAACTGGTTTCTTGAACATGACAAATAGTTCACTATATTCAAATGGCCTCCACAGTCACCAGATCTCAATCCAATAGAACACCGTGGGGACTGCTTGATGCTACCATGTCAATATGGACAAAATATCAGAATTTTTCAGCACTTTGTTGAATCTATGCCACAAAGAATTAAGGCAGTTCTGAAGGCAAAAGAGGGTCCTACTCTGTACTTGCAAGGTGAACCTAATAAAGTGGTGGGTGAGTGTATATATATATATATATTTTTTTTTAAATAATTATTTTAGAGCATACTGAAATCTAGAATTTAAAATATTTCAGTGCATGTTCACAGGCACTAGCTGTGAGTTGTAACTTTGTAAACGCATATAGATATTGCTTTCATGCTGAGGAGTTTTCCGCCTTGCCGTCTTTTTGTCATTGTGATGGATAAAAAGGTAAAAAGACAGAGTAAGCAATGCTCTACTTTGTTACTTTTTCTTGCTGTAGTTGTCATGTGCTCTGTGTGGAGGGCTTGAACAGGGACAGAGTGATTCAAAATTATCATTTGAAACTTTGGGATTTTGTCATTCAAGGATTTATGTTAAGAACTTTGACCTGAATTGAAATTATTTACAATTTTGCATCACTGCTGGTGTACAGTTCTGTCCCTGTTCTTTACATGGCTTCAGTTCAGAAAATGACACTAAAGTGACTTCTCTTTCTCTCTCTCCCCTTTTTTCCCTCTCTTTTATCTGCACTTATTCTGTCCATGTCCCCGTGCTTTTGTGGGTTCTTCCTCCTCTTTCAACTCTTCCTCTTTTTTTAAATCCTCTTTGCTTTGTGCAATGGTGAATAGCTAAAGCGAGCCACTGTGCACGATCCCATTACGGGAAAACTCACCACTGCCCAGTACAGAGTCTCCAAGAGGTAAGGGATCAAAAGTCAAAGGTCAAAACAACATCCTATCCAAAACCATCATCATCACATCATCAGAGAGCCCCCCCTCCCGTGAAATAGAGATTCATAATGTGTGCCAAAATTCCAAAATCCAACCTTCACTTGGCCATAGAAGTTTTGGTGACCCACTTTCACAGGCAGCAAATATTAGTCTTTCTTCTACTACAGTCCTCTTAATATTAAGGCTATCTGAAATGTTTGAGAATCGATAAATGAACAATTGTGCACACATACAGAATTGCGCCTTAGTCTCAGTCTCTGCATGAATAGCCGTTTGAGTCTGTGAACTAAAATATATTTTTTAATAGCGCTATACATAGTACATATCGTCTCCCTCATATTTCCACCCACACCAGAGTGGTTTAACTTACCCTAGTTATTATGAGTGTGTATGTTTGAGAACGCACGTCCCAGCACAGGCAGACTGGGTGGAGTTGCTGGAACACTCGAGGGCTCCTTTCACACCAAAAGCTATGTGTCAGTTTGTGAGTTTAAGACTTCAAACATTATGTTGAGAAGATAAATATATTAAAATAAATGGTATATACTCTACCATTTAAAAGTTTGGGTCAGTAAGGTTTAAAAAAATTATAATAATACTTTTTTTTTGCAGAAACATTAAATTGATCAAAAGTGACAGTAAAGACATTTATAATATTATGAATGATTTCTATTTCAAATGCAGTTCTTTTGAACATTCATTCATCTGTGATATTCATTAAAGAATCCTGAAAAAAGTATTGTGATTTCTACATAAATATTAAGCAGCACTACAGTTTTTAAAATGTTTCTGAAACAAATCAGCTTATTAGGGATCATGTGACTGAAGACTGAAGAAATGTCTGCTGAAAATTCAGCGTTGCCATCACAGGAATAAATTAATTTTAAAATATATTAAAATAGAAAATATTTATTTCAAAATTGTAATATCTAACAATAGTGTTGTTTTTTACTGTATTTTTTTATTAAAACAATAAATAAGCATAAGACTTTATAAATGAGCATGGAGCACCCAAACTTTTGACCATTGCTGTGCTGATACATTTTTTTTTTTGTTAAATCAACGATGAAGGTGTCAATTAGCAATGATTTTAAATGGAAAATAACTATCGTGTTATAAATCATGGTTAAGATTAATGTTTAATGTTGATTTGCAGTAAATGAGGGGCCTCTCTCTCTCTCTCTCTCTCTCTCTCTCTCTCTCTCTCTCTCTCTCTTTCTTTCTCTCACACACACAAGTGAGAATACACACACACACACTCATAATCCTGAATGAGATCAGTGTTGCTGAATTCCACTCTGATATTCTCTCTGAGGAATGTGAACTCATTTTGCAGATTGCTGCCCCCTATTTCTTTTTAATTTCTCTTTCCACCATTTATCGCTTCACCTGCCGGTTTATCCTTATCACAATCAGACTTTTTCACATTTATAACTAATTAAAATAAATTCAACTTTAGAAATCTTTTCACTGAAAACAGGATGTGAAAACGTCTGAAAATCATTGGTGTGGCATGAGATTTGTGAATATGAATTGCTTTTGTATAGTTGTTTCACTTTTCTTCAATGTCTAGTCTTTTTCTCCCCTCATTCTAGTGCTTGGCTGTCTGGATATGAGCATTCTACAATTGAAAGGATAAACCAGCGTATCGAGGATGTAACAGGCCTGGAAATGGACACGGCAGAAGAGCTGCAGGTAAGAGGAACTTTTACACAGCCAGCCAGATGCATCAGATGCTTTTAGTCAGATGACTCATTCGTGTAACAAGAATCCAGCTGTTGTAATATTGCTCTGTTTAAAAGGTTGTCATAACCAATGTTTTTCATCTCTTAGGTTGCAAATTATGGAGTTGGTGGTCAGTACGAACCTCATTTTGACTTTGGAAGGGTGAGTTCCTCTGTCTTTCTTTCACAGATAAAAAGACACACATATTATAGCACCATAAATCAGCGTAGGATTATTCAATTGTTTATATACAGTACCATACAAAAGTTTGGCATAAGATTAAGAGTAAAGACATTTATAATGTTACAAAAGTTTTTTATTTCAAATAAATGCTGTTCTTTTGAATTTTATTCATCAAAGAACTCTGAAAAAATATGCATCTCAGTTTCTACAAAAATATTAAGGAGCACAATTGTTTTCAACATTGATAATAATAATAAATGTTTCTTGAGCTCCAAATCAGCATATTAGAATGATTTCTGAAGGATCATGTGACACTGATGACTGAAGTAATGATGCTGAAAATTCAGCTTTGCCTTCACAGGAATATGGCAAAAATACATTAGATTTTAAACTAAATTGAAAAAGATAAGTTATTTTAAATTGCAATTATATTCACAATATTACAGTTTTTACTGTATTTTTGATTTTTTTTTTTAAATGCAGCCTTGGTGAGCATCTTTTTTTAAAAACATTAAACAAATCTTACAGACCACAGACTTTTGAACAGTGGGGTAAGCTTGTGTCGGGAGTTATTATATTTTTTCCACTGTGTTCTTATAAACAGAAAGATGAACCAGATGCCTTTAAAGAACTGGGAACAGGAAACAGAATTGCAACTTGGCTTTTTTATGTGAGTAAATTGATTAAATTGACGTGCAGACACGCATATATCAATGTCAATCATAACTATCAACATTTTATGATCTTTGACAAATATGCTTATAAATATGCTTGTTACTGTAAATGCTTGCAATACAATGTAAAGTAATATAACATAGCAGTGGCGGATGCAAAAAGTCACACTCTAAAAGTGTGGTCGGGCTGGAATAATTCGCATCACTCCTTGTTTATCAACTTGGGAGAAAAAATTGACGGGCAATACGCACTGTAGTCCCCCATGACTTTAGCATGACTTTAGTCGCGTTGAATGCTTGAAAGTTGGCAGCCTTGTATAATTTTAGGAGATAGTTCAATTGATCTGACAGGGTGGACAAGCTGTCAATCTGGTCCAGGCCCACCCGTAGCTTCGCCTCTGCATTATAGATATGTTGTATTATGACGACATTATATTACTTGTTGCAGATGAGTGACGTGTCAGCAGGGGGCGCTACAGTCTTCCCTGATGTAGGCGCAGCAGTGTGGCCTAAAAAGGTGAAACACCACTAAAAATAATTAATTTTCTTCATGTGTAAACTATTAAAGTTAATTAATTTTAATATTCACTCTCTCTTACCTTTCAGGGTACAGCAGTATTCTGGTATAACCTTTTTGCCAGTGGAGAAGGAGATTACAGCACAAGACATGCCGCCTGTCCAGTATTAGTGGGAAACAAATGGGGTATGTACACGTGCGTGTGTGTGCGTGTGTGTGTGTGTGTGTGTGTGTGTGTGTGTGTGTGTGTGTAAGTAATATGCATGTGTGTGTGTATTCTCACTTGTTTTATTTTTTTCTACTCTCTTTTCCTCCAGTATCAAACAAATGGATACATGAACGAGGTCAAGAATTCAGACGACCCTGTGCAGTGTCCGAGATGGAATGATCAATTATTTTATTTTCCGTTTTAGTCAAGTTTTAGTGTCAGTTTTAGTCAATATGATGTGTGTTTGTACAAGGAGTGAATGACTATGCATCAATCTATGCATTTCTTCTATTGTTCCCTTTCACTCAAAGAATAGACCCAGAAATGCTGTGAGGTTTCTGGGCAGGATATTCCCTGACTGTAGAAACCATGAATTATAAATTGATCCAATCAAATATTTTATTTTAGTTATTTATTTAGGGTTAAATTTGAACTCCATATGTTTCTTTTACTCTTCCTGTCATGTCTTAAACTCCAACAGACCTCTATTTTCTGAGAAGTCTTTCATTTAAACCACGGAACACTCCATATCTTAATATAATTGTTAAAGAAAACACGGCACAGTGCAAGCCCAACTTTTTAGACCAAAAAAAAAAAAAAAAACAAGGAAAAGAAAAACAATCTGTTACAAAATTGTTTTTTATTAACCCCTGAAACATTTAAAGTACCAAAGAGTATTTTTTTAATTCCTGGGGACAATGCAAACAATGTTTGTCTTTGTCTTGTATTTTGTTTTTTATGTGCGTATGGAAATATTTTCAAGTGTAATAGTTTTTCACAGAAATAAAATCTATGACATCAATTTCAGTTTTTTTTTTGCCTCGTTTTCTAAAATTGTGAGATGTGTTAGAAATGTATGAGTGCCACAACTCTTACACGACTTGCATACTGGATAATTTAAAATTCGATTGGCTGGTGACTTTTGAGGTCATTCAGATGTTGATTAATAAACATTCATCAACTCATACATCAGTTGTGGTAAATGGAAATGTTGTCAAACATGTTCGCTTGACGTGCGAGAACCAATGAGGTTCAAGTCGGTTCTGTTGAGCTCCTGTTTATATTCTCTGATCAATGCTTATATACAAGAATACAAGCCTAAATTAAATCTGTCAATCATCTAAAGCTCAATTCATATGGATTAGTTTTAAGATCTCTTTATGAACTTTTTGTAATGTCAAAGTTTCAGTTGCGTAGCTGTCTATCTACTCTAAGATGTCATCAATAAGATCTTCAATTGTGTTACGAAGGTCTTTCGGGTTTAGAACAACATGAGTGTGAGTAATTAATGACAGGTTTTGGGTGAACTAACCCTTTGAGAAGCATACCAAAATTAATTTAACAATTCATCTTTTGTTATTTATATTATCAGTATAACAATTTGACTGAAAAGTTGAATTAAAAAAATTAACATGAATTGATGTAGTAATATCTTCGAATTTGTAAGGTATGTCACCTATTTGCTTTTACGACAGCAACACTTGAACTGCATGTTTGTGCAAAACCTGATGACCGTTCTCCAGCAAATGATTGGTCGAAATGCATCTTGTGGACATTCTTTTTTTTAAATTTGTACCCTTCTGCTAGCCTAGAAATCTAGACGCACCCTAGCGGCAGTAAAATGTATTTTGCAGCCAGGGCAGTCTAGCAACTCTCCATAGAGCTTCTAGCTGCAAGCCAATCACGTCGTGTATAGAGTAGGCGGGGGCGGGCTTAACATATGACGACAGAGTTGCGACGGCTGCCACTTGAAAACAAAGAATGGCGGCTGCGGATGGAGAACAGCGGTCTTTCGAATCGGCTTTGGCCGCGACTCTGGAGGACTTGGAGTTAAGTTTTTCTTTAAGAAAAGAGCAAAGAACGGCACTTAAGTCATTCTTAAAAAAGGAAGAAGTGTTCAGAGTTTTGCTGGACCGGATCTTTGCCGCTCTGACTACGTCACCTTCTTCGTTGCTCTGGTTGTAGCGCTATCCTATTGCGTGCAGAGGGATTTTGAGAGACAACCGTTTATCCCGCCCCTCAGATTAAGCCGCGTCTATGGAGAGTTGCCAGACTAAACATCTTGATGTAAATCTGGCTTGCCAGGCTACCCTTCTGCATTATTCAGTTTATTTGCGTTGTATGTGCATAGCACCACCTAATGGACTGTAGTGTGATCTTTTTCCACAAAGATTTTTTTCTTCTGCATCTACAGTCCCGCACCCAGAGTCCCGCATTCTCAGTCCCCTCGTTTTTCGAGACAGCGCCACCTATCAAATAGGATCGGATAAACACATGGATAAACCACTGATCTAGCCTATATAATGACATGTCATCATGGGATAAACACGTGAAGAACCGAAACGTGAGTATCGTCAATTTTATTCAATGATTTCTTTTTTAATCAAACTACTTTATAGCTCATCGATACACCAACATATGAACAGTCTATTTAATATTTGTAATGATAGTTTGTAACAAAATTTGAGCCGTTAATGTATGTTTTTTCGCCTTTTTCCCGCGAAAATATTTTGATAGCTAACGTTATTCATTTATTTATTCATTTAGCAGACGCTTTTATCCAAAGCGACTTATAAATGAGGAGGTTTTTTGAATGCAATTGAAGACAAAAATAAAGTCACTAACACAATTCTTTCTTCCTTTTTTCTTTTGTAGTGTGATCTTTTTCCACAAAGATTTTTTTTTTGTCAATATACGTTCTTTGCTCTGGGTGCGGGACTGTAGATGCAGCAGGCTCCGAGTCTGCAGCTTGATAATGTTGGATTTTTTCCCCCTCCTCCCTTTTTAAAGTACCGGTAAATAATGATTTTCTATTCAATTCACGATAATAGTATGAATAGTAAATTCAATAGTATGAATTTCTTAAAAAATATATTATACCATTCAAAGGATTGGGGTCTATTTAACAATGAACCCTGATAAAACGGTTTACACAAAAATATTGATCAGCACAGCTGTTTTCAGCATTGATAATCAGAGAAGTTTCTTGAGCATCAAATCAGCATATTGTGAATTCTGAAGGATCATGTGACACTGAACACTGGAATAATGACGCTGAAAATTCAGCTTTAATCCACAGGAATAAATTACATTTTACAAAATATGCACATGGAAACCAGTGATTTGAAATTGTAATAATACTCTTTAGGCTACTGTATTTTTGATCAAACAAGCAGATTCAACCAAAATAGAAAAAAAGCAAAAATAGGGCCCCAATAAGCTCACAAAACTGGACTATTGATAATACAGAGGATATATCAGAGTACCGGTAGATCTTTTTCACATTTTACTCCTGGCTAAACTCTGGAATAGCTTTCCTGATCATGTTCGAGGCTCAGACACACTTTGTATTTTTTAGGGCTGGGTCAACACATTTTCACAGTTCGATTCCGATCTCGATTCAAATAGATTCAATATCGATTAATTTGGATTAAAAAAAAAAACTCTCTCAATTTATGCTGTAAACTAGGAAACCCTGTCATCTGGTACATTACATATCACAGTTCTGTTCTGTTTGTGTTTGTTTTCTGTTTTCTTTTCTGCCCGAGTTCATTATTAGTTGGATATACCATGGTTACTCATTTGATTAGTCATTTGTTCCCTGTATTTAAATTCCCTTGTATCATTAGTGAATTGTCCAGTCCTTTCGGTTTATCACTGTTGTTACATTGCCTGCTATCTTCTGAGTTAAGTTGTGTGAATTATTAAACACTTTTGAATCTAATCATCTTCATCGTGTGTTCTAATCAACCGCCGGTTTGTGACAACTACCATTAAAGGTTCAAATTAACTGCTTTGTATACAATTAATATACAATTTATATAATGAGGTTTTTATAATAATATAATATACTATTTTTAATGATATAAGAGTAAAAATATAATGAATATGTAATATACCTTTAGTGCATATATTTAGCAAAATGCATCTTTCAACAGTTGATACACTGATTGAGCATTTACATGAGACTAATTTCAGTAACTTTCAGTAATCTTTCATCATACCCTATGTTCATTCATGTTTATTTCATATTAAAACTATAGGCTAGTAAAGAGGAAGAGATGATCAGTTCACATGCCGGTTGAAGTGCTATATCTGGCAGGCCACATTAAAGAGTGCCAAACTGTATTGTTTGAATATTGTAATAAAATGTGCCCATTGGCCTCTGTCCATCATGGCCTCCTAATCATCCCCATATACAGAGGTGGGCAGCAACAAAGCATTTACTTGAGTACTGAACTTATTAGGCCCTATCAGTACTGTCTGCTTAAAATCATATCTTTGCAGCTACATGTCAACTTATTTTACTAACCCAAACCCTTAATATATAGTCTAATATGATTACTCTAATGAGAGTTAGTTGACATGTAGTTGCAACGTTTCTTATAGAATAAATGTCTAAAGTGGACCATCGAATTAAAGGCTATATGATATAACATAATTCGATCTTATGTTATGTTAATGTTATGAGTTAAGGTATAGCTTAAATTTACATTTGTTTAACGAAATGGAAACGGTTGTTTGCATGTTAAAATAACGTTTGTGAAGGTTGAGTTTACTGCATGGACTGGTTTACTGCGGGTGGAGGGACAACGGGTCATGTGACCCATCAGTACTAATTGACAGTCGCTCCTCTCATTGCTGTCACTGCTCGAGCACTGCGGCCGCGAGACTGGAAACCAACACGAACGACAGAGAGACACCCGAGATACTGAAGAGTCCAGTTACACCAAAACTTACGCTCAGAAACCAAATACCACAAGTTACCCATCAAATAAGAGAACAAAACGGTTAAATTATGAATCAGATGGAGCTTTCAGTGCCATATGATAATGGATATGAACCCGAGGACTACATGTTGCAGGAGGATGAATGGGACCGGGATTTACTGCTGGACCCAGCATGGGAAAAACAGCAACGAAAGGTAAGAGAAAGTTTGGTCCCAAAACACCACCGAATAAAAGCATTCTTTACACTTTCCTATTAGCCTATTATTATTATTATTATTATTATGCTTTACAGATATTTAGCTTGTTAAAAATATCACGACACTTTTAAACTAATTCTAGACATTGAAGCTTTCAAACATCAAAACTAATAATTTTTTAATTATTATTGTTAATAATTTAATATATTGTATATAGCCTATGTATTTATCATTTAACGGCGAGTTAACAGTTAACAAAGGAATGCCGTTCCGCTATGGGCTCTGTGGTCTGTTAGTGTCACGGAGGGGTCTGGTCGTCGGGAGCGCGCGCCAGGATGGATGCAGCGGGCAGCTACCGATTACCGAACTAACAATAGCGGCCCTGTGTGTCTGTTGCTGATACGATTGGAATGCGGACTGTCAACAGATGCTTCCAACACAGGATGACGTCCTTGGGATTAGAATGGATGCAGGGGCTAATTTTAACTCCACGACCAAAAGGCATTATAGTAGCCTAATCCGGTGTCCTTGGAGGGGAATTCTTTTGTAGCATATAAACAGCACCTTTTCCATTTTGTAGTCTATAATAGTGTTTTTCAGATAGCCTATTTTCTGAAATGACGTGGCCAGAGACCCAGACAGCAACAGTGTTGGCCTAGATCCGACCCACATCCAGGCTGTGTGGATTCCAGGTGTACCAGATGTGGGCCGGATCTGGGCCGATACTGTTGCTGTCTGGGTAGGCTACTTTTTGGCCTAATAGATTTCATATAATGTTTTAGATTTGGCCTATACGCGGTGTATTTAATGAGATTATTTTGACAGTATTGATGGTCAGGATTATAAACACATGGGGATTCCTTATTTAGTTTTTTAGGGTCTCTGTGTCTTAAGCAGGTGATCTTAAACCCTCTTTATCTGAACAATCCACAGTTTTAATCCTTTTATAGACATTTTTTATCCACATGTGGACTTGCCTAGATTAATTATTCATTCATTCTCTTGATGTAGCAAAGAAAGAAATGTACATTGATTGTCATGGCTGAACACTTTCGTGTGTTTAATCTGTAATGTTTTTTATTTGGAAGTTCCAAACATGGTGATTGAAAAATGATTAAATTCAACAAAATACCAGACAACCCCAGATAGTTACAGATTATTCACACAATAGCCCATTCAGTTCATAAATAAGAAGGATTAATAACTTGTTAACTTTTGTTAATATTAAATTATTAACTTATAAACCAGCCAATTTAACTTGGCTGGTTTAATAAAATGTGGTTGCTTGTCCATAGTTGGATGATAATACAATTCATTTTGGCCTTAAATTGAATCTCGTTCACTTAGCAGATCCTTTCTTGTTAAATCAACTTAGATATTTATTAATTCTGAAGCTTAAAGCAACACGCCGACTTTTTGGGACTTTAGCTTATTCACCGTATCCCCCAGAGTTAGATACGTCCATACATACCCTTTTCATCTCCGTGCGTGCCGTAACTCTGTCTGACGCACCCACCGCTAGCCTAGCTTAGCACAAAGACTGGAGGTAAATGGCTCCAGCTAGCATACTGCTCCCAATAAGTGACAAAATAACGCCAACATTTTCGTATTTACATGTTGTGATTTGTATAGTCACAGCGTGTACAAATAACAAGGTCACATGAGACACAGCCATCTTTTAACCGTATACATACTGGGAACTATTTTCTCAGAAGGGGAAGCACTGCTGCTTCTGCGGAGTGATTTGCTCTCAGCACTTGAGAAGCCCCGTGGTGAGGAGCAGAGAGTTCGCTCAGAGTGTTGAGCAAATCACTCCGCCCAAGTAGCAGTGCTTCGCCTTCTGAGAATATAGTTCCCAGTATGTATACGGTTAGAAGATGGCTGTGTCTCATGTGACCTTGTTATTTGTACATGCTGTGACTATAAAAATACGGTGGATATATGGTGAATAAGCCCCGAAAAGTCTGCGTGTTCTTTTAAATGTTAGATGGAGACTGTCTAATCACTCTTTCTTATTCTTCCAGAGATCATCATTCCACACAGGCATGTTACTGTGGACACACCCTACAGTTTTACAGAATGAGTGAAATTCTTTCCTCTCCGATTAGATGAAGCAGCAATGCGATAAACAAATGTGTTATATGCAACGCATTCTCACTCGTATCTCTCATCTCAGTGTGAGCTACTTCATCAGGTCCCTTATCAGAAATGGACTCTGTAGAGAGCTAAATTTACACTATTACCTCGCAGGAATGCACTCTGGAGTCCAGTAAAGCTTTCAAAATAACAATGGTCCCGCCCAGCAATGACTGTGGCGGGACTGAGCATGCTTTCAGGAATTAAAAATATGCCTTTTGAGTCCAAAAAATGGCCAAAGGGTAGCAGTTGATTTGGGTCTGGGCAGCAGTTCAGCCACACTTTATTCTATAAAAATAATATTTGCAGCATTCATTTTTGCATAATAGCATTGAGTGTCACAACATTGGTCATTTAGATTTTGCATATGTCCATAATTCGAATGTAGTATGCAGGATCAAAAATTAACTTTCTGTTCATTTGAAATGAGAAGAAGTTTATTCATATTCCGTCCCTATGACAGTGCGGGATTATTATAGCTACATATTTATATATTTGGGAAGCATCACAACTCATTGTGTAACATGAGATTAACCAGACTCCATCTCTTTATGAAACTACACCTGTCACAAATATGTAAAGACCCATTTTAAAAGTGTTCCTCGTATTTTCGTCTTTTACTTCCCTATTTTAACACTAATTTGGCGCTTGATGAGTGTTAAATTTGGACGCTGGCAGAATAGGGATGAGTGTTATAATGTGCGTCTTTATCTGTGGCTCTAGTCTACACATATAGGCCTGGTTTCACAGACAGGACTCAGATTAAGCCATGATTAGGCCTTAGTTCAATTAGGACATTTAAGCTTTCATAGACATGCCTTAGAAAAAAACATTACTGGTGTGCATCTTGAGACAAAACAATGGCAGTGAGTGACATATTTTTAGATATATCAGTGCAAGTGGCTTTCAGTTAAAACAGCTCAAACATGCATTTTAGTCTGGGACTAGGTTTAAGCCTTGTCTGTGAAACCGGGGTATAGTAGTAAAAGGCCTGAAGCAGATATTCTGAAGTCATTGTGCTCAATATTAAATGATACTTAGAACGGTCTGTTGGTCCCAAAATATTCCAAAAGCATTAACCTGAGTAGACAAAGTGTTATTCACTCTGGAATTGAGGTGCTGATGTGATGTCCTGAATTTTAAGCGGCCAAATCCTTTTAAAGTGGTTGTGGAAAGCAGTTATTGGATGATACAGAGGATGATAGCAGCTGGCAGTTTTTAGCAATGTAGCTTATTGTACATGTAGTTAAGTGCTGGTTATTTCTGAAGGATGAACTCATCAGTACAACTCAAGTGTAGATACAGTGCAAGTGTGTGTTGGGGAATTGTATAATGCCAATGTTGTTCTGTTGTCTCGTTGATTGGTCTGAGTACACTTCCTGTTCATAATTAATGTCTTTCAAAGATTATTGATTAAATAACGGAATAACAGAATCTCTGCTATTGACAGTCACATTTGGTTTTCGTTTCCCTCACTCTTTTATATAGAGTTTGAGAACTAGTTGAAGAACTACCTCATCTCTTGGCATAGAGTAGTTTCATTGGCACTGTTGTTTGCAGTGACCTGTGCAGTGAGGTTTTGACCTGAAAGTGGTGTCAAAGGCTTTCATTGTATCACAACAAACCTGGTAAGACTTAACAGTCTTATGATCAAATCTGGTTTACTGCCACACATTTGGCTTAGTGACACTATTCAGTGTGGTTTTGTGCAATGATTCTGTTAAGGGTAGCATTTAAATGCATAAATGTGGAGTGTAGAATACATATGCTATGCCACAAATTGAGAGGATGTGCGTGCGAGTCTGCATGTTTGTCTGGTAAGAGTTTCTTTGTGAATTTGGAGGATTGTATGTTAAATTACATTGTACTTGTTTCCTAGACGTTCACGGCATGGTGTAACTCTCACCTGAGAAAAGCTGGGACACAGATCGAGAACATAGAGGACGACTTCAGGAATGGCCTCAAACTAATGTTGCTGCTTGAAGTCATCTCAGGTACATTTAATTTAATTCAAGTTCATGTTTATAGCGTTTTTACATATTGTTTCAAAGCAGCTTCACAAAAAATTTAATTGGTTAAGCAGACAGACACAATGAACATGTTAGACAATGATTTCAGCATGTGACTGTAATGATTACAATATAATATTTGACAGTTTTGTATATATCGAACAAAAGTAAATTTGCTGAACCAAATAGTGATATTTATATCACTATATAGTATATACCAAAAATTTTTTATACCAAGCTATATTTTGTCAGGTGAGAGGTTACCCAAGCCTGACAGAGGGAAGATGCGTTTTCACAAGATAGCCAATGTTAATAAAGCCCTTGACTTCATCACCAGTAAAGGTGTGAAACTGGTCTCCATTGGAGCAGAAGGTATGCTTTATTTTTAACTTGATTGCTGATACTTTTGTAATAAAGTTATTAGGAGATACGGGTTATTAATTCTGAACGTCAAATACATACTGCATGTCCTATATGTTTTAAAATACAAAATTGTATGTAGTTTTAACTTATTCAGCCCTTTATATATTTAAGCAGTGATTTTTCCGTCACATGTTTTGCAGAAATTGTGGATGGGAATGTGAAAATGACTCTTGGTATGATTTGGACCATCATCCTTCGCTTCGCCATTCAGGATATATCTGTTGAAGGTAAAGAAAATAAATCACAATCATGAAATGACACAACATCTGCACAAACAACAGCGATAATACTTTAGTATGGGGAACACATATTCACTATTAACTATGACGTTTGCCTCAATAAACTCCAAATTTACTGCTTATTAATAGTTAGCGAAGTAGTTAAAGGTCCCATGACATGAAATTTTCACTTTTTGAGGTTTTTTAACATTAATATGAGTTCCCCTAGCCTTTATATGGTCCCCAAATTTCTAGAAATTTCAATCGGTGTAAATCGAGCTTTTGCTATCTTTCTCTGCCTTTGAAAAAGTGGACGCTCAATAGGGATGTTCGCCGTGACGTCACGACGCGCTCTGGTTGGCAGAAGAAAAGTAATGACCGCTTAAAGCGCAGCGCAAACACAGAAGAAAATGGTTGTATCGTGCTTTGTGATCGGCTGTGTTAACAGGTTCGATAAGAGTAATAACCCCAAGAGCTTCTATCATGTACCGAAACAGCCTGAATCAAGAAAGAAAGCTTTGAATTTCTGCAATTAGGCGTCTATACCCAGCGGAAAACAATGGGAGCCAGCGGACCACGATCGCGTCTGCTACCTACATTTTGCGTTAAAAATTAAAACTAATTTTGTAAATAAATGTTACTAGTAGGTCCTATCGCATTGATGGGTTAATTAATGAATGAATAACTGTACAAAATACCGCGGAAGACGTGTCAAAGTGTTTGTTTACATAACTTTTTGTGCATGCTGTGACTGAGCAATGGAAGTATAATAACACTGACATACCCTTATAAATTAATGGCAAATTATTGTATTTTCATTCATACATTTTACGTATATGTTAACCAATGTTATATATCAGAGGTAAGATAATTTTGAATATAGCCCATGGATAAATTACACCTGTATTTTTACTCTAGTTGTAACATATTTACCAGTTATCCTTAGTTACAACAAGTAATATTCGTAATTATTACTTAATTTATAGGCATCTAAAGATTTGTACGCCTTCATCGACTCTCAGGTAAACATAGATGGCGTGTCGATGAGATACAGATAGATGTCGCCGAATGTCAAATCTGGCCATGTGTCCGGGCTTTTGCTCCAATTCTCAGTCAGGTGATATTGATCAGGCAGAGAACATGAACCCTGGTTATATAAAAGCTTAACCTTATATCTCTTTTTTGGTTCTTCGGACAAATAATTAGCATATGCTGACAAAACACAGGTAGACTGCTGCGAGTCTGCGACATGTTTTGGTTCTTTCTGCCAACCAGTTCGCGACCACGCCCATATCGTGACGTCACATTTGACTCCGGCGAACATCCCTATAGGGCTGATCTTGAATCTCCTCCGTATGACGTCATACGGAGGAAATGTTACCTCCCCTTTCTCTGCTTAGCCCGCCCAGAGAATATTTCCCGTCCATGAGAAAATGAGCTAGGAAGTAGGAACGCGTGCGCGCGATTTTAGTTTGTCCACGGGAGATATCATGGCTTTTGAGCGAGCGAAGCATAATAATGGCTCAATAATTGGATGTACAAATGAACACCGAAGCCTTTTTTTAGTTCCTTCATCCAAGCAAGAACCAGTGGATTCATTTCATTTTCTCTGGAAATGCGCCGACACAACTCCCCAAAGTTTTGCATGTCTGCGGCATACATTTCACCGACGACTGTTTCCTCACTTTGGGCCAATACAGAGCTGGCCTCGACGAACGTCAGAAAATAAATCGATCGAGCTAACGTTACCAAGCAACACTTTCTGATGTGTGATTGTTCAAGTTCAGACAGGTAATCTTTCTCTCAAATCGTTCAATACTGCTGTTTATGCCTCAGTAAGTTGTTAAGCCAGTGACTAAAATTTCAACTTCACATCGTTTCTTTTAGTATGAAAATAATCGTATTTAAATTGTGAATAAATTAACTTATAAACAGAAAGCGATCAAGGAACAATCTGAGGAATCGCGCGCACGCGTTCCTACTTCTAGCTCATTTTCTCATGGACACAGCGCGATCGAGTTTATCTAGACACTTGCCAAACTCGTTATGAAATCAATGACGCACGTTACACTGCACATGAAGCTCTTACTGTATTTACATCATCGTGTTTGCATTGGTGAAAGCAGAGAGAGTGCAGAAACTGCGTTGCCATAAGATCTTCATTCTCGCGATCAACAACAGACTCATCTGCTTGCGCAATGCTCATCACAGCAACATTTTATGTGATGGGAATAGATCTAAATACTTTAAAAACTTCTGACGATTTGTTAATCTCGATAGCTGTAATAGTAAAAACGTATAATAACTGTAGTAAAAGTATTCGAGAGAGTTTCACATGTAATAAGTAGCTATTTCATATGCAAGCATGTCAGCCAATCACAGCAGTGGCAGGTTACACTGAAGTCTCACAGCAGACACGCCCCTTCAAACAGAGCGTTCAAATCAGAGGCTAAAACTGGGCTAGGAAAAATGCCTTTTGTTTCTAAATTATGACTATTTTTTATCTAAAAAACATACTAACATTATAAGGGCAACCCAGGAAACATTATAAAATAATATAATAACCCCATGTCATGGGACCTTTAAGTTTAGGTATTGGGTAGGATTAAGGGATGTAGAATATGGTCATGCAGAATAAGGCATTAATATGTGCTTTATAAGTTCTAATAAACAGCCAATATAACTAGTTAATAGTGAGAATTGTACCCTAAAATAAAGTGTTACCACAACGGCAAAACATTATTATTATTATCTGTGGCACATTTCAAAAACTCAAGAATGTTTAAATCAGTTTTATGTCAAAGAAAAATTAGGATTTATTACAAAAGGTGCATACAGAGGATTGCAATTCCACGTCTTTTAAAAATCTGTAAATTCATAATTAACTATTTATGGAAAACATTGAATTAAAAAAAGCATAGTATTTTTGTGCTATAGTGAATTTAATAACTGTATTTAGTTTAAAAATGTAATTAGCAAAACAGATGTTAGTCATATGTGTACGATGATATAATGATTCCCTAATAATCTTACAGAAACCTCGGCCAAAGAAGGACTTCTACTTTGGTGTCAGAGGAAGACTGCACCCTACAGGAATGTCAATGTTCAAAACTTTCATGTCAGGTGAGGCACTTTTTTGGGTGCAAAAAGGTTGTTAGGCCATATCAATGTTTTGTATTTTAAGATGAGTATCTGATTTGTTCCATTAGATGAAAAAACAGACACTGTTATTTTCATTTATGTTTTACATTTTTATGTTAATTCCAACTTGACCCTGATTCTCTCTCTGGTGAAGCTGGAAGGATGGATTGGCGCTGTGCGCTCTCATCCATAGGCACAGGCCTGATCTCATTGACTACGCCAAGCTCAACAAGGTCTCAAGTGTGTCCCCAGATTAACATGTGACCCTATGGGACATTTAGTCTAACACTTCGATCAGTAGTTAAATAACATGTCTGCCACAATATCCTGATGTTCCCTGTCAATGATATTACTGCACAGATCTGTCTAACATGTTTTTTGGAGGATGAGTGTGCGTGATTACTTTTGTCTGTTCTTCATTCACAACTAATTTATGGCATGCATGACCAGAAATCCACTGTTTCTTTTGCTTTTGTGGCTTCAATAGTTGGAAAGATGGACTGGCCTTCTGTGCCCTTATTCACAGGCACAGACCAGAACTGATTGACTTTCAGAACTTGAAGGTATCATACGTGGTTTATAGTATTGTTGGATGTGGTTTTCTGTAACAATATGAATTTAATAGATTAGACATGCTCAATCCTGCTGGACATCTAAATTCCTGCAGTTTAGTTCTAACCAAGGATCTGTAAGCTAATGTACCTAAACAAAGCTGTATGCTAGCATTCCTATTAATTTCAGTGGCAGTTGCTCTGGTTGCGCCTAGAAAAGCACTCTATACAAAGTTGAGAGAAATATTGATCTTTAAAAAAAAATTTGTTTCTCCTAGTAGTATCCTAATTGTTCATTTGTGTGTGCTATACTGGCTTCTCTTGTATCAAGTTGTTAGCTTAGCTACATCATGCTAACTCTATTAGAATCTGTGATAGATGTGCACTTCACACGAAGAGTGCCATCTGTGTACTTTGTGTGATTCTTTAAAAGTTGCTGTCTATCTAGAATGTTTTTCTATTTCCTTCGGATGGTTATAATGATTTGGACAGTTTTTGATTAGCTGGTTCAGGTGTGTTTTATGGTTTAAGTTAAACTGCAGAAATGTTGTAGGAGCAGGACTGAGATTCCGAGATTGAAACATGGAGATGTTTTGATGATAGTAAAATAAAATTTGTGTAGTTATTATTACCGGTATTATTTTTTTAGCTGTAATTAGCAAGTAGCTTGTGTTAGCTTAGTTTACTTTATACCGTTCAAAAGTTTGGGGTCTGTAAGATTTATGTTTTTGAAAGAAGTTTCTTATGCTCAGCAAGGCTGCATTTGTTAGATCAAAAACAGTAATACTACTGTGAAATACTATTACAATTTTAAATAACTGTTTAAAATGTTAAACTGTTTTAACTGTTATAATATATTTTAAAATGTAATGCATTCCTGTGATGGCAAAGCTGAACTTTTAGCTGCTATTACTCTAATATTCAGTGTCACATCCTTCAGAAACCATTCTAATATGCTGATTTGGTGCTTAATAAATATTTCTTCTTATTATTGATGATGAAAACAGATGTGCTGCTTTATGGAAACCGTGATACATTTCCCCCCTAATTTTCTTTGATTCACCCTTGCTGAATAAGATTAATTTCTTTTAAAAAAAATAAAAAAAATAGTGACCTAAAACTTTTGAATGGTTCTGTGCACACAACTCTTCAGTTGTTATGGTACTCAAGAGGCAATTGGATAAAGCCATTCCATAACTTTTTTCTCAGAGGCCTGTTTGGATTTACAATAATCCTGACCCAGAATAGTACTTGGGAAAGTAATCCACATACCACTATCACCAGAGCTGCAGTTCTAGTAGCATGTTAGTACAGTGCGGCTAGGTTTGATTTCTTCACTATCAGCTTAGAACAGGGTGTGAGGTAAAAGCAGGATCTGATTTTTTCAGACATTTTCTAAGTCTGTGTGAATGAGTGGATGTGTACTATGGTTTTAATTAGATTGGACCACTGAGGATTAAGGATTTATTTAGCTTGTCAGGGCCAGTCAGTTCAACAGCGAGTGACTAAAAGTCCCCTCACACACACACAGACATGCCTATCCCTTTCAGCTGTCACTGACGGCTCCAGGTGAGCTTGAATGGGGTAATCCAGTGTTTAGCATTGACCCCAGTTTGGACACGAGCATCAGGAGAGTCCAGGACTCTCTGGATCCCCTGCAGCTGCTGATGTCCATGCAATGCAGCTTTTTATTGACACAGAGAACAAAAGCTTGATCTCCAGACCCCTAGAGCAGGACAGCATTGCATTGCTCAGAATTGCACAGATATTTGTGCACATATGCTTTTGTTTTTGAAAAAAGTTTCATATGTTCACCAAGGCATATGAACAATAATTATTTTTTTTATGTAATAAATTTGAATTTTGAGCTGAATTTTAAGCAGCCATTACTCTGATCTTTAGTGCCACATGATCCTTCAGAAATCAGATTCTTTAATGAATAGAAAGTTCAAAAGAACAGCATTTATTTGAAATGTTTTACTGTCACTTTTGATCAATCAAATCCATCCTTGCTAAATACAAGTATGAATTTTTCTTACTGAATCCAAATGTTGGAATTATAGTATAGCTATTGTACCGTAATTTAAAGGCATTTGTATATTTTAAAGTAAACCAGTATTATAGCATTGTCTATTTTATGCTTAATTCCTTTGCCGATACATTTTAACTATTTTGAATGTTTTCCTTCTCCTCTGGTGGCACTTGAATACTTACCCTCACTTTTGCATGGAAAAGGATTTTGATTTATGTTGACTTGATTTAGTTTTTCAGTGATGTCTTATTTCTTATGTTTTTTTTTCTGGTCAAGAATTATGCCATTTCTCTCCTTTTGTCTTTCTGTAGGATGATCCACTGGGTAATCTGAATCTGGCATTTGACATTGCTGAAAAACATCTGGACATCCCCAAAATGCTGGATGCAGAGGGTAAACGAATTCATTAGGCCTACTTCATATTAGAGCTGCACGATTAATCGTTAAAAGATTGCAATCTTGATCCAAACACCCACTCGACCTCATTCGTAAAAGACGACAATTTGCCTGTGTCTATTAAACCTTTGATAAAATCACACTGAAGCATTCAGATATCGTCTCTGCCGCTGACCCAGAGAGAGCAGTTGTCTTCTCATGTAGGCTTATATGAAACAGCTTTACAAACAGTCTATTCAGCCACACAGTTTAGTTATTTCTGTGTTAGAAATATTCATATTATTTACAGAAGTACTGGGATAAAAGTGTATTGTTCAGATATAAACACTGATTTCTATAGAAGCGATCAAAATAGAGCGAAGCACTTTTGAAAGTAACTTGACGCTTCAAATAACGATTGCATCGATTACATCGTTACGACACCAGGTGGTGACAGGTGACTGTTATAAATGACTTTGAACATTTATAACTGTTATAAATGTTCATGAACTCTGATTCATCCAGTAATGAAACAAATAAAGTATTTATGAGTGAGTCATTTAATCATTCATTCAAAACTTTTTTTAAATAATTAATTCAGAACCTCTAGTAAATTACATTATTTTGTTTACTTGTCTGTTCAGAATCATGGGAGAATCGTGATCTCTGTTTGAAGCAACAACAACAACAAAAACAAAAAATTGTGATTCTCAATTTATCCACGATCGTGCAGCTCTATAATTTTATGCTAAAATGTTCTACATTTGACACTACCTAAATACTATGAAACACTATGAAAATATATGGCAGACTAAGTCTATTTGTCACAGTTGACTGCAAGGAAAAACTACCTAAAATGAATTTTGGTTGGAAAACTTGGGTGCAAATTCTAAATAAGCAACAAGCAATAATTTGCCTACTTGTAACTTTAAAATATTACAAAAATTGGCTTTTGCTCTACAGTCCTAGTTAGCAGTGACAGGCCAGATGAGAGGACAGTCATGACGTATATCTCCAGTTACTATCACACGTTTGCAGAGGCTCAGAAGGTACATCTGATCCCTGAGCTTATTCTAGAAATATTAGTTACACCCGAGTGTATGGTCCCTTTAGTCCATATAGACCTATCCGCATTTTTTTGCAGATAAACACGACTTGTGTTTTCTTGTAGTAGTATTAAAATTTTCCTCCGTTACACACTATTGCCACCATCACTTCATGTAGTTGTTCCTTAGCTCCTCTCCTCTCCCTGCAGACATCCTGAGCACCCCTAAGCCCGATGAGAGAGCTATTATGACATATGTGTCCTGCTTCTACCATGCGTTTGCTGGAGCTGAACAGGTATTGAGTTCTGTGTGTGCTAGGATGAGAGAATCAGCTATATTTTAATCCATCTCGCCCTCCGATCTTACTTTGCTTCTCTCCCTCAGGCTGAAACTGCTGCTAACAGGATCTGTAAGATCCTAGGAGTGAATCAGGAAAATGAGAAGTTAATGGAGGACTATGAAAGACTGGCTAGTGAGGTTAGGAGACATTTCTGATATGTATCCCACAGACACACATTTCTCTCCTCTCATCAATATTCCTCTACTCTCCAGCTGTTGGAGTGGATCAGACGAACCATTCCCTGGCTGGAGAATCGTGCGGCGGAGAAGACCATGATAGAGATGCAGCGGAAGCTGGAAGATTTCCGAGATTACCGCAGGATGCACAAACCTCCCAAAGTGCAGGAGAAGTGTCAGCTAGAGATCAGCTTCAACACCCTGCAGACTAAACTTCGCATCAGCAACCGGCCCGCATTTATGCCCTCTGAGGGCAAGATGGTGTCGGTGAGAGTTTGACACCACACACACGCACGCTCGCTCGCACGCACGCACGCACGCACGCACACACACACACACACACACACGTATGTTGGGTTTTTGTGTTTTATGGTGACTTTCCATAGACATAATGATTTTTTATACTTAAACTTTATATTCTATACCCTTAAACCTCACCCTAACATAAAACATTTAGTATGATTTATAAGCTTTTCCTCATGGGGACTGAAATTTTGTCCCCACGTCACAAATATCAGGTTTAACTATCACTTGGTCTCAACAGCGTAGCAAATACCTGGACCACACACACACACACACGCGTCTACTAGCTTTTAATATTTATTTATTTTAATATGTATTGATTTTTGATTTTTGTAAATTTTAACATGTATTTATTTATTTATTTATTCATTTCAATATTTATTTCAATATTTATTGTGTACTTATTGTGCATATCAAAATATGTTTATGTTTGTTATTTTTCATTGTATTTTATATATATATATATATATATATATATATATATATATATATATATATATATATATATATATATATATATATATTAAAATCTAAGTTGCTAGCTTTGGGTGGGCATTTTTTTCAAGCAAATAATACAAGCACATACACATATAAAATTAGGTTTTTGTCTATGTAGGACATAACGAGTGCGTGGCAGGGACTGGACCAGGCAGAGAAGGGCTATGAGGAATGGTTGCTTACTGAGATCAGGAGACTGGAAAGATTGGACCATCTAGCAGAGAAATTCAGACAGAAAGCTACAAACCATGAGACCTGGGCTTCCGGTGAGTCATCAATGAAATATCAGCATTCTGTACTGTAAACCACTTTGGATAAAAAAAGTGTCCGCTAAATGATGCTTGATATATGTTTTATGTGCGTTTTGCAATAGGTAAGGAGGAGATATTGAGCCGGAAGGACTACGAGTCAGCATCTTTAATGGAAGTTCGAGCTTTGCTGCGGAAACACGAGGCATTTGAGAGTGACCTTTCCGCCCACCAAGACAGAGTCGAGCAGATCGCTGCTATTGCTCAGGAACTCAAGTATGACTTTTTAGTCTTTTATTCTCTTTAAAAAATACTTATAATTTTTTTTTTTTTTTGCTGAACTGTTCATTTTAGTGTATACCGGTACTATTAACTGTACACTACCATTCATAGGTTTGGGGTCAGTGTTATTTTTAAGAAATGAATACTTTGATTCAGCAAGACTGCATTAAATTGATCAAAAGGAACAGACTTTTACATTAAAAAATATTGAACTTTTTATCAAAGAATCGTGACAAATGGGATTTTGCTTTTCACAAAGTGGCATAACTGTTTTAAATATTGAAAATAAAAAGAAATGTTTCTTGAGCACCAAATAAGCATATTAGACTGATTTCTGAAGGATCATGTGACAGTGAAGTCAATTTTAAAAATAAAAAGTACATTTGAAACATATTTGAAAATAGAAAACAGTTATTTTAAATTGTTATTAAATAGCACAGTATTACTGTTTTTACTGTATTTTCTGATGACATAAATGCAGCCTCGCTGGGCATAATAGACAAATCTTACCGACCTCAAACTTTTAAAAGGTAGTGTAGAGTGTACAAGTACTTTGTTCTTATAACTAACCTGTCACATTCAGTTTCTCGTCACTTTACAGTGTCTGGAAAGCTTCATGTCTCTCACACTGCTTATCCATAGCTAACACACATATAGACGCACCACGCTTTCAGCATACTTTGATGTCTGAATCACTGGCTTTCTATTTTAGCATTCATTATCTCCCTGCAGGCCTTGTTAAAATATGAGTGTGTGCATGTATTTAGCAAGTGACTGTCAGCTTCTGACCTTTATGCTGTCTCAGTTAGTACAGGGTGACGTTACTGATAAACTATGGAGCATACTTATAATGATTAGCATACCAACATTCATTTGGACACAAAAAGCAAACAGAAACTTTTTGAAATGTAATTAGCCAATCATAACAGCAGTCTTCGAGGTTCAGTACCAAAAACAGCTAGAATTAGAGAGAATCATGAATAATGCAAAAAACCTTGATGCAAGAAACCTTAACTAACAAGCGGTCTAAAAGGAAAGAAAATGTTACTAAAGTAGAATCAATCCAAAGTTAGTGAGTACTACATCTCACTATGGGGACAGACCGTATAGCTGATGCAATATTATGGCCTAAAGTTTCTCTCTCTATCTTATTTATCTTAAAGTGAGCTGGACTATCATGATGTTGCATCAGTGAATCAAAGGTGTCAAAGTATTTGTGACCTCTGGGACCAACTGGGCACACTCACCCAGAAACGCAGAGAGGCTTTGGAGGTATGCTGTGTGTGTCCCAACCTGTTTTGTACTACATATTTTAGATCAATCAAGATATTTAAAAAAGCGAGAAAGGTTTGAATCTGTGTTTCATTTCTGCAGAGGACAGAGAAACTTTTGGAGACGGTGGAGCAGTTGTTTCTGGAATACGCAAAGCGATCCGCACCCTTTAATAATTGGATGGAAGGAGCCATGGAAGACTTACAGGATATGTTCATAGTGCACACCATTGAAGAGGTCCAGGTACACAAAACATTTGCAAGAAGTCACTTATGCTCACCAAGACAGCATTTATTTCTACAAAATACATAAAAAAACGGTAATATTGTGGAATACCATTACAAATATAATAACTGTTTTCTATTTTAATCTCTTTTAATTTTTCTAAATTTGCCTTCGGTGTCACATGATCCTTCAGAAATCATTATAATATGCTGATTTGGTGCTCAAGAAACATTTTTAGACGATTGACAATTAGCATACAGTTTGGATTGGCGGTATGGTTCTGTTCTGGGCGAGAACTCCCTGCGCATCCATGCAGCCTAGCATGGATAAGAGCAGGGAGAGCAGCAATAACCCCCCTTATGGTTAACAGAATAGAACCAACATTAATGTATTGCAGATATCATTGATTCAAGATTTTAAAGTACAACATAATTCGAGAATTTATTCTGATTCAAGGGGAATCAGAATGCCAAATCCTGACTGGATGAGAGGAGGAGCTGGGGATGGAGGAGGGTAATTAGCTTCTGAGAAACGCGATAGCTGCTGATAATACTGAAGGAGCTTATATATGTATACGGTCGCATTCCTATAGGTAGACGTGGATCAGCTGAGAGTCAGCTGATGCGAGCTTGTCTAACGTGACAAGCCAGAACTAACGCTATGCTTGATATTAATATCAATGTTGAAAACAGCTATGTTGCTTAATATTTTTGCGATAACCTTGATACATTGTTGAGTCTTTGATGAATATAAAGTTCAAAAGCATTTATTTTTAAATATATATATGTTTGTTAAAATGTAAAACTTGGTAAATTTAAAGCATCCTTAACGGATAAAAGTATTAATTCCTTTCACAAAAAATCTTACCTACCCCAAACTTTTATAAAACAAACAAACAAACAAAAATCCATTGTAATCCATTGTGTGTAGACTCTGATAGCTGCTCACGAGCAGTTTAAGTCCACACTTCCTGAAGCGGATGCAGAGAGGCAGGCGATCCTAGGCATTCAGCAGGAAGTCCTGAAGATCTCCCACAGCTATGGCATCCATGGAGATCTTACCAACCCCTACAGAACCATAACTACAGAAGAGATTGCCATCAAGTGGGACAAGGTTAAACACACACCCCTTCTAAGGCATTCTAATCACATTTCTGTAATCTACAAAACATGATCATGATGTGCGTTTGTGCATTCAGGTGAAGAAGCTGGTTCCCCAGCGCGACAGTGCACTGCAGGAGGAGTTAGCGAGACAGCACGGTAACGAAAGGCTCAGGCGCCAGTTTGCTGCCCAAGCCAACCTCATTGGACCATGGATACAGACCAGGATGGAGGTGCGTGGCCTAGATATGACTTGTGCCAATGTCCACAAAAAAGGATCTATCTATCTATCTATCTATCTATCTATCTATCTATCTATCTATCTATCTATCTATCTATCTATCTATCTATCTATCTATCTATCTATCTATCTATCTATCTATCTATCTATCTATCATTCTATCGTTCGTCTGTCTGACAGGAAATTGGTCGTTGTTCTATGGCAATGGAGGGGACTCTGGAGGATCAGATGACCCAGCTGAAGCAGTACGAGCATGTGATTGTCAGCTACAAACAAAACATAGATAAATTGGAGGGAGACCACCAACTTATCCAGGAGTCACTTATCTTTGACAACAAACATACAAACTACACTATGGAGGTACTCATACACACATTTATTACACATTCTTTTGCATAATCATAAACACATTTTTAAACCTATAGTACTGAACACTACCTTTGAACTTTTGGGATCAGTAAGATTTTTTTTTTCCAAATAAATTAATACTTTTTATTTAGCAAGGACACATTAAATTGAGTAAAAATTGCAGTAAAGTTACAAAGGATTTCTATTTCAAGTAAATGTTGTCCTTCTATTCATCAAAGAATCCTGAAAAAAATTATCGTGGATTCCACAAAAAATTGGCTACGTGTTTGATCAAATAAATGCAGTCTTGATGAGCATAAGAGACTTTCAAAAATATAAAAGATCTTACCAACCACACATTTTTTTATGTATTGTACATAGAAATGATCTATATCTATATCACATTTGATTTGTCACTTGATCCTGGTTTTTACAGCAGTATTTCTCTTTCCTCTGCAGCATATTCGTGTTGGCTGGGAACTCCTTTTAACTACGATCGCTCGCACTATTAATGAAATCGAGACTCAAATTCTGACACGTGATGCAAAAGGCATCAGCCAGGAGCAGATGAATGAATTCCGATCCTCTTTCAACCACTTTGATCGGGTGCTGTACTCGGCCTTTACGTACACTAGACACGTGTTTTATTGAATGGATGCTATACTAATCGTTATTTAATTATCCTAACTAAACTAAACACTTCACCTTAGACTGAGCATTATACAAACATCTGTAAATCTCTCTAATTTCAACTGAGACAACAATTTTATATTTGCTTTATTTTACACATTCACTTCAGAGGCTTCACAAGGCAAGAGTGGTAATTGTCTTTCCATTCACTTTAAGTTGTTTAATAACTGGAACAAATTTAGTTTGAATTGGGAGATAATTTGCAGTAAAATCAGATTTCAAGATGTAAAGTATGACTACTGCTATACTGCCTCTTATACCTTATGAAGAAATGTTGTGACGTTTTATCTTCTTATTGATCACCTTTGACTTTTCTTTATTTCTACTAACGTCCTGCTCTCAGGAAGAGAGGGATAAACTCAGACCTGATGAGTTTAAAGCATGTCTGATCAGTCTTGGGCATTTAGGAAATGACAAACAGGTATTAACCAACATGACCTCTAACTCTTTAACCCCAAAATGTAGTTCTTTGCATAGATTTATATATGCAGATTATATGCATTTCCTGGACGGCAGAATATAGTTCTGATGTACCTCTGTTGTGTTTTTTCTTGTGTCTGTGGTTGTGTGCTGTCTCTTTGTGTGTACATCTGTGTGTCTCTGTGTTAGGGGCTGTCTCTTTCCCTACTATACATTGCTTCATTATTCCTACAATGTTGCTGTGTCACCCATGCACCCTCGACCTTTGCCCTTTAACCTTTCCCATGCAGAAGAAGAATAGGGCGATGGATTCTGATGACTTTAGGGCCTGTCTGATCTCGATGGGTTATGATCTGGTAGGATATCTGTGGATAGCAATGTTATGCACTCTTTTGGGGATATTGAAATTTAAAAAGCCCCTTTTTGAGATGTATAAGTTTGTAAAAAATGTGTATGGATGTGTTCTCTCAATTGAGTAATGTGTGGGGCTATTAGGCCTTTTAGACCTAATTAAACTAATTGAAATCACAGGGTGGGTCAGTTGATTGTAAGACTTATATATACTGTATATATATCCCTTCATCAAACGTGTCCACCATTTGCCTGAAAAAGACCCAGCAGGGTCGAAACGTTGCCTTTTTTATTAAATATGGGAGTTAAACGCAGTGTTGCGGACATTACATTTGTTTCACTTATGATCTGGTAGGGCCTTAAACAAGGTTCATTTCTTACAAAAAAAATAATAATAATTTTAACCAGTATTTTTGTCTTGTTTTCCAGTAAAATTTTCTAAGAAAAATACATTATTTTTACGAATGTAACGAAAAATGTAATTCAAAATTTTTTTTGGTGAGGTTCATGCTTAAATTAAGAAACAACTATTTTGGCAATGATGTAAGAAAAATTAGTGGAGTATAAAATTATGTAATATAAAATTATGTATGAATTAATATAAAATATATTCTATTATTATTTTATACAGTTTTGCTTATCAAATGCATTTGAGATTTTTAAGATTTATGGATAATATATTTGATTGTAAATATTTTTCAATATTTGTATTTACATTAAATATATATACTGTCTGTATGCATTTGTAACTGCTAGAATTATATGTATGTGTGTTTTTCAGGGTGAGGTGGAGTTTGCTCGGATCATGATGCTGGTTGATCCAAACACTTCAGGTGTTGTGTCGTTCCAGTCCTTCATTGACTTCATGACCAGAGAGACAGCAGACACAGACACAGCTGAACAGGTCATCGGTTCCTTCAGGATCCTTGCTGCAGACAAGGTGTGTGTGTGTGTGGGTTATATTATTTACTTAACCTCAAAGTTTCTCAGAACAGTCTTTTGGAGCTCACATATTCTTTCCATATGCGTTATCTGTTGTTTATTGTGTCTTGTACAGCCGTATATTCTGGCAGATGAGTTGAGGAGAGAACTCCCTCCAGACCAGGCCGAGTACTGCATCAGCAGGATGCCCCCATACTCTGGCCCCGGGGCCCTGCCCGGAGCCCTGGACTACACTGCCTTCTCCACTGCCCTGTACGGAGAGAGTGACCTTTAACTCCATCGACACCGCTGACCTTTACAATCCCATCTCACTTCTTGTTAACCAAGTAAATTATTTACCCATCAGATCCACAGCCCCATGAAATGAAAACATGCCAAATAAACAAATGAACTTAACTTCAATTTTGAATGTCAGTTGATGTATTTTGCTAGACTGTTGATATGAAATGTTTAATAAGCCAATGCAATGGAATGCAGTCTGGAAATGAAAAAAATCAAGGAAGCTAAAAGAAGGCAATGGAGAGGTTATTCATCTGTGACAAAACCCCACAAAATGTTGGGAATTTTAGAATCACTTTGTTCTGAATCTTATAATTTATTGAATCTAAGGCCTGGAAAACTATTTTACTCTCCTTTATGTGGGCTATTACAGTAAGATACAGAGAACAGTCACATGCATGTCACTTATATTACAGCAAATACAGTAGGTACACTGAAATCAAATAAGATTAATGTTGCATTTTAGGTTTTATGCATTTTACTCTGACCCCCACCTCCCCAGTATGAATGATTTTGCACATTATATTATTCACCCAACTGGCACTATATTTCTCAATTATCTCTATATTACCGGTACATATATATGCCTGGTTCAAAAAAAGCAACATGAAGTGGCTCAACTCAATTCTTCCACAATATAATTATCACTTGAAACTTTGGTGATTGCAGAAAGTGTAAACGTGTCAATTTAAGATAGTGCTTGTCAAATAATAAGGAATAACCAACAATTACGATAATATACTGAATTTACAGGACAAAAGTACAGTATGTGAACCCTTAGGAACAATATCAAACAGTCTGCTTAACACGCAAACAATTGTTTTCTGAACCCCTCTGCTTTTTCCTGCAACTATAATTAGGAAAAGTAATCTGGGATGAATTGTCATTTTCAAAATGTTGGGAGATTAAACAGTTTTATTGTATTGCCATAATTTATGAATGCACCAAAGTCCTAAAGGTCACACTAGTTCAGTATACGGTGACAGTGTACTTGATTTATTTGTGGTCAGTTTGTTAACCTGTCAAAATCAGTTTTAACCAAGTGATTTGTGAATGTTTGGTGTTGAATTATGTGATCAAGAAAGCCAAATATGTGTGTTTTACAGTGACATAAATTAAATAAAGCTTACTTATGAAAAGATCAAGTCTCTGCTTTTATTACACACTGAATGTTTTAAATAAAGCATAATTATTTAATATAAAATACGTAAATGTTTATAATATGTTGCATAATTTAGAATGTTTTTGTTTTTACTTATATATTTATACAGTTTGGTAAGAATTAATAGCACACCTGGTAGATATAAAAAATGGCTGTAAAATATAAATCTGTATTGTTTATCCTTTTGATTTCATTCAAAAAATGTGTGGGGGGTGTGTGTGGGCGGGGGGGGGGGGGGGGGCTGGAAGGGGTGTGTGATTTGTAATGTCAAATCACATTATGAAATACAAAAAATTATCCAAAACACGTTGGCCACAATTAATGGCACCCCTAGAATTTATCTAAAATATCTGAAGTTTATTCACATTAATATTTGCCTTTTTTTTTTTTTACATGTTTAGCATAATTACATGTTTTTCTATATGCTTTTACTTTCTTCTTTTCTTTATTTCTTTATTTATTGCTTGCTAGCTTTCTCCATTGTAAAGACCAAATATGGAGAATCCCTTTCTTTCCCAGTTGAACTTTATCAGATCTCAGCAGCATTATCTCATGATGGGTGGTATCGTGGTCTCCCTGTCCTGGGATGAGTTCAGCACCTGCGGCTTGGTGAGAGGAGTTCTTCAGTCTTCTGGTTCTTACACACAGATCCCTAAAGTCCGGCTACATATAGTCACTGAACATGGATATTGGAGATGCGGAAGATGAAATCCAGTTTCTGCGAACTGTAAGTAAAATTGACTTTATTATAATGCAAATTTGAATGCAATTAATAATGTGTTAACTTTCTTTATGCTACATTTGTAACTTCTGACAGTAAAAGGGCTAATTACTAAATTGCAATTGGATTTGTTATTAGATTGATGTTATAGGAACTTAATTAACTTCAAGGACCATGAATATTACATGTTAGCAGATGGGTTACAGATGGAATATATCTGAGACATTTTTTGGCCATTCATATGGAAACACGAACTCGCTCCACAGACATTATCAATGATATTTAAAACAATTTCATACTGATGATATGTTTACGCTTGAGCAATTACTCATAACTTTGTGTATTTATCATTAATGGTTGTGTCTGTTGTCATATACAATTATAAAATGGAATATTGTGATTTACAGTGTTTGAAATCACATTTGAGAGAGTTTTACCCATATCACTGGTGTCTATTTTTACTTTGTGTTATCAGTAACAGAGGAACTGCAGAGTCTGTTGGATGTGTGAGCTATCCACTCTCAGCTCCATATCTCTAAAACAGAGATAAATGTGCTCTCTCTTTCTTACACAGATACAGTACATGCTTCCACTCATTCACAGTGTCATTTAGTGCATGCATTTGTAACAGTAAAGTGAAGAAAAATAATTAATTGTTTTAGATTGTGTTAATTAGAGCCTTAATTAAGCCTTAACTTTGTGTGCGTGTGTGCGTGCGTTCGTGAGTGCGTGCGTGTGTGTGTGTGTGTGTGTGTGACCCATCACTGAAACACAAATGACAAGCTGGAGGTGTTGGAATTCTCCATTCACGAATGATACAGATATTCAGTCCTTATAAGGCTGCTCTGCTCCAGTGCAACATAAAACACTGCTGTTCTACACACTGTAAGATGAACCATATTTAATCTAGCATATGGGGCCTTTAAAATGTATTTATAATCTTCAATTAACCAGGAAAAATGTGGCTCTCTAATCACAGATATTAAAAAAATGTCAATTGCTTACATAAAAACATGGTAGACAAACAATATTTGGTAACACTTTATTTTAAGGTGACAGTTACACGTTACTTGTACTTACTATAATAACAACAACAACAACAACAACAACAGTGAATTATGCATCATAAGTAACCAACCCTAACACTAACCATAACCCTATAGAGTACATGAAGTTAATTTGCTCAGTACTTATTTGTGTAATTTTTGCACTATAACAACGTCACCGTAATATAAAGTGTTATTATTTAACAAACAATTTCATGTTGAACAACGTTTGCTGATTAATTTCTGATTGTCATATTTACTTTACTGAGGCTTATTTAGTTTTGGGATGTATTTATGCAAAACGTGAATGTTATTTGTTTGCTTTGCAACATGTTCCCTTTTTCAGAATTACAAAATTAACTGATCATTTTATTGAAATGTATAGTTGTCTTGACAAAAATGTATTGCCTGAACAAATGAGCAAAGTAGTGCTACTGAGGACAATTAATCAAATCTCAATATATCATGTTGCATTCCCCCTCCCTCTTATTCCCATTTCACAGTTTATGGTGCATTTATCCAAGTGTGATTTCCATTACAAATATAAAATAAAAGACAGTGGTAGAGCTGCAAACATCATTTGTGACTTTATTTCTGTTAAAAACTTGAAGGTGTCATAATATGCAATTTTAAGCATTATTCAAAAAAACTTTTTTTTTTGTTTAAAGGGTTAGTTCACCCAAAAATGAAATTTCTGTCATTAATTACTCATCCTCATGTCATTCCAAACCCGTAAGACCTTCGTTCATCTTCAGGACACAAATTAAGATACTTTTAATGAAATTCCCCACCCCCCAGACTGCAATGTAATCACCACTTTCAAGGCCCAGAAAGGTAGTAAAGACATAGTTAAAATAGTCCATGTGTGTGGCTGGCTCAACCTTAATGTTTTGAACGAAGATAATACTTTTTGTGTGAAAAAAATAATAATAAAAAATCAAATTTATTCAACAATTTCTTGTCTTCCGTGTCAGAACTCTGACGCTGTTTACGTGAGCACCATGACATGCTAGTGTTGCTGATGCAGCAGCCGGTGTTCTGACGTGCTGCACTGTGTTTACTAGTGAACAGTGTCAAGAGATGACACAGAAGAGAAGAAATTGTTGAATAAAGTCATTTTTTTGCGCACAAAACGTATTCTCCTCTCTTCATAACATAAAAGTTGAACCACTGTAGTCCTGACTATTTTAACGCTGTCTTTACTACTTTTCTGGGCCTTGAAAGGGGTAATAACGTCTAACGGGTGGGTGGACAGAAAGCTCTTGAATTTCATCAAAAATATCTTCATTTGTGTCCCGAAGATGAACGAAGATCTTACGGGTTTGGAACGACATGAGGGCAAGTAATTAATGGCAGAATTAAAAAAATTTGTTGAACTAACCCTTTCATTTAGAATGTTTTTTGTGTTTTTTGTGTGTGAGATCAGATAAGAGTATACTCTTAGCTGTCATCAGTAATGTGAATGTTTTCAGCGGGATGAGCTGGTGTTGAGGTGTTGCTCATCAGGCCTTCATCAGAAGAAACTGTGTTTAGCTGCAGAAGGTTTCGGCGACCGGTTGTGTTACCTTGAATCCACCTCCAACTCAAAGGTGAGATGCTCATTTAGCCTATTTAAAACTAAGTCACTACTATGTGTAAGAACAGTCTGTGCATGATGCTTTAAAAACAGCTCCTGCAGTTTCGTGTCGTCTTTCTTCTTGTTAACAGAATGTTCCAGCAGACCTTTCTGTGTGCGTGTTTGTTCTTGACCAGTGTCTGTCTGTCCGAGCGCTGCAAGAGATGCTGGCCAACCATGAAGACCAGTGTCCAGGGGTGGGTAATGTGGTGAAAGGGGCTTCAGACAATTGAGAATTCAGCAAACTATGTTATCAATTCAGTGGATGAATATTCAGTGAAAAATTTCACCCGGTACACTATTTTTCAAAAGTTTGGGTCACTATCGTTCACAAGTTTTTTGAAAGAAATGACAACTTTTATTTCAGCAAAGATGTAATAACTAGATAAAACGTGACAGACATTTAGACAGTTACAATATATTTCTATTTCAAATAAATTATATTCTTTTGAACTTTATATTCATAAAAGAATCATGGATAACTGAAAAAAAAAGGAGCAGAGCTGTTTTCAACATTGATAATAATAAGAAACGTTTCTTGAGCACCAAAACAGCATATTATTTAACACCAGAGGTGGACAGTAACAAAGTACATTTACTTGAGTACTGTACTTAAGAACACTTTTTGAGTATCTGTACTTAACTTGAGTAGGCCTATTATTTTTTTCTGGAAACTTTTTACTTTAACTTCACTACATTTGAAAGACAAATATCGTATTTTTTACTCCACTACATTTCTGTCAAGGTCCTTGAGTAGAAAGTAGTAATGTCAGTCAATGGATGATTTTGGTTGCAGGGGTTGCATTTTGGTTGGAAAATAAAGTCGGGTTGAAGTCAGTTTGACGTCATCAGAACCCGACTAATGTTTCTGACGTGAACCTGATTTTTAACCACAATACAAAGCCTGTCCGTTTGAGATTCATCTCAATCTGGCGTTGGATTCTGACATCAACTTTCATTTTCAACATTGGGTTTGGTATTCTAAATGTGAATTTTGTCATTGTTTTAGATCACACTAGCTTATAGATAACAGTAAGGTTAATATGTTCATAAGCTACTAAAAGCCCATAGGGCATTATTTAAGGGAACAGCCATTAGGGTGTCCGAAACCATTGTGGACGTTATTGAGTGCATTTATTCAATCTCACATTCAAGTCTAGAACTGTGTTCTAGAAATACATTTGATATTGATATTGATATGAGGGTAGGTAGGCAGGCATAGATTCAGAGGCATAAGGTATACATGCAACAATAATAAAACAATGCATTGACATTTACTTTTTACTTTTGATAGGCCTACTTTTAAAAACAAGTAGGCTAGGCCTAAGTAAAATCGGTTATATATTAGTTTCTGTACTTTCACTCAAGTAAGAAGAAGTATGTTGTCCACCACTGTTTAACAGACTAATTGGAAAAACGTAGCCAAGGCTATACCTGTGCTGTGGCAACATTTTAGCAAAAGGCAAAATCACAGCAGTTTCTAAAATAAATGAACACTAGAGGCAGTAAAATAGCAAGCACTTTTGATCGTTTTCACACACAATTATAATTACAGGGCAGATTATGGATTACCGTAATAAAGACTTTTCACGTGGCTCCTTGCACAATTATGTTATAGCCTAACCTCAAAACACTTAAAAAAAAAAAAAACTATTTTTATGCATGATTTGTTTTGTAAACAAATATATTTGGGAGTTTGCATCACTTTCCAACTTACTGACTCTCCATTTTCACGTTCCGGAAAAAAACTAAACACGCACTTAACTCACGTGGACGTTTTACTTTGAAACTCTCGCGAAACGTGCGTGACCCAACGTATTTTTTGCATTTTGCCAAAATGTTGCCACGCCAACAGGACAGGTACGTTTGAGCCTTATCAGCATGATTTATGAACGATCATGTGACACTGAAGACTGGAGTTATTGCTGGTGAAAATGTAGCTTTGTCATCACAGGAATACATTACATTTTAAAATATATTAAAATGCAGCATGGGTGAGAATATGCTTTCATAAATAGTAATAAATCAACCCACGCTTTTGCACGATAATACCTCAGGTCAATATACAGGTGACATTTCTCACTCATGCTGTAACTTGTAAACAAATGTTAAAGTTGTACCAAACAATAGATTGTAAAACATTTTGTTTCAGTCCCGTGAGGCAGCTGGGCGTCGTACTCTGCTCTATGGCCAAGCAGTGCTGTTTCGACATGTCTACAGTGACATGGTAACTAAGACAAGTCTTTATATTCCTTGTTATTAATTAGTGGCTCCATATTGGTACTATGAAGTGTACATTTAGAATCTGCTGTCTCTTCTGTTTTGTTTTAGTATCTTTGCTGCATGTCCACATCAGGCCTCTCTTCTGACAAACTAGCTTTTGATGTTGGTTTGCAGGAGGAAACAAAGGGTAAGTTCAAATGAATCTTTTTTTGTATACTGAATGTTTTAATAAAGACTAGGGCTGCCATAATTTTGATGTTACTATGATTTCGTTTTCGTATGGTTTCAGGTGAGGTGTGTTGGTGGACGGTTCACCCTGCCTCTAAACAGAGGTCAGAGGGTGAGAAAGTCAGAGTGGGTGATGATCTCATCTTAGTTAGTATTTCCTCTGAGAGATACTTAGTGAGTGAATCCATCTGTTCGTTCATCTGTTCATCTAATTGTCTGTCTGTATATCAATATTTTTATGTAGTCTGACAACCTGTTGCTCTATTTTTAGCATGTGTCGTGGAGCAACGGTGGCGGTAATAACAATGGCATTGGCCGGGTGGATGCTGCCTTCCAGCAAACTTTGTGGAGTGTGGCCCCTGTTTCTTCCGGAACTGCGGAGACGCAGGGTAGATGACCAATTTCACACTATCAATTTAAACTTTGTTTAGTGTCTGAAGGTCTTAATGGCTGATTTTCATGCTCATATGCTGAATACATTATCAAGAAAAATACACACGCATTTTTTTTGCCATATATATTTGTTTCCAATAACATTTCTTTACATTTGTCCATTTTTACATTTGTCATATTGTATTTTATTAAATATAAATCTAAAAATATATGGGTGTAAATATGGATGTAAATCTTTTTGCTGGAGGCTTGTATAAAATTTGTCTTTTTTTATGAATTTATTTTTGAATTGTAGGTCATGTGCGAGGAGGGGACACTGTGCGTCTGCTACATGGACACACAGATGAATGTTTGACCATTCCTGCAGCGGATCACAGACGGGAAGAGCGCAGGTCAGAGAGGTCACCTTACTGATCGGAGACAGATTGTTGACACTTATCACAGCTTTATCCTTCATGACCATTTTTCCTTTCTTCCTCCAGATCTGTCCTTTTCGAGGGAGGCTCGGTATCTCTTCAGGCTCGATCTTTATGGAGGCTCGAAATGTTACATGTTGCGTAGGTGTCCCTTCAGCTACAGTAGTTTGCAGAAGACAGTTGAAAGTAGATTCCCTCTGTGTTTGTCAGATTGTGTTAGTAACAGATTGTTTGCAGGTGGAGCGGCAGCCACACTCACTGGGGTCAGCCGTTCCGTCTTCGGCACCTTACCACCGGATCATACTTGGGACTGACTCACGATCAGGGACTACAGCTGGTGGAAAGAGAGAGAGCCGACGTTAAAAGTACAGCATTCTCCTTCCGTGCATCAAAGGTTGGATAATATCATCTCTAAACTCAACATAAACCATATTATAATCAATAAATAGTTGTGGTTACATAGTAGAATCATAATTTTTGGTATATAATACGTTTTGTTGTTGTTGTTGTTTTGGTGTGATATTAAAATTGTGACGATTAATGCAAACTTTATTTTTATTGTATTTTTATAGGAAGAGAGCCAGGAGAGCTCACACTTTGTTAAGAGGAGAGATGCCATGGGCGTACCTGAGATCAAATATGGAGACTCTCTCTGTTTCATTCAACACATTGACACTAGGCTTTGGCTCACATATCAGACCACTGACACTAAGAGACAGAAGGAAAGTGTGCGACGGAGACAGGTAAACTTGTGTAAATAAATCAAATAAGGTCCAAAGTCATACTAGATAAGATCACTTACAATACCGTTAAAATGTTTGGGGGTTGATATTTTTAAGTCTTTCAACAATGTATCTGCTCAACAAGACTGCATTTACTTGGTAAAAATGTACAGTAAAAACAGTAATGTTTAAAACAATTATCACAATTTAAAATAACTGTTTTCTATTTGATTATGTTTTAAAATGTCATTTACTCCTGTGATGGCGAAGCTGAAATTTTAGCATCATTACTCCAGTCTTCAGTGTCACATGATCCTTCAGAAATCATTCTAATATGCTAATTTGCTGCTCAATAAATATATATATATTTTTTATCATTATCAATGTTGAAAACAATGGTGCTGCTTAATATTTTTGTGGAAACCGTGATTTTTTTTCAGGATTCTTTGATGAATAGAAAGTAAAAAACAAAAAAAGCATTTATTTGAAATATAATTATTATAACATTATAAATGTCTTTCCTGTCAATTTAATGTATCCTTACTGAATAACTTTTAATTGAAAGTTTAATTGAACTAAATACATTTCTTAAAAAAAAAAAATCTTACTGACCCCAAACATTTGAACAGTAGTGTACATTAGACAGTTTCAATTGAGTTCAGGAACTGCAATTAAACAAAGCCAACACCTTTCTTTTTTAAATGTTCTGACTAATATTTGAATTCTGGTTCAAATGCATGAAGTGAAGTGGTTTTCTCTCGCAGGCTGTTTTGCAAGCAGAAGGACACATGGATGATGGAATCACCCTTTCTCGCTCTCAACAGGAGGAGTCACAAGCTGCTTGTTTAATTCGTAGCTCCGCCCTTCTCTTCTCACAATTCATTAGGTAAATAATACAGTGATAGTTTACAGAATACTGTGTGCTTATCAACTTTGCTGGAGCATTTCGAATTCCAACTCTTTTAAAATCCGTATATAAGGCACAAAGTGTTCAAAGAAGGACATTTATGTTTCATAAGGATTTTTTTTTTTCCTTTCTGAAGGGGACTAGATGATGTCAGTCAGAAGGAAAACATTGCTGATTTGGTTCTTCCTATTGAGATGGTTCGTCTGACACTGCAGAATTTGCTTGGTTATTTTCAATGTCCTGAAAAGGGGCAAGACCACGAGGTCAGACAGGGAGATATTCGAGCACTTAAGAACAGACAAAATCTCTTCCAAGATGAGGTAACACCTGCGGAAAATGAGACAACACATATTATATGTAGCCACACACTGCAATAATGTCTGAATGAATCTTATACTTTTTTGCTCTGCTTCATTGTGCCTTTCTCAGGGTATAATCTCTCTGGTGCTGGACTGCATTGACCACCTGCATGTGTACAATAGTGCGACTCATTTTGAAGAGGCTGCTGGGAAAGAGGCAGGAGAGTCATGGGAAAAGATTTTGAACTCTTTTTATGAGCTGCTAGGTATAGGATGACTTTTTTAGAGATTTATAATAAAGGTTTAGCTTTGATTTACAACATTTCCATTTCTCTACAGCTGCTCTTATCAGGGGTAATCGGAACAACTGTGCCCAGTTTTCTGGATCCTTGGACTGGCTGGTCAGCAGACTGGATAGACTGGAGGCCTCCTCTGGTAAATGTCCTGCAGAATTATTTAGTTTGTGTTTTGACTAGAATGCCGAAGTTGATTTTAGGGTCTAAACATGATGTCACAGTCTCCCCTCATTTGTTACTCGTTTCTCCTTTTTTTTTTTTTTTTTTAGGAATATTGGAAGTGTTACATTGTGTTTTAGTAGAAAGTCCTGAAGCTTTGAATGTTATTAAGGAAAGCCACATAAAATCTATCATCTCACTTCTGGACAAACATGGAAGGAACTATAAGGTAATGTACAGTACCATTTAAAAACCTGTACGATTTTTTTTTTGAAAGTCTCTTATTCTCACCAAGACTTTATTTATTCGATCAAAAGTACATTAGAAACAGTAATATTGTGGAACATTTTTACAATTTAAAATAACTAATTTCTGTATATAATATAGATTTTACATGTTTAAAATGTAATTTATTCCTGTGATGGCAAAGCTTATTTTTCATCAGCTGATAATAAACAGTTGTCACTGAAGATAAATGTCTTTACTGTCACTTTTAATACATTTAATGTGTCCTTGCTGAATAAAAGTATATATTTTTTTTAAACTTACTGACTCCAAACTGTAGTGTATTTATGTGTTCTGTAATGATTGTGGATTTGACAATTTTTAACATGTTTGTGTGTGTGTTTATTGCATCTGCAGATTTTGGACGTGTTGTGCTCACTCTGTGTGTGTCATGGCATGGCCGTCCGCTCTAATCAGCATTTGATTTGTGATACACTTCTGCCAGAAAGAGACCTGTTGCTACAATCAAGACTGGTTAACCAAGTTTTCAGGTGACCTGTTATCATTAAACTTAAACTTAGAGGTTTTTAGCACATCTAAAAATATAATTTTAGTCTGTTGACCAAACAGTGAGAATAAATGTTAAAACTAAAATCTCATTGAACATATTTCTCTGTTTAGTGCACGTCCTAACATCTTCCTGTGTGCAAGAGATGACTGCGCCCAATACAGGAAGTGGTATTATGAGGTTGTAGTTGAGAAGGTGGAACCTTTTGTGACAGCAGAGCCTACTCACCTGCGAGTGGGCTGGGCCAGCACTGAAGGGTACCATCCCTCCCCCACAGGCGGCCACGGCTGGGGGTCAAACGGTGTTGGAGACGACCTCAGCTCTTATGGCTTTGATGGACTCCAGCTCTGGACAGGTAAGAAGGAAACTAAGCTTGTACACTACCGTTCAAATGATTGGGGTCAGTAAGACATTTAGCAAGGATGCATTCAATTGCCAAAAAGTGACTGTAAAAATGTTTACATTGTTACAAACATTCTATTCAATATAAATGCTGTTCTTTTGAAATTTTATTCATCAAAGAATCCAAAAAAAAAAAAAAAAATCATTGTGTCCACAAAAATATTCAGCCGCACAACTGTTTTCAACATTGATTATAACAAGAAATGTTTCTTGAGCACTTGATCAGCATATTAGATTGATTTCTGAAGAATCGTGTGACACTGAAGACTGGAGTAATGATGCTGAAAATTCACAGATCACAAATTCACTTTGCATCACAGTTATTTTTAATTTTAATAATATTTCACTTTATTGTATTTTTTTTATGTATCAAATAAATGTAGTCTAGTGAAATCTAAACACTGTTTGTATTTTCTTTCCAAGGAGGTGTTGGTCGGAGGGTTACCTCACCCAATCAGCACTTGCTAAGGGAGGATGATGTCATTAGTTGCTGTCTTGACCTTAGTGCAACCTGCATCTCCTTTCGGGTCAATGGACAGCCAGTTCAAGGCATGCTGGAGAACTTAAAAGTGGATGGGTTGCTGTTCCCAGTGGTCAGCTTCTCAACTGGAGTGCAGTGAGTTGCCTTCAAATGGTTTTTGATTTAGTGTGTTGTATTAATTGTAGGTTTGATTGTTCACAATTCACCAAACAATGAAAAATGAGTTTTTCTTAATTTTATTTTAGATCAACCTAACCATTTAAATGTTGACCTATAGGACGTAACCTCGATGGCTTAAATAGTGTTTGAATTTATTTAATTTTCCCATCAGGGTGCGTGTGCTGTTTGGAGGGCGACAGGGGGAGTTTAGGTTTCTTCCTCCTGCTGGTTTCTCTCCGTGCGCTGAAGCTCTCCTACCCAAAACATGCTGCAAGCTGGAACTGTGTCAGGAACTCACACAAAATCACACTGAAAGCCAACGTGATCTCTTAGGCCCTGTAGTACCTATTAGTCCAGTGACCTTTACCCCCATTCCAGTGGATTCCAGCCAGGTATTTTCAATTTTAAGTACGCGCTGTGTTTAAGTAAATTATTTAAAATTTACCATCAGTACAGCAGTTATTTTAAGCCACAATCTGTCTTGCATCAACTTGTATGAGTGTCTGACACCCCTGCGCTCAACTCTGTATCTTGTCAGGTTGAATATCCTCCACAGCTGGAGCAGATCAAGGAAAGATTAGCGGAAAATCTCCATGAACTCTGGCTTATTGACAAAATAGAGCAGGGCTGGAACTATGGACCAGTAAGTATCTAAGGGCATTTTCACATCTTTGTTTCAGAACCTAATCTGTTTTCTCCCTAAGTTCAGTTCTTTGATGCATATGGTCAAAACAATTGGTCCCACAATCCATAATGGGAAATGTGTATGTGTTACATAAAAAGCAGCAGTGTCTGATTCTGTGGTTGAACACAGTAGTTATCACAGTTGAAAACCAAACGCCTCTTCATCTCAAAATTGCACTTCGAAACAGGACATGCTGTCCCAACAAAGCCTTGATTGCCACTCTAACTGGTGTATATATATGGTATGCGGAATGGAACGATTAAGCAACGGCTTGGCTATTGTAACAATTTTATTTAAGTCCTTGGGCCCTATCTTGCACCCAGCGCAATTGACTTTGTACACCGACGCATGTATCAATCATATTTTGCACCCGCGCACAGCTGACTTTTCCCTCCACAGACGCACGTCGGTAAATTAGGGAATGAACTTGCACATCCTTCAAAATATCTTTCTTTGTGTTCAGCAGACGAAATAAATGAATACAGGTTTGAAACAACTTGAGGGTGAGTAAATGATGACAGAATTTTAATTTTAAAGTGAACTATCCCTTTAAGGGCACGTGCTTGGCCATAATGTAGCGTGTTAACACTCTAATATAAACAGACGCAGCAGTTTTCATTTTTGCAAATCATTCATTATTACAAGGAAAAATATTAACACACGAGGGATGAATTATACGCCTGTTTAACCGAAGCTATTTTGGGTGGGTTTCTCCTATCATCCCCAATGTCATTTCTCTGTGTTTTACGGCCCTGACGAGAACGTCGGTCTCCTCGGCTGTGAACCGCTCCTGGCGTGCGCCTGGCAAATCCGCCGTTATAATAGCAATCCGCGTTGGAACAAGCGCGCCTGCTCTTAAAGGGAATGTGAGCGGACGCTCTGATTGGTTTATTTCATGTTACGCCCAAACCACACCTATGAATAATGAAGCTACTTCAGACCAACCCCTTTTAGATTTGCGCCGGGCGCAAGAGGCATTTATCCCGCCGGGAAAATAGCAACAGCGCCCAAGACCCGCCCACAAAGTTACTTGCGCTTTGACACTTGCGTTTCAGATCGTTAAAATAGGGCCCCTTGTTTTGGAACAAAGAAAACAATCTATAGTTTGGAAACTCCCTAAGTAACATTCATTCAGTTGCTCCTTGTCATTCTGGAGGATATTATAAACTGCATCTCTTCTCCTAGGTTAAAGATGAGAGCAAAAAAGTACACTCGGGCCTAGTCGAGTTTTCCAGACTTCCAGATCTGGAGCGAATTCATAACCTTCAGTCATCTGAGGACATCCTCAGGTATGCCATGGATTATTTTGCCTCATATACTGTTAATTAGCTCTCAGTGTTATTAATCATGCTTCCTTTTGTGTTTTGGAAGGACTCTTTTGGCTTTTGGTGTCCATATTGGACTCTCTGATGAACATGCAGAGGAGAATGTGAAATATGTTCGCCTTTCAAATAAGTATATCAAGATAAAATTCCTCACTAAGACAATTTAATTTTCCAGTTAACAATGCAACAGTGAAAAGTGCTTTTTAAATGAATCCTAATTACATCGTCCTTGTTAAATGAATCCTAATTACATCACCTGTCAGGTATGAGCTATGGAACGGATATAAACCAGCCCCTGTGGATCAGTCCTGTGTTGTGCTAACAGCTTCTCAGGAAGAGCTGGTGGAAAAACTGTCTGAGAATGAACACAACATCTGGGCCAGAGAGCGTATCAGGCAGGGCTGGAGCTTTGGACCACAGCAGGTGGAAATAGTCTTTTATTGAAAACAAACAAAATAAATGTGATCTTGAGAATTGGAATGCAAATGCCAAATGTGTCCATATGTAGTACTTGTAAGCGATATATATCCAACTTGGATTTTCCTTCTTTCATTGTAATTAATACGGAAATACTGTAGCTTTTTACTCTATCTCTTTTTTTCAGGATGTTAAGTGTAAGAGAAGTACCCAACTAGTGCCATTTTCCCTGTTGGATGAAAAGTACAAACAGGCTGGTAGAGATGCCATGAGGGACACTCTGGGTACCCTTCTTGGGTTTGGATACACGGTAGAGCCGCTGGAGCAAGACCATGGTGGGACCATTATCCTTTTTGGCAGTATAGTCAGATAAAAAAAAAAAAAAAAAGGAAATTTATATTTTTATTCAGCAAGGGTGCATTAAATAGATCAAAAGTTACATTAAAGACTTTTACATTATTACAAAACATCTAATTCTAAAATGTAATAATTTATTTTAAAATGTAATAATATTTTACAATATTACTGTTTTTACTTTATTTACTCAAATAAATGCAGTCTTGGTGAGCATAAGAGCTTACCAAGCTAAAATTTTGAATGGTAGTAAATCAACATAAACATTTGTTTTATTTTGGTCTCCCATAGCCTCAAGTATCAATATTAAATCTGTGGCTGCGGAGAGATTTCGGATTTTCCGCCTGGAGCAGCCCTTTGCAGTGCATAATGGCAAATGGTACTTTGAGTTTGAGGCTGTAACTGATGGACAGATGAGAGTGGGCTGGGCACGACCTGGATGTAAACCTGACGTAGATCTTGGGTCAGATGAACAGGCCTTCGTGTTTGATGGTTCTAAGGTATTTCAATGATAATTTATTATGGCAAAACAAATTTTACTGAGATCGTATAGTGACTATATATTGACTGAGTCTGAGATGCCTTTTGGAACAATTTAAAGATCATAAAATGAAAAAGAAAAAAGAAAGATATCGGGTAATGTCATTTTTGTTCATCTCTTACTTGCATGTTTTAGGGGCAGTGGTGGCATGGTGGGGAAGAGCAATTGGGTGGCCGCTGGAAGAGGGGGGATGTAATTGGCTGTTTGTTGGACCTGACTACATGCACTATGATGGTTACTCTTAATGGAGAGCTACTGCTAAACAGTCGTGGCTCTGAACTGGCTGTAAAAGACTTTAATATGTCTGATGGTATGTTCTCTGTGGTCATTTTCCATTCTGACACGCAATTATCAAATTTATTTGAATAATATATATTTAAATGTGTATTTTTTTTAGCTTTGTATAACATTTCTCACATTTCTCGCTGTCTTCTCTTTGATAAATTCTAGGTTTCCTGCCTGTTTGTAGTATAGGGATAAACCAGGTGGGTCGTCTAAATTTGGGTCGTCAGGTTGACTCACTGAGATACTTCGGTGTTTGTGGCCTACAAGAGGGATACCAGCCCTTTGGTCTGAACATGACCAGAGATCTACCTTTGTGGATGAGTTGGAGAGAGCCTTTGTTCATTCCTATACCCGATGACCATCATAACATACAGGTTAGTTAATTCACATCATTGTTATCATATCATATTTTATTATATCACATCATATTTTTGCAGATAAACTGAGCACTTGTTTTTTATTTCATTTCAATTTAATTTCATAATTTAATTTAATCATTTTATTTCGTTGTTCCATTTCTTTGTTTCATTTCATTATTTGATTGAATTTCTTTAATTAATTTATAAAATAATATATATATATATATATATATATATATATATATATATAATAGGGCTGTCAAACGATTAAAATATTTAATCGCGATTAATCGCATTAATGTTATAGTTAACTCGCGATTAATCGCAAATTTTTATCTATTCTAAATGTCTCTTGATTTCTTTTTGTCCCATTATTTTTTTCTCATTTTAATGCTCTTATCAACATGGAAAAGTGGATCGGCTTGCTTTGTGCAAATGTTTTTTTTTATTATTGAAAACAACATTGGCATATGTGTTCAATTTCACACTAACATTCTCACTTGGAGCAAATAATCTCTCACACAATGTAACACTGTCCATCAATAAAAGGGTGAAAGAAATACTGACGAGGTAACGTTACTGATGTTGACGAGTGGGCGTAGAAACGCATCAGCTGTGTGTGTGCTTGACCATCAAGTGGTATTTCAGACTGGACGTGCTGCGATGATAGCTCAGTTCACAACGACAAAACACACATATTACTTTGGTCTTGTCAATTGAACCATTTGGCAACTTTTTAAAAGTAAACTTTCCATTCAGAATCTTTATTGGCCTCCATTTCGGCGTCTCGCGCTCATCATTCATCCACTCAAAACGTAACGTTCAGACGAGAAGCGTCGCGTCGCGCAGCGGCTCGTATTTAAAATTCTAACACATTATTCTCTATGAGTGCACACACACCGGCGGCGCCATTCAGCGTTTTTATTGCTGGCCATAAACTGAGAAAGTGCGCGTCCGATGTGCTAGACGCGCTCAGTTGTCCTAGACTTCTCGTCCACTGGCGGCTCGCAAACCCAAACAAGTGTGTGCGGCGCCTGTTGTTTTGTTTCTGGTCTAGCTAGATCCGCTGTGGTGTTGTAGTTTTAATAACGTTGCTAGCTGTTGCAAAAGCATGTGAAAAAAACTACAAAGTTTTCTAGGCGTTAATCTCGCGATAAAAAAATTGACGCCGTTAAAATGGGTTTGCGTTAACGCCGTTAATAACGCGTTTAACGGACAGCCCATATATATATATATATATATATATATATATATATATATATATATATATATATATATATATATATATATACATATATTAACTGTTGAAAATATGTCTTGGACACAAATATATAAAAAAACATTTTGTTTTATTCTTTATTTTAAAATGTTATACATGTATGATATAAATAAAACACATATTTATTATTTTATTATTTTAATTCATCAAATGTCCTCTATTTAAGGCAGGACCACGACAACTAAAGTTGTTTTGCAACCTGAATTATTTTATGTATTAATTATTTTATTTCAAATTGCTCCCCAGGTGATTCGTGTTGGAACAGTCGACAACACCCCATGTCTCAAAGTAACACAGAGGTTTTTTGGGAAGCAGGAAAGGAGCACAAGCTCTTTTGGATTTTACCGTCTGAGCTTGCCAGTCGAGTGTGCACAGGTTTTCTCCGGCCCTGGCGAGGTCACTGTGCCCCACAGCAGCGGTGTGGTGAGCCAACTCAAAGATCCAGAGGAAGGAGAAGCAGATTCTGACTTTGAGTTACTGATGAAAGCTCACAGATACGCAGGATCCAGAGACGAACTCAATAATCACAAGGACCACAGTCAGGAGAAGCCATCCAGACTCAAACAGCGGTGAGTTCACTTCACTTTTGCTTCTAGAACACCGAACACAATTGAACTAACATGATTAATCTAAGGAGGAGAAATTATTGACTGAAATCCCCTTACCTGTGTCAATTGGTGGCTGCAGGTTTATGTTAAAGAAGAAAACAGAGTTAAACACTAGTCACTCATCAGCTCGTCTGTTGGAGGAAGTGCTGGCCATCGAGAAAGATGAAGACAACCGGCTCGTTCACTGTACTACGGTAGACAATAACCCTTTTCTTATTGATCCATTGTTTCTGGATCACTGAATGGGACCCTGTGACTTTCAAGCAAGTATTCTTGAGTTAGAGTATGATAACATAATCTTATCTCGTCTTTCTCACTGCAGTATTATTACTCTGTGAGAATCCCCTACAGTCAGGAGCCCTCTTACGTTTGGGTCGGATGGGTAACTTCGAAGTTCAACCATCATGATGTGACCTTTGACCTGGACAGCATTTGCAGTGTCACAGTCACTCTTGGGGATGAGTGGGGCAAAGTTCATGAGAGGTAGGACTCATGGGGAATTTGAAAGATGCTGTATCTTTAAAAAGTAATTGAAATAAAGCTGAAATATAATAAAATATATTATATGTTGGATGAAAAACTGAAAATTAAGTTAGAAATTTAGAAATGTTGGCTTGGCAACTAACTGAAATAAATAAGTTGAAATACTAAAATTACAACACGTAAAACTGAAATGAAATGTATCTTAAAGCTATATACAAATCTAACCCCTCCCACACCCCCCAAAACAAGTGCATAAAATATGAAATAAAAGCTAATAAAAAATATGAATAAACTTGTCTTTAATATTAAATAATGCTGTTCTGTGTGTATTTGTTAGTGTCAAGCGTAGCAGCTGTTACATGGTGAGTGCAGCAGAGGGCAGTAGTCTGTCCCACAGTCGCAACAGCAGCGGGCTGGAGATTGGCTGTCTGGCTGACACAGCAACAGGGCTCCTGACATTCACTGCTAATGGCAAGGAGCTTGCAACATACTTCCAGGTAAACGTCAAAGTCAGAAGTGCTGACATTGCAGTTATTTAGTGTTGCATATTTTACTTATCATTATTGTATAATTTAGGTTAAAGTACATTAGTGTATTCTAATAATCTTAGCATACACAGTCCAATAAAATATCATATATGATGCTTGCATTTGGAAAAATACCATAATTTCAAGCATATCTTGACTATGTAGTCATGATTTGAGCCATAAATAAGAATGAGAAAGCACTTTCCACATATTTTTTATTAAAAAATTGTCCTCATTCAAATGTTTAGATGTAAATTTTAGTTTGACTTCAGCAATGTCTCTCCATTTGTAGGTGGAACCTGGCACCAAGCTCTTCCCTGCTGTATTCGCTAAACCCACCAGTCCTGATGTTTTCCAGTTTGAGCTGGGACGTATCAAGGTACACCCAATACATCAGTTCTGTTCTCCATGGCCAGACCAAATAAATCTGTGAAAAGGTGCTTCTTTCAGCCCAATGGATGTCCTTGCAAGCTTTAAAAGAATTCCATTTCCAGCAATGCCTCCTTTGGCATTAATAAATAAATAACCTTGAATGCAGTATCAGTCTTCTTAAAATGGGCTGCAACACATCCATTTTGGCTGAACTTGGCTTAAATCAGCACAAGAGTACAGATCAATATCAAATTAGACTTTCTTGTGCACTCTAATAGCTCCATACACAAATATACAAATATGCATTTCGCATCATAATTAAGATATTATATATTTAGATTTTATGCCACTGTGCAGTTATTTGTATTCTTTGTAATCCCTTTATTATTCATTTATATTATATTAAATTCTATTAGAATGTCCAGAGAAAAAAAAGTCACTATTGATCTGCACTTAACAAATAAAACATCAAATACATTTGTATCTATATCGTTTTCCTATTATATTTGCTGCAGTTTATATTTGTAATGTTGCTCACAGAATGTGATGCCACTATCAGCGGGAGTTTTTTGGAGTGAAAGAAGAAATGCAAGACCTCAGTGCCCTCCCAGACTTTGTGTTCAACACTTAACGCCTATGCGGTGGACCCGAGTACCCGACCACTCTCAGCCTGTGGAAGTGACCCGTCTGGAGGAGAGAAATGGCTGGAGAGCTCGCTGCACTCAGATCCGACAGATCATGACCCTGTATATACCTGAGGAGAGCAGGTCAGAGGTCACTTTTGAGGTGTCAAGTTGCTGCTAACGTTTACATTTTTACAATTTCTTTTTGCCATTTTTATCTATAGAGCTAGAAATATTACTAAGAAGATTAGAATTTTGTCAATTAGAATTTTAGATGTGACATTTCAATTTTTTGTTAAATAAAACGAAAGTAAAAAAAACAAAAACAAACTATAAAATAAATAGTTTGTTGTTTTTCTAGTTCTATGATTACTACTTCTCCCTCTTTAAGATGTGTGGACATTCTGGAACTGTCCGAACTGCGTGATCTCCTGAAGTTTCATGACCACACCCTTCGCCTCTACTCAGCCCTTTCAGCTCACGGAAACACACATGTAAGCCACGCCCTCTGCAGCCATGTGGACCAATCACAACTCTTGTTCGCCTTGCAGTGCTCTAGAATGCCAGGTCACCTGCGGATAAGTTACTACAACCTCCTCATCAACACCCACCTCGCTGCCCATGCCAGTGCCAGGCAGGCAATGAACCATGAATACATTGTGCCCATAATGGATGTCATGCAGTCTATTACGCTTTTCAGAAATGACAGGAAAGTGCAAAGATTCCCAGGAAGTGACTTCAGCACTTCCTTACGGCCGAGAATGCGCTTCACACCACCTTGCTTCATTAGAACTTATAAAATAGACGTGATGGAAGGAGATAACGGTGGGGCTTTGTTGAGTAATTTGCGCCAAGACAGCCCAGAGTTCCCATTGGATGTATTAAAGGCTGTTGTCATTGCAATGCTAAAGGAGGCAGTGACAGCAGTTGGGCAGGGTGTGAGGGATCCTGCAGGGGGCAGCATAGAGCTCCTGCTGGTTCCTCTGCTCGGTTTACTTCACACACTCCTGATGATGGGTGTGTATCAGGGGACAGAACTGGAGGCTGTGTTTAGTCTCATCCTACCAGTCAGATACATGAGAGGAACATGTAAAACAGAGGAGATGGATGAACTTGAAGAGAGTGATGGAGGAAGACAGGAAATAGAGGGTAGAGATTGGGAGAATAATGTCTCTCGGCAAAGTCTTCTTCAGATGAAGCTTCCGGAAGCTGTCAAATTACAGGTTGGCACAAATCATTTAAAGAGGCTATTCACCCAAAAAATTAAATTTTGTCATTATCCGGTCAAAAGTTTACAATAGAGTTTGTCTTATATTTTTGAAAGAAGGCTCTTATGCTCACCAAGGCTACATTTATCTGATCAAAAATACAGTAAAAACTTGTATATTGCAAAATACTATAAGACATTTAAAAGACCTGTTTGTGGAAAACAGATTTTGATGTTTGATGTTATTATTTTTGTTGAAACCATGGTGCATTTTTTTTTTTTTTTTTTTTTTTAGGATTCTCTGATCAACAAAGTTCAAAATAATCAATTTAATGTGTCCTTCCTGAATAAAAGTTCATTTCTTTTCTTTCTTTTTTCCATTTTACTTACCTTAAACTTTTGAAAGGTATGTCATGGTTTCCACAGCAAAAACTATTTTCAATTTTGAGCATTGATAATAATAAGAAATATTTCTTGAGCACCAAATCGGCATATTAGAATTATTTCTGAAGGGTCATGTGACACTGAAGACTGGAGTAATGATGCTAAAAATTCAGCTTTGCCATCACAGGAATAAATTACATTTTGAGATGTTTTCAAATAGAAAGCAATTTCAGTTGTAATAATATTTCACAATATAAACATTTTTACTGTATTTTTTAATCAAATAAATGAAGCCTTGACCAGTATCAGAGACTTCTTTCAAAAACATAAAAACAAATCTTAAATATTCCAAACTTTTTTGGAAAAAAGTTGTATATTTTTTTTCTTTCTCATCATCAGGTGTGCCACCTTCTGAAGTACTTGTGTGACTGCCAGGTGCGCCACAGAGTAGAAGCTGTGATGTCATTCTCAGGTGACTTTGTTGGTCGCCTCCAAGACAACCAGCGCTTCCGGTACAATGAAGTTATGGATGCGCTCAACATGTCTGCTGCCCTCACTGCGCGCAAAACTAAAGAGTTCCGTTCCCCCCCTCAAGAACAGGTCAGAGGTCATAGGACAACTGGATTAGACTCCATACTTCTGTCATCATCTACTCACATTCTTGTCATTCCAAACCTGTATGACTTACTTTCTTTTGAGGAACACAAATGAAGATATTTTGGAAAAAGTCTTATAAAATGAAAGTTTTTTTTGTTTAGGATTTTTTTATTTTGTGTTGCACAGAAGAAAGTCATACAGGCTTGGAACGTCATAAGGTTGTGTTACTTCAATTCAGCAGTCAATATTGAGTTAGCAATTTTGATAAATTATGATGTCCAAGCTTAAAAACAAAATGTAACGATGAATCGATCACAATAAAATCTATAACATGCATTTTAAAAAATGGGGTGAATTTTCATTTCATGCAGATTCATCTGTTCCTAATGAGTTGTCTTTTGTTTCTCCGTTCAGATGAACGTAATGTTGAGCTTCCGCGAGGAGTGTCAGGATTGTCCGTGCCCAGAGGACATCCAAGATTTGATGTGGGAATTCCATCAGGATCTAATGACCCACTGTGGTAGGCAGCCAATTAGGACAACCAATGTCACCATTGTATTGCCATCAACTGGCATCAACTGGCATCATGGCCTCTCATATGTTCTCATTTATTCTCATGTGGTTTTTTTCTTTGTTTAATTCAGGAATTAGGATAGACAGTGATTCAGAGAATGAGAATGAGGATGACCTGTCAATCAGGAATCACCTCCAAGGCCTAGTGGATAAAATGATTAATTTAAAGAGGAGAATGTCTGGCCTGCCTGAGGAGATTGTGAACAAACCTGGTCAGAAAAATTACCAGTCTCTTTTGTTATGATTTGTGTTTGTATAGCCTCTGGATTCTATTGCTTGTAAAACTGTACAGGTACAGTGATTCTAAGCTAAAACAGACCTCTCTCGTTCTAGTCTCTCTGCAGCAGCTGATATCAGAGACCATGATGCACTGGGCCCAGGAGGGGACGATTGAAGACCCCGAACTGGTGCGTGCTGTTTTCAGCCTGCTGCTACAACAGTATGCTGGGCTGGATGGCCAGATGTCTGCTCCACTACAGAAGGCTTACTGTATCAGCCAGGCATCTGTGGAAGACGCTCTTAACCTACAGTGGGCTCTAGCATGCATTCGTTCATTGCTCACAGCCAGGATGGGCAAAGAAGAAGAGGAACTTATGATTAGAGGACTGGGGTGAGAGACGATAGCTGGGTTATTATTTTTTAAATAGTAAGCAAAACATTAGGTGTTATGCAGCACCAAATATTTCACTCTATAATTGTCACTTGACCTTTTCAAATAGCATGAGAGTTGCAACCTTCTTGGTAATTATTATAAAACCCAAAGGAAAGAGAAACGTATAAGTTGATCGTTTTAACTATGGCAATATAATATGTGATTTAAAATACATTAACATACACTACCGTTCAAAGGTTTGGTGTCAAGATTTGTTTTGATAGGAATACATTTTATTCAGCATGGATGCATTAAGTTAAGCAATGTTTCTATGTTCATTTCTATTTCAAATAAATCAAACAATCCAGCTCAACTGTTTTTAACATTGATAATAAAAGTGTCTCTGGAACACCAAATCAGCATATTAGAAAGATTTATGAGGGATCATGTGACATTCAGACTGAAATAATGCTTGCTAATTAAGCTTTGTCATCACAGGAATAAATTGCATTTTAAAATACATTAAAACAGAAAACATTCATTTTAAATTGTAATAAATATATCACAATATTACTGTTTTTACTGTGGTTTTAAAAAATCAAATAAATACAGTCTAGGTGAGTAGATCTAGAGACTTTAAAAAAAAAACATTAAAGAAATCTTACCAACCCCAAACTTTTGAATGGTAGTGTACAGTATTTTCATGATTAAGCACAAATACATAATTTATTTAAATGTATTTTTTAGCATTTCTAATCAGGCACTAAACTTGATACCCATGAAACATCTCAGCCAATAGAATTCATTTTAACTCATCCTATCATGCAGTTTTCATCCCCCCCCTGTTTTTATGGACTGCTATGTCCAAGCCAGTTTACCTTTTATTTGAGAGTTTTCTCTTGTGTAGTGACATCATGAACAATAAAGTTTTCTACCAGCATCCTAATCTGATGAGAGCTCTGGGGATGCATGAGACCGTCATGGAAGTTATGGTGAACGTCCTTGGTGCTAGAGAATCCAAGGTAAACGTACTAACAATTACTTTCAGTGATTATCAGCTTATGTGTTCAGTAGTCAGATGTCAGTTGCATAATTGAACTTAATCATTAGATTAAGTTGAATGTTTTACTTTATTCACTCCAGTGAGGTCCTCTGATAACTCTGATTCTCTTGCCTCATTAAGGAAATCATGTTCCCTAAGATGGTTGCACACTGCTGTCGTTTCCTGTGTTATTTCTGTCGAATCAGTCGCCATAACCAGAAAGCCATGTTTGATCATCTCAGCTACCTGTTGGACAACAGCAATGTTGGACTTGGTATGTTCATACTGATACTGATCTGGTTTAACCCATAAATAACCTTCAACTTGAACATTTTTACGGAAGTAGACAAAGTAAGTGTGATCTTTTTTTTTTCTCTGATCAGCGTCTCCTTCAATGAGAGGATCAACTCCTCTGGATGTGGCGGCCGCTTCGGTCATGGACAACAACGAGCTGGCACTTGCTCTCACAGAGGCGGATCTGGAGAAAGTAAGTCTCACTGACGGGTTGCTTTTTCTCTCTTCTACATCCCTTCTGATTTTTTGTGATATTGAACTGGTCTGGTCTTTCTGAATGTGTTTGTACAGGTTGTGCAGTATTTGGGAGGTTGTGGTTTGTGTAGTTGTGCTCTGCTAGTCTCCAAAGGATACCCTGATATTGGATGGAATCCTGTAGAGGGAGAACGTTACCTGGACTTCCTGCGCTTTGCAGTATTTTGCAATGGTAATTATTAGTTTTAATCTGGAATCCTGACCTGGTGAAACCAAATTGAACGAATTGAATTTTGATTACTTGCTCTTTCCCTTATACAGGTGAGAGTGTTGAGGAGAACGCCTATGTGGTGGTGAGGCTTCTGATTCGCCGACCTGAGTGCTTTGGCCCCGCTCTTCGAGGGGAGGGGGGAAATGGTCTTCTAGCAACCATGGAGGAAGCCATCAGAATTTCCCACCAGCAGGATGGCATCAGTGCACACAGTTCCAACCGGACACTGTGAGTGTTGTGTTTCAGTTTTATCCTGTCTTTGTTTTTCTCATTCTCGCTCATTAGCCTGGTCTCATTCTGATCTGCACTCTTAGTGACACGCTTGATGATGAAGACGATGATGTCATCCACATGGGACACGCCATAATGACTTTCTACTCTGCTCTGATCGATCTGTTGGGTCGCTGCGCCCCTGAAACACATGTAAGTGTTTCGGGAAACCCACTGGGAAAGCTAGATAAGAGCCTCATGATGTGTTTGAAGGAATGTGTTGGAAAGGGCTAATTGGTTTTATCTACTTTTTAAGGCCATGTCAGTTTTCATTAAAGCTTTGAAAGGTTCTTCAAGGTTTGCTAATGGCTGTCTCTGTTGTGTGCGTATGTGTCCTTGCAGCTCATAGAAGCGGGGAAAGGTGAGGCCATCCGATTCAGGGCAATCTTGAGGTCTCTCGTTCCCAGAGAGGATCTGGAGGGCATCATAAATATTCCTTTTAGTTTACCAATTATAAACACAGGTGCGTGTGGGTGTGTTGGTGTTTGTTGACTTGCAAACTTAAGTAAAATATACATTCATAATGTAAAATCCTTCTTTTCAAGACTATTGATTTATCTTTCTAAATCTATTTGATTGTTAAAAACTGGGGTCAGTGTAATGAGAGCCTGAGCGCAGTTTTTAAATAAACTAAGCATATTTAGGTTGGAGTTGCTGGCAAAGTTATGTAGTCATTTATTTGAAGTCTAAAAGTGATTAATTGGTGGTGGAAAATATTTTGTGCTTGTTATACTCAGATGATGTAGTGATCGAGCCAGACATGTCTCGGATCTTTTGTCCGGATCACAAAGCAGCCATGGTGCTGTTTTTGGACCGAGTCTACGGAGTTCAGGACCAGCAGTTCTTGCTACATTTACTGGAGTATGGTTTCCTGCCGGACCTGCAAGCGGCTGTTAACATGGATAACGTAATTTGAATTTGAATATTGTCATTGTTGTTTTAAACCCATATTATCATCCCATCAAGTCTGTAGTATTTTAAAGTCCAAGTTTTTTGTGAGGAACAAACCTGAAATTGAATGCGTTTATTTACTGAAAATCTTACATTTGGGAGTTCTGACTCCCCTAGTTAAGACTTTAACCCTGCAATGTACGCCAAAATAAATGTTAATGGGGTCTTAAAGGCTTGCAGTCTTAATTCTACATATTCCAGCAGCTCTGTCTGTTCTACATGTTTCAACAGCTCTGTCTGAATGCAGCAGAAAAATAAAATATAATTTAAAGTTCAACCACTCCTAAAACAGGCCATAGGCTACCATTGTGTGTCTGGTAATTGCAAAACTGAAGACATTGGCAATACACAGAACTCAACATACATAGACAAGAAACCGTTAATGGAATTTAAAGGTAGGGTAGGTAGGATTTATATAAAAACTTTTTACCAAATTTGATTAAACTTTCTATATATATCACTGCATAATTAAAATGTAAGTACTCTGATAAAAAGAGTATAAAAATCGAGTGACTCTAGACCGTTTAATCTTCATTAAACACAGCTCATTATTTCCATTCGGGACGAATCACAGGATTGGCTTGCGCAACTGTCACTCTCCGTCGCCATGACTACCGCCGCTATTACTGGCTCTGCCCACGTGCGCACAGTCGCGCACCCGTTTTTAGGTGGGAGTGAATGGAATTAATGAGCTGTGTTTTATGAAGATTAAATACACTAGAGTCACTCGTTTTTTTTTACTCTCTATTTCAGAGTCCTTGCATTTTAATTTTGCATTGGTATATAAAGACAGTTTAAACAAATTTGAATAAAAGTTTTTTTTAGACAATTCTGACCTACCCTACCTTTAAGTCTCGCAATTTAAGTAACATTGTAATCGATGAATACATTTGCAACATAGTAATTGATGAAATTCACCACAAGTGTTGTTGTGTATGTGTGTATATATATACACTACCATTCAAAATATTTTAATGGTTTTGAATGAAATTACCCAGGCTGTATATATATATATATATATATATAGAAAAATATATATTTTAAAATGTCATTTATAATTTGCTGAATTTTTAGCAGTCAGTTTTCACTGTCACATGATCCTTCAGAAATCATTCTAATATGCTGATTTGATGCTAAAGAAACATCTTTATTATAATCAATGTTAAAAAACAGCCGTTCTGCTTAATATTTTTTTGTGGAAACAGTGATGCACTTTGCTTCTGGACTCTTGATGAACAGAAAGTTCAAAAGAACACCATTTGTTAGAAATACACATTTTTGGTATCAATGTAAAAGTCTTCACTGTCTCTTTAATACATTCTTGGTGAATAAAAGTATTGTTTTTTCTATATCTTTCTCTGCAGACGGGGTTAGGTGGAACAGATATGGCCCTGGCCCTCAATCGATACCTATGTGTGGCCATGCTGCCACTGCTGAGTAAGTATTCCTCTCTCCTGTGTGACTCCTCATCTCTATGGACCAGGCTGGTGGATGGGCTTCTGGAGGGTGTCTACAGCCTCTCTAAAGCCAGCGGACTGACAAAGGCCCAGAGAGATGCCATACAGGACTGCCTGCTGGCAGTGTGCGGGTGAGGATGTTAGACATTGTTTCTTTTCATTAATAGTCATTAATACGGTTGACACAATTACAAGAGTGACTGTTTTAAGGATTTCTGCAAATGGCCATTAAATGTCGAGTCACTGTATCTTTGTCTGCCTGTTCTTGCTTTTGTAGCACTGACTTTAAGATCTGTCATTCACTGTAAAAGCAATTTTATATTTTATGGGTTTGTGTATTTATAATCCATTCTTATTTTTTTTTTAACTGCATGTGTGGAACTTCATTCCCACAGAAAACTGAATCCCTCCATGCTGCAATTTCTGCTGCGTAATCTTGTGTATGACGTCCCTCAACTGTCAGAAAACTCCAAGATGCCACTTAAGGTCTAAAGAGAAAACATAAAAAAACAAAGCATTCAATCAAAAAATATTTAAAGATAAATCAGGTATTCTTAATTCTACTTATCACTTCCTCTTCCAGCTGTTGACCAATCATTATGAGCAGAGCAGGAAGTACTACTGTCTGAATGATGGATGGGGTGGCTTTGGCTCCGCCTCAGAGGAAGAACTTCGCCTGACCAGGAGGCTGTTTTGGGGTATATTCAGTGCTCTAGCCAAAAAAGTGAGAAAAGACAGAAAACACTTTCATTTCACTCTTATATTATATTACAAATATGCCACGAACCATGTGACCATACAATTCATTGCTCCTAAGTAGTATCTTGTGAATAGAATGTCAGTTCTAACATTTATTTCATTAGAATTTTTAAATCTTTTCCACAGTGTTATGATGCAGACCTGTTCAAACTGGCCCTCGGTTGTCTCAGTGCAGTTGCTGGGGCGATTCCTCCCGACCACCTTGACCCGAGCTGCACCGGCGGACAAGCGAGACACTTAGCGATGGATTCAGAGAGACGGTTTTGTCCTCGACCCCTGGACACCTCAAAGTAAGACTTCTATTGACTTAAAAGGGCCATGCCACATGCCTAACCAGGGCAAATAAACACGTTTGAGCTTGATCTAATTGACCATGAGCACTGATTTTAAAAGTTCACTATCTATTTCTGAAAAGTGTATTGCGTTTATTTGATATATGATGAATAATAATAATCTAGTTTTTTCATGCATTTATAGTGTGGCAATCCCAGAGAGGCTTGAGTTTGTGGTGAACAAATACGCTGAACATACACATGAGAAATGGTCAATGGACAAGGTAATACGTTTCTTTACTTATTACAGGAATTTAATTGATGATAATAGCCATTAATATAGTGAAAACTTTGGGAAATCTGTAGTTTTAAAGCCATTTGTGTTTGATGGTTCTTTTCCAGTTTGGTAACGGTTGGGTTCATGGAGAACAGCTTTCTGAAAGTGCTAAAGTTCATCCACTCCTAAAACCTTACAGAGCTCTATCTGAGAAGGTAGTTCACCCTCCCTCATACACAATGCATGCACACACATTACAAACAACAACACCAGATATTTAGTATTTTTCAAATAAATTTAAACAGGCAACATGCTGTTTATTTTCTCACATTGAGGTTGCTCTGTATTTTAGGATAAAGAAGGTTATCGAGGGGTCATTAAAGAGACGGTGAAATGCATGCTGTTCTTGGGCTGGACTATTGAGAGGACCAATGAGGGGGAGTCACAAGGCTTTCACAACCCAGCTAGGAGGATCTCGCAGTCTGGCAAGGTAATGGACAGTGTTGGGAATAGTTGATGAAACAAATTGGCCTCAGGCTGAAGGAAATGCAAATTCACACCTGTACACGAAGCTCAAACAACCCTTTCAGCTGTGCTTCTATTCTGGATTGCAAAAGAATAGGACTCAGGAGAAGAAAGTTCAAATGTGATGTATAACTAAGGTCATTTTGGCTTATTAGTATGGTTGAAATGGATGATCAAATATCAGCACAAAAACATTGATTAATAAAGTGAGATTAAATACATAAAGTATATTTTATTATTCAACATTTAATTAGGTTCCCATAATATTCAGCATTTGCATTTCACTTTCACCTTTGAAGTCTAGAACAGAACTACAATAACCATTATGTTTACACAGCGCACACAAACGCCTTTGCACTCACTCCAGATTTCTCTCAACATGGGCACAGGAGCAGTGTCAGCCAATAAATGGGAAAACAAAGTAACATGTGTTACTAGAAAAAAGTAATGCAGATATTTTGTTGTAAATTTAAAAGTAATGTGTTACTTTACTAGTTACATGAAAAAAGAAATCCATAGAGGACAGCAAAGCTTTGATGAAGAGTGTTTGGTAGGGATGTGATGTTGAGGGCGGTGAGCTCACGCTGAATTGAGCTGACACGTTTAGTTTTTAATTGTAGTGTCTGTTCTTTAACTAAATTCTAAATTATTTGTATTACTATAAAAACTAAAAACGGTGAAAGCAATGTACGGTAATCGGTGTTGCGGCTGAACACCGCGTAATTCCGGTAACACAGACTATCGCACCAAGCCTATTGTGTGGTATTGTGCTTTCTCTGTACTTTTTCTAACCATTATTCCTTAAATATATTTTGTCATTGCACCCATAAGCAAACCGGACTATATATATATGAAAAAAACATTTCATTTTAAGAAGATATGATGAAATATGTGCATCTTAGAACGGGTCCATGTTTGGAGCACTAGAGAAAATAAAATATGTTAGTAAAAAGCTTAAACAAGCTTACAAGATCCTTCCAATACACGGATTTCTGTATTTTCGGACCTAAGAAAAAGTATGACCCACGTGAATTGTGTAAATCAAAAAGGATTGCTTCTTTATACTTTATATTTACCCTTAGCATGTTAGCCAGTGTTCAGTGCGCCAAATACAAGTAAAATCGGTGTTGAAACTGTTATTCACCAGATTACTGGCAACTTTTTTATGAATTTTGGCAATGTATGGTTGTGAGAATGTGATCTACTTTAGTGCGACCATCAAATCCCAATGGTTATGATGTAAGTATATACCGGTACATATAAAGACTGAAGCGCTGCATGTTTCAGAGTAAAGCACAGCACTGTTAATTTTTCATAATAATAATTGGGAGGCGAGGTCAGGTTTTTTGTCTTTAGATCATCACATGCCTGAAATGTGTCTGTCACATTAATTTTGTACCAGAACAAAATGTAATGTATACAATATGAAAAAATACTAATACTATTATGAATACAATATTGTTTTTTAAAACAATATTATGAATGATTATTATTATTACATGATTGTTTTAATTTGTGTAATTTTTTCCCATAATGTTCAATGTGTCCATGTCATAGCATTTCAGTAGCACACTATTGTGGGTTTTCCCCCCACGACCACCATTCATCAAGACAAATTATTTTTGCATTGAACTGACAGCTATTTTGTATTACACACTGGGATTCAGTGATTGGGATTCAGAATAGTGTGTGCTCGCCAAGACTGGATTAACAGCTCTTAGGTTTTTAAAAGACATTGCTTATTCAGAGAACATGGGATGCATTCAAAATAGACTCTGCTTGGGTTTGACAAATGCTAATAATCACACCAGATAAATGCATTGTGTTTCTATGAAGAACATAAGTTGTTTTGTCTTTTAATAGCTGTCTTTTGAAGGAGCCTCCACGTTCAGTCCAAAGCCTGTGGACACCAGCAGTGTCACTCTGACCTGGGATCAGTATGTAAGCAGCCTCAATGAATTCCACACAATATAAATCATCTTGAATAACTTGTATAGTTAAAATAGCTTTTTGAAGAACATTTTTTAGAAGTCATTTTAGAAATTGCCTCTATATATACTGCCAGCCGGCTCTGTACATTAACAGGATTAAAAATAACTGCACTTTCAATCTGGTGTTGAAGGCTATGGCAGAGCGGTTGGCTGAGAATTATCATCACATCTGGGCAGCCAGGAAACGGCAGGAACTGGAGAGTAAAGGTGCGTGTTACAGATGGGCTGCTGTGAGAGATGATACAGTAAATTAAATTAGGGTTTCTGCAGCCACCTGCGTCTTACAGAGAAAAAAGACACTGTGAAATAGCAATGCTGAGGTGAAGAGGTGTGAATGTACACTGTACAGGTATATATAACACTGCTGTCTTTTTAAGAAATTAATACTTTTATTCAGCACGGATGCATTTAATTTACAAATACATTTATAATGTTACAAAATATTTATATATGAAATAAATGCTGTACTTTTTAACTTTCTATTAATCAAAGAATCCCCCAAAAATATGTATTATTGTTTCACAAAAATATTAAGCAGCACATCTGTTTTTAATAATAATAGTAAGAAATGTTTCTTTTGCATCAAATCAGCATATTAGATTGATTTCTGAAGGATCATGTGACACTGAAGACTGGAGTAATGAGGCTGAAAATTCACAAAATTACAGTTTTCTCTGTATTTTGATCAAATAAATATAGCCTTGGTGAACATTCAATATCTATCTTTTTTATGTTTTTGAGAGTCTCTAATGTATTTCTAATGCAATTCTTAACCTTTGATATTGCTTTTTGTACTCATGTTCTTCAATATTTTATCTACTTTTCACAAAGTAAAGAATAATGTAGAGTGAGCTAGTTGTAAAATAATCACCAGCGGGACCCTGAAGGGGTTTATTTAGCTACACTGACCAGTTGATTGTTAACACTATCCTGCTTATTAAAGAATATTAAATCTAAAACAATTAAACTATATTACAGAGTTTGACACATGAAATAAATGCACATTAAACACTGTTTCGTTATGAAAGAAGAAAGAGACAATGGAATAATATGGAGACATGAAACTAGTAAGTGTGTGTTTAAATAAACTGGTTAGCAGTCATTATACGACCAATCATACGTCATATATTTTAGACAGCTGTGTAATAATATGCACTAATTACTAAAGCAGTGCCCTGGACAAGCTACGTGTAGGAATTAATTTAATAACTGTCAGCAGTTTAATTAATTAAAATGTTGTATTTTGGCAATTGTCTCAAAGCCGAATTGGCAGGGTTAAAATCCTTTGTGGCTGTTAATTCTGATGCTGTTTTTGTCCAGGAGGGGGCAGTCACCCTCTGCTGGTACCTTATGATGCTCTGAGCGTTAAAGACAAGAACCGAGTCAGAGACAAAGCTCAAGATGTTCTCAAGTTCTTCCAAATCAATGGGTACTCAGTGAGGAGGTAAGGGTGCTTTACTGCTACTGGATACTAGAATGAGCATGATGCCTTTGAAGTGTCCGTTTCATTTTCACTGACTGGATTCTCACTGCACAGGAACAAAAAGGTGTCAGATGCTGATTCCCCAGCGATTGCAAGCCGCTTCGCTTACGGCCTGCTCCAACAAGCCCTCTGTCTCACTGAGCAAGCCCAGGAGCAGCTACTAGAGCTGGGTTAGACACACACACACACACACACACACACACACACACACACTCTCACACTCACACTCCCTTGTTCTTCCACTCCACTTCTCTTCAATTACTTATTTGCACATCTGTCTTTTTATATAACTGCCCATTAACTACAAGGCCTCACTGATCTGAAAGGGGTGTTAAAATGATACTTTACTCAAATCTGAAAATTCTGTTGTCATCATCCTCATGCCTTTCAAAACCCATATTTATTTTTATTTTTTTGTGAAATACAAAAGCAGTTGTGGATGTAAACAGAATCTGTCAAGATAAAACAAACTATCTCCTGAAGCAATATGTTAGCTTTATGTGAGGGACAGACCAATATTTACTTTAAATTGGCTTTCAAATCTCACTAGCATTCATGGAGCCTTCATTGATATTCAAATATAAATGTTATGGGAAATATGTACAGTAGCAGTGAGAATTACTAAAGTTGAATTAAACTGTAGACATACAAATAAATGCTCATTTAAAATATGAATAAATGCCATTATAAAATATAAAATACTAAAATAACTCTGGTAAATTGGATTTGAGAGCTACTACAGAGATTTTCAGTGGATAAAACATTTGTTTGGGTGAAGTGTTCCTTAAAATGATTAGAATTTCAGTTCATTTTAGCTATATGAGCTCATTTGTAGTGGCTTGTCTGAAGCATGTGAAGACCTTACATTGAAATCTGCTCATTTAATTTGTGTTGTGTGTTGTGTGTTCAGAGGTTGCTCAAGCTCGAGGGCAGATTAACAGGACTGAGAGAGTTCCTCATGAACAACAAATTCATTTCTTCATTAAGGTCAGTCATCTTTAATGCAGCTCAGACATTTGGAACAGAACTTTACACTGAAATCCATGAGAATCCATCACTTATCCAAATAAGTCAAACTTATTTAAACAACCAAACAAGCATTAAATGGGTTCTTTTTTAAGACACTGCAAATGCATATTTTGTGTATTGGCTTTGTGTATTTTTTTTTCTTAAGTGGTAATGAAGCAAATGTCTTGTTCAAAGCATTTACTCTTTTTTTTTTTTCCATAGTGGTCATGGTAGATTTGTGTATTTACAGATAATTATGGCTTTTGTGTTTTGTCCAGATGGACATCTCTGTGGGTCATGTCACTGCTGATCTCGGAATTGATTAAATGTCATGTTTTGCTTTGTGTGATAGTATGCGTCCCTGTTCTGAGACAATATGCACCCTGCAAGTTAAAAAGGTTTTCTTTCCCACATGAAGATCAATAATGGCGCTCAGCAGTTCCCTGACCTCCACAACCATCAATCTCATTAATGTGCACTAAAAATCTTCACTTCAAAACCTAACTACAAAAATCTGAAAATGAACATTTCTTTAGACTCCTATATTCATATATTCCTATATTCATGCGTCTTTTTTTTTTTTTTTCCTAGGTTGTATTGCCACTGTTAGATCAATATTTCAAAAATCACTATCTCTACTTCCTGTCCACTACAATGTCTTCCCTTAGAGATGGCTGCCAGTCCTCAAATAAGGAAAAAGAGATGGTCACCAGGTAATTTGTGACAATAGACTGCCTTGACAAATGTTTGTGATTATGTGGGTCAGGTTTTTCTTACATCGGTCTCCATGAGTAAAATTAATAAACTTAAAGGTACATTCAGTCATGTAAAAAAAAAAAGAGTTTAAAACTCATCAGTAGCTTTATAAAAGCTGCTTTATTTAACATGGAGTGGGTCCCCTCATGTGGGTGGCCATGTTGAGATCACATGATCAGATGAATACTACTCAGTTTATCTTAGTAACCTCTCGTTATTTTTACACTTTAACCCATGGAACAAATTAATCATGAGGGACTGCGTATAGAATGTTAATGTACAATGGCATCAGTAACTGAAAACTAAATAATTTGCTTTGGCATGATATTGCATCGGTGCCAGTATAAGTCCAAGGCGACTGTCTTTTTGGCTAGCGAAACATACACAAAATATGATTTAGTGCGCCTTTAAGAAATATCTGGAAATGCAAAATTGTCTAGGGGACAGAAAATATAAGTCAATGGAAAATGTGTGTGTGTGTGCATACACACATATGGCTGATTGCATGTCTGTTCTCCATGTTCACCTTTGCTACTCTGTCATTATATATTTTCAGTTCCATCTATCTTGTTTTTTCCCCATTCATTTCCTTCATTCCTTCTCTTACACTTATCCTCTCTCCTGTTGTTTTCTAGTTTATTCTGTAAACTCGGAGCTCTAGCCAGACGCAGAATCTCTCTGTTTGGTAAGAGTTTGTGTTGTGCGAATGTCTTTTTCTCATACTCCCTTCTTTCTATATTTTTATTGTTTTTAATAAAAAGCAACTTTGCAATATTTAGCTGGAAACACTTTTAATTAGAAGCTGTTTGTATTCATCTCATGCACTCTCAGCATTATCCACTGCCATTGTTCACTCACCCCTGTCTTGTATTGCTGAGGCGAATGCTTACATACCTCATTAATTTTATCAACCCACCCTTCATGGAAAACATAAATCAGGAGCTGGTGCTTTTTACTGTCTGGATTGCATTGAGCTCAATGCCATGTTTCCTCTTAGGAAATGATGCCCTTGCTTTGGTGAGCTGCCTACAAATCCTGGCACAGTCCCTGGATGGAAGGTAGTTAATGCTACACTGTGTTTGGTGTACTGATATACAAGTGATTTTTTTTTAAATTAAATTTACTGTAGGTCTTTCATTATAGGTGACATTTTTGTCCACTTTGGACAAAATGAGAAATCGGATATCATTTGAGTAAATCAGTAAATTAGATGAGAAATGAATTAATCAGTTAAACAGTAAAATATGTCATGTCTAAACTTGCAATAATAATGTAACACAGTTAGTTGTTGTGGGAAGGAGGCGGCGGGAACCAGTGAACATTCAACAACTTTTTGTAAAGTGAATAAACAAATACAAAAATGAAAGTAAAGACGGCAGCCCCTCACGGTCGACTGCTGCCACACATAATAAAACAAAACATCAAAATGAAATAGTCCAGGCCTGGTCCTCTCTCGTCCTTCACGATAGTCACTCTTCCTTTTATGTTTCTGAAGCTCCTCCGTGAGAGATAAGAGATCGGTGCGTCGCGCAGGTGTCGGTCATTATCAATCACGCCACCGGCCTCGCGCCATTCTCTCACAGCCCTCGGCCTCGTCCTGCTCGCCACAAATAAAATCTGAATAATGTTTAAAAATTACTTGAAATATTTATATTATTTAATACATCAATTAAACAGTAAATATGTTGTCTAAACTTGCAATAATAGAAGTAAATATCTGAGTAGTTTTTAAAATTACTTAAAACATTTAAATATATAGTATAAATATTTAAAGGACAAGTTCGGTATTTTACACTTAAAGCCCTGTTTACAGATCGTATCTGATGAAATAGAACGGTTAAGATTAAAGTTTGGACACATGCTCCTGTCCCGAGAATTTTGGGTTTATTTCGCTTCCCCCCCACCCCCACACAATGGTTGTCTATGGCCACTGGAAGATTCCTTCCTAAAACACATTAAACTTTCGTTTACAAAGACGTGATACTCACCGAGTGGTCAGGGGTGTTCACTGATACGGGCCCAAAAAAAAACGCTGAAAAAGATGCATTCCAACAGGTTTTATCGTAGTTTTTGTCCAACTCCATTGATTGTATTGAATGTGCTGTGTGAGGTACGTTATTCCTCCGCCGCTTCTTCTTCTGCTTCTTCTGTGTATTAAATGAAATGCCAGCGGTTTGCTTGCAATTGGCAAAGGTGCATTATCGCCACCAACTGGTGTCTATTATTCAAGCTCTCAACGGAAGAATCTGGGTGTGACGCGTTTGGCAAAATAGGTCCACAAACGCTAAATAAAACTAAAATTCTCGGGACAGGAGCATGTGTCCAAATTTTAATCTTAACCGTTCTATTTCATCAGATACGATCTGTAAACAGGGCTTTAAGTGTAAAATACCGAACTTGTCCTTTAATGTATCTTGTATGTATTTTAAAAATACTTTGAACTATTCCAGCTTAATATTCAAAGACATCTATAAGTAAGCCATTCGTAGGTTGATTGACCTGAAAAAGAGAAAAAAAATTGTTGTACTATATTTGTTTGACCTCAACTAATAGCGAAAGTTTGTATGAGGCTATCAATTTTATCAGACCAATACTAGTTTGGGGGGAATATTCAGTATAACCTGTTTGAAACAATATTTTTAATATATATATTTTTTACACAATTGTCGCAGAAATTAAATGCTTCATCTTCAAAACAGAGTATTAAATTTAGCTTGAATATTTTATATATATAATTTATCAAAAGTAAAGTAAAGACATTTCTAATGGCATATGTCTTTACATCACATGAATAATTCAACTATATTAAAATATAAAATAGTTATTTTAAATTGTAATAATATTACCAAAATATATAAACTATATTAATGATATGACTAAATTTTTCATAAAAAAGCAGCCTTGGATATGTTCAATATGTTGAATACTTTATTTCAAAAACATTGAGTAGTGTATATGATCATAATAATAATTTAAACAAAATCAATCACCATGGTGATCATTCAAATTTGTCTATGATTGTTTGTCTCTAGGACGGTAATGAAAGCCACTAGTGAATCTGTCACAGCGTCGTTGTGGTCGTTCTTTGAAGCCGCGGCAGAAGATCTTGAGCTAACAGTGGAAACTGTGACCTGGGATGAGTATGGACTGAACCGAGGCCAGAGCAGGGGAGACGGTGAGGTCATAACGTACACCACCACTGCCCTGATCCCGGTGCTCACCGCTCTATTCCAGCATGATTCCCAGAGGCAGCACGGAGGAGGACTGATCGGTAAGAGAAAAGGGAAGAGGGCGGAATGAATGGAAGAAATAGCAGCAACTAATTAGATGAATAATGAATATATTAGTGTGTTCTATGATGAATGAACAGATGGAGGGAAAATAATAGATTAATAGAATAGATTGTGAAAAGGCAGTGGAAAAATATTCACAAAGTCTTTGGGTTGAGCAGATCACTTCCTTTTCTACTTACCACTGTTTTGCCAATTAGAGTGACACTTGTCATCCTGTCTGCACAGGATGCAGTGTAATATAAATGGCCCAGTGTTTGACCCCTCTTATGGGTACATTCAGTAATGTTTTGTACTATTTTCCACCATATAAAGATCTAAAGGAACTGGCTGTGTGAAAACATTCTCTGTTTCGCAAGAAGTCCAACAGCATTTGGTATTCCTTCACTTTCTCTGTGACCTGAGAATTTTCCTCTTGAACATGATCTTATATTACTTCTATAAACAATCTTCTTCACAAGTGTCCTGGTAAAAGAAAACGCTGTTTGCGCTGCACTGTGGGACTGCAGCAGTGTTCGCTGCGATAAGAGCCACTGTGCAGCACGTTTTTAGAACAGCAGCATCATGTGTTGAATCATTCATACTCTACATTTTTGCTCTGTATGAACTGATTACCATTTCACTAGAATGAATTTCACCCCACTTACTCCTTTTTTGCAATTCGTCTGAATTATGAATGAAACACACATACAGTTAGGAATAGGATAAATCGTAGATTATCATTTTTTTATATATATATATATTGAACTTGGAGTGCTTGGATAAAACACTAGAAGAAAATATTTGTTTTTAAATATCTCATTTATTTTTTCTTTCAGTGGAGGAAGTGCACTCCTGTTGTTACAGGATTCTCAGCAGTCTCTACATTCTTGGCACCTGCAGTTGTACTTTTATTGAGAGGTAACCCTCTAACAAGTATTGTTTCACTCAAAATGGAAAATTCGGTCAATATTTGCATTCCCTCGTTCCAAACCCGTAATTTTCTCATTTGATCACAAAAGGAAATGTTTAAGATAAAGCATTTTTTTTGTCTTTATTCATGTCTGTCATGTGTGTGATCAAAAAACAAAAACAAAAATCACCAAAAATAGAAAAAGCCCTCTGTCTTCAAATCACAGGAGTAAATTATATTTTAAAATATATTACAATGGAAAACAGTTATTTTAAATTGTAATAATATTTCACAATATGTCTCTTTTTATTGTATTTTTAATGAAATACTTCCAGGCTTAATAAGCCTCTTTCAAAAACATTAAAACATCTTACAGACCTCAAACTTTTGAACAGTAATTTAGTAAAGTTAAAGTTTGGGGTCTGTGAGATGTTTTAATGTTTTTGAAAGACATCTCTTATGCTTATCAAGCCTGAAATTGTTTCATTAAAAATACAGTAAAAAATATGATTATAATTTAAATGTACTTGTTAATATATTTTAAAATGTAATTTATTCCTGTGATGTCAAAGTTGAATTTTCAGCATCATTACTCCAGTTTTCACTGTCAGAAATAATTTTAATGAGCTGATTTGATGGGCAAGTAACATTTCTTATTATTATCAATGTTGAAAGCAGTTGTGCTGCTTAATATTTTTGTCGAAACCATTTCATTTTTTAAATGAAAGAAAAAAAAACTACCAATCGCAAGCTTGTGAACACTGTACTTGCTATGTACTGAAATTCTTGTAGCTTTCAAATTACCTTTCAATGCATTTCTGACATGGTCACTGTGAACTGTATGGAAAATTTCTGCGTAAATAATCTACTAAAAACTATTGTGTAGGGAAAAAAATAACAGTATTTTGGTTTGGACAGACATAATAGTGAAGAAAATTAATTTTTGGTTGTCCTAACACTTTAACAAATGTATTTTCTTTAGCACATTGTGTTACTTTGAGTGTTTGGCTCTTATCATTTTCTTCTGATTGGCTCTTATCATTTTCTTCTGATTATATATTATTAATGCTCTATTATTGTTCGGTTTGTCCTTTTGAAACTTGTGCGCTCCATAGTTATTAGCTCATGTCTAGGTTTGTGGTTCATCTGTCAATCAGCCTTTATCTTTGTTTTGATAGGCAGAGGTCAGTCTTTGGGGAGTGTCTGGCTGCATTATCTGCAGCTTTTCCTGTGTGTTTCTTGGAGCTGAGTGACCTTCATTCCCTCTCCGACACCATGAGTAATGAAGAGAGTGAAGGTAAAGGCAAGAAAAGTTCAATAGAACACAAAATTGTGCTCTTGCTCACGCTGCCGCATTTAGTTTTTCCTCATGGATGTTGGTCTGGTCTTTCTAGCCGACAGAGCCTATAGGCTCCTCCCCAATTTGCAGGAGGCTTTATCAGAAATCGAAGAGCTCGCAGGGGCGGGGTCCGCTGCCCGCCGTGCCCTTTTAACAAGGGTTACAGAGGTGACGCTTCCTCTGCTGTGTAGCTATGTCTCTAGATGGGGGGAGGCTAACCAGGCATACCAGGAGGGCCACTGTTCCTCTGTCACACCCCAGCACGCTAATGCCCTGCTGGGTCACATCCTCTCCATCATCCACGCCCACCTGGGGACCGCAGACAGTGCTTGGATGAAACGCCTCGCAGGTGAGCTGGTCCCGCTAGCGAAGTGAATTACTATATTATGATCATCTGAGATTTTAATGTGACATTATTTGAGAAGAAACAAAAACAAGTGCAGTACAAGTCATCTAAACTTTGAGACCAAGTCCAAATTACATTGGAAAGTTCACACAAGTACATATAAACCACAAATTAAATAACAGAGCATTTATTTTAGTGTTTGGCCAGCCTATCATCAACAAGGCAGAACCACACCTCTTGAAGAGCCACTTTCTGCCTCTGATGGACAAGTTAAGGAAGAGGGCGGAGTCTGTGCTGCTGGAGGAGGAGCATTTGAAGACAGAGGGGCGTGGCGATGTCTCGGAGCAGGAGTTAGACATCCAGGAAAGGTTTGCCGTGTTGGTCCAAGATATCTATGCTTTTTACCCTTTGCTCATTCCATTTATAGACCTTCACAGGTGAGAAACAGTGCAATATGCAATTTATTATCAATTATTGAAATTCACTCTTGGTTATTGGTTAATCTGCTTAACGTTTGGTATTCACCAGAATGAGCTGGCTTAGAGAGGTGGACGCAGATGCTGAGAAGCTTTTCTCCCTCGTAGCTGAAGTCTTCATTTTTTGGGCTAAATCTCATGTAAGCAGCTCTCAGTCATGTTTATGATATTTAATATTTAATATTTTCCTCTTAAAGGGGTCATATCATGAAACATCGAATTTTCTTTTACAGCATATAAGCAAAAGAGTTTAGGTTCAGTTGTCCTAAAAAAATGTCTTGAAACATCTTTTGAGGCGAAAGTGCACATTGTGCATGACATGCAAAAGAAAAATTAGATATCATGGTGGCCACGAATTAAGAATTTGTTCCCATGATTTATTCATTTGTGGCCACATTTTATTTATTCACTCCTTTTACTTGAAGGGCTCCCTAAAAATGTCCTGTTCTGAAATCTGTCATCAGAAGACGGCCATTGCATAAAACATGGTCACTTATGCCTATTTGAACATAAAAAAAGAAATAAATTATAATTTCTTGTTTATCTTTGTTGTCCTCAAGGAAAAACAATAAATGATAATACCCCTTTAAAGTACTGTACACCCAAAAATTTAGCATGTCCCCTTAAAGCAACACCAAGTAGTTTTTCAACCTTCATAATATATTTCCAAGACCCTTGTGATTGTACATCAGCTTACAATAGGTTGAATGACACGTCTGCATAGCCTGATGGTGTCTGTATTGCTTTTACTGGCACTACGGAACTTCGGGGTTCGGGTAGTAACCCGAGCACAAATAGAACTACAATATTCGACTGCTTTACAGCACCTCACTTCCCCCACCACTTCCTCAAATTCGGACCCAAATAGCGCTTGTTTGCCGGCTGGTATAGCGTCTGTATGTTGTTGTCACGGCCGAAGCTAAACCGAAGGAGGCAAAGGTTTTGTGGGAGGAGACTATGAAGAGAAAACGGGAGAGTGATAAAATCAAAGGCCGGACGAGGATCAATATTGGTCCAGCGTTCGCTCGCTGGCGTGAGCAGTGAGCTAAAGGGGGAGGAGGGGTGCCGACCGATGCTGACTCGGCCGTCATGCTGTCGGTCTAGTTATAGCTACATGATTAGTCGGACAAAATCATCTTTTAGGATAACTATCCTAATGACTGCAGGCTGATAGTCATGTTTGTTTATTTATTTATTTTTCTGGCGAAAATGTCTTGCCTCAGGCTATAATGCAAATCGATTTTTCAAATTTGTAGATTCATCTATGGTTGCTTGATATTATAATATTGACGATATACTGTATGGCTATTACCTACCACACAAACATTGAATTGAATTAGCATATCCATTATGTAAAACAGTAGCCAATAGGCTACTATAATGACGCTGGCTTGTAAACGTGAGCTACGCGATCTTTTGGCGTTTGAAAAAAATAAAACCCATGAAATTATGTTCATATGACATATGCCACTGTACCTGGGATGAAGACATTTCACACGCAACGCAGGCAGTCTGCCCAAGACGTGAGAATTCCTTCTGCAAAGTTCGGGGGTATCGGCTTGTCAACAAATGCACGTATATCCCCTGGTGGTGTAACCATGACAGATTTTGCGACAGTAGTAGAAGACAATACTGTTTCCTAGCTTTAGGGGGACCCCGAGAGCAAAAGCTACTTGGTGTTGCTTTAATATCATCAGTCTGTAAAAATGTACAATATAAAATGAATACAGTTTTAAAATTTGTATTTGTTGACACTTTTGTTCCTTTCATACATTTATTACATTCTCTGTTTTCAAACCCCTTTTCCTCTATAGAATTTCAAATGGGAAGAACAGAATTTTGTTGTTCAAAATGAAATCAACAATATGACATTCCTGGTGAACAGCAGCAGAAGCAGGATGGATAAGGTCTCTTTTCATTTCACTAATACTGGATAATTTGTTGTGAACACATGCAGTTTTGCCCTTCATTTAACTCTGTAAATGACCATGTAACATATTTTCCTCTCTAGTTCTTCTCACCTCTGACCAAGTTTGATTTGTCCTAATTTCTTACTCAATTCTTTGAAAAGTAATGTACCTTTGCCCTGTTAATCTAGAGAGGCCCAACAGGGACTTTAATAAACGCCCAAGTCATTATTCAACCCAAATATGCTGTTCAATTATATTGAATTAATTTAAATTGTATGATTGTCCATCAGGGAGGGTTGTGCAACCAGGAGAGGAGAAAGGTGAAGAGGAAGGGTGATCATTACTCCACACACACCTCTCTCATTGTGGCCGCCCCAAAAAAACTCCTCTCGGTTGCCTTGAATGGATGTTGCCATGGCGTTCAGGACCTAGTCACCCATGCCAAAAGCCGTTTCTCTCAGGTACGCCTATTCATACTGATCAATAATGACAATGTTTACAAAATCACTCCATTTCTTATCTTGAAAATTTTATTTTATCTTGACGTCTGAAGCATTCATCTGTTTCTAGAGGGACACCGAGGATGAGGTCCGGGCATTCATTCGAAGCAACCTGCAACAGGTGAACCAGCAGGCAACCTGTGAAAGTGCTGATAACGTCCTGTGACAAAACTGTAATTTAAGTCTCCTCACCTCACTTGGTTTAATTTGTCTTTTTTTGCCAGGATCTGTGTGAAAACTTAGTGGATCCCCTCAGTGTTGAGAGGATCTTAAGCATCGCTTGTGTTCTTTTCCACCTGGATCAGGTTAGACTGGGAATAAATTGCTGCAATTGATTGTGAATGATGATTGACGGCACAATGGTAAAGCCAGCATGTTGTGTATCACCATATCAGAATTGCTGTGGACTATCAAATGTAATTTTTGGGTGAATTATTCTTTTAAAGGGGGGGTAAAATACTTAGTTTCAGTCAATCTCATGTTAATCTTGAGTACCTATAGAGTAATAGTGCGTCCTTCATATCTCCAAAAAGTCTTTAGTTTCATCATATTTATAAAATAAAAATACAGCTTTCCGATTCTATCCGGAAAAAGCCGAGGTCCTTGATTCTGGGCGTGGGCGGAGCTATAGAGTCAAGCGGGAGCGCGTGATACCGTTGTACTTACATGAATGGGGTGTTTTATCACTGGGACCGCACCAGGTTTTAATTGCAACCGGTTTGCAAATCCAGCGACGACCTTGTTAATAAAACATTCGTCACTGAAATGACCAGAACACAAAACCGCACTTGCCACACTCCCTTGCTGTCCCGTAAATACAAACTGCATCCACTGTTCCAGTAACACTGGGTTCTTTGGGAAGCTGAACAAGGTAAACTTACCCTCACATCCCAAAACACACTTTTTTGGAGACATTCTTGACATCAACCATTCCTATTTAGCGCTGATGATGATGATTTCCGGTAGTAGCGCGTCGATATGCGCTTGGGTCTTTCCATAGACAGAGGGTCTTTCTCTCCTCTGGTCGACGTGTGCGTGAACGCGCTTTTCCGAGAGCAATGCTCATATAAGGAGTTCCACTCTGGTCTACGTCATTAGATCTACGATAGAAAAAAAACAGCCGAAACGTGTTGCAACCCGGAAGTATGATTTTCAGCACAGAAATTCTCTGTTATTCGTTCAAAATAACTTTTCAAACTTTGGCCATTATTAGCATGAGAATCCATCTCTTTAACACTGTAAACAACTCTGAATACATGAAACACCATTGTACCCCCCCTTTAAGGTTGTGCCACAAATACATTCAAACGTGAAACAGTGAAGTTCAGTGGATAACTTTGACTAATTATTTTGTGTCTAATTGTGTGGTTCTGTTCTAGTCATTGATTTACTTACATAAAGTTGTGTTTTCTGTAAGGTCGAGCGCCCTCAGAAGAAGAAGAGGGCAGTGTGGCATAAGATGTTGTCTAAGCAGAGGAAACGGGCTGTAGTTGCTTGTTTGAGAATGGCTCCTTTGTACAATCTCCCCAGGTATGCTGCTAAGAGAGTTATGACAAGTCCATTTACTCTTCATATTGCATTATGAATTACCCAAGTAATAAAAGCTGAAAAACTGCAGAAATGCTATGTTATTCCTATAACTTATAAGGAAGATGACAAAATGTCCTCTTTATCTGTTTCAATGGGCTGAAAACAACATTAATGACTTGCTTTTAACGTGAGATTTGTCTCTTTCTGCAGGCACAGAGCAGTGAACCTTTTCCTTCAGGGTTATGAGAGAGTCTGGCTGAAGGCAGAACATGATTCACCTGAGGACAGACTAATTGAGGATTTGGCTGTGAGTGTGTTTCCGATTGGCTGTGTTTCCCAGTTGAGATGTTGAGTCATGATGTTCATGTGTATGCCAATCCAGAAGGCTAATTCACCACAGGTTCCCTTGGGAATTTTGTAATGGGTTTTTAGAATTGCAGTTTTCAATTTAGAAGTACAATTAATATTACTTATAGAGACTTTCACATGTTGTATAACTTGTATTGCAACATAAATTAGACGTTGGCACTCTTAAAATGAGATTGTGTGCTTTAAAAACATGTTGCTAACACATTGAAACTACCACAATGTGAGTTTATGAGCTCATTGAATCTGACAATGTTTTAATCCTTATATAGCAACCTAAGAAAAACAATAAAAACACAGTTTTGAAGCAGTAAATACATTTGTAATTTTACAAAAGATTTTGGTTATACTTTATTTGGATGGTCCACTTTAGACATTCTACTAACTATAAGTAACTTTGCAACTAAATGTCGGCTAACTCTCAGCAGAGTATTAGTAGACTGTTAGGGTAGGGTTAGGTGTTAAGGTTCAGGTTTATTTTACATACACTTGCAAAGTTACTTATAGTCAGTAGAATGTCTGTTGGGGGAGCATGACAATAGTGTTAGCAGATATTAAGCAGACAGTCTACTAATATTGTCATTTAAGCTAGTTGACATGTAGGTATGTTTTTCTTTATAACTGTACATATATTTTTTAAGAAATGTTTATGGTAGGCTTAGAGGTAGGAGTGGGGATTAGCAGCTTAATATCTTTTCAATGCAATATTGTTACTATAATTGTAATTTTTCTACATATTTGTGTCCATTTCTTTTTAATATATAAATCACATTACGTTACATTAAATGATCTTATATTAATTATATTCATTTTAACATATATTATATATATTACATATTATCTCACCAAGACTCGAATCCAAGTTGATGGGAAGAGACTGGACCTCGTTGGTGATCATTAGGACTATTTTCGCTCTGTTTCCGTATTTGCTATCCAGCAGCCTGAACATATCGTCGGCGGATCCACAGCTAGCTAGGACGAGATCCTTCTTGACTTTCGTGGAGACTATTTAATAAGTGGAACTTTTTTATACATTCCACACCTTGTGGGTTACCCAATTCTTCTAGGTCCTCCCACTCAGTCTTCCAGCGGTAATAGTCCCTCATATCACCAGAGAAAGTGGGTAGCCGCGCTCTTTCAAGGCTGATTTGAGGCTTGAGATTTGAGTTTCATCCTTTGGTCCTTTCCGGGCTACTTTGCTGTAAGAGGAGACGGGTGCTCATGTTTAATGCCCCCGTGTACGTTTTGGGCTTCAGCTTGATTTTGGCAGACATGTCAGGGAGAGAAAGGAAAGAAGCATCTTGTATCGGATCACCAACCGTGCTGCTATCATCTCCCAGGTTTCTTTCTCTACCCTTTGCCTGGTCTGCTTCGTCCTCCTCCAGTTTGTCAGACAATGCCAGGACCCTCTTCTTTAGTGTCTTGTGGCGTGTCCTGAGATCTAATGCCTTCGGACCAGGAACCAACTCCTTCCACTCTAAACATGTTGGAATGTTGAACATTTCTCAGAGTTCAACGACCTCTCTGTCAAGACCTCTATTTCTTAGCCTGCGGTCCTTGATTGACTTCCGAGGGTTAACTTCCTCTTCCTCCGCCTGAGTGATGGCCGACTCCGCTGTCTTAGCCTGCTTAAAAAACGCCTCCTCTGCGTAGCTGGTCCAAAAAGTTTCCTGGGTGGCTAGCTTTACCTCAAGGAACCTGTTCTCACACTCCACTGTCTTTATATCAATCTGGTCTGCAGATGCTATGACCTCTTCATCCGTTGACTTCCTCAGGGCTTCAGCATACTCATGTCCCGCATCTGTGACTTTAGAAAAGTCTGTCCTGAAAATCTTCCATTCCCTGAGAACTTCAGTCGGTTCCAAGAGACCCGGTTTGGTGAGAGTGTGAGCCCTTTTGGTGAATGAACCCTGTGCTCTTGATCGCACACTTTTAAGCTTTTCCAAGTCTGCCATTGTTACTCCTTTTGTGTTGACTGGAGAGCGATGACTCCCAATGTGCATACACGTTCCTTTATCCCTGATCAACGGGCAGTTTGATTAATGATAAACTTGGGGTCAGTCACAGAAGTGAGAGGCCAGCTGATCTTAGGTTAATTGAGCTTCCTTAATGAAGCAGTCCGTGGCTGTTTTTTGCTGCATTCAATCCAGTGCAGTGGGCCGCGGTTTATAACTGTTCGGTTCTTTAAGAATCTCCCCACCGAACGGGGTGGTGGGGATAGGATTAGAGTCCATCTTTGGTAAATACAGTTGATTGGAGATGAATTGGAAAGGCACACACCGGTGTATATAAGGTCCCACAGTTAACAGTGCATGTCAGAGCACAAACCAAGCCATGAAGTCCAAGGAATTGTCTGTAGACCTCCGAGACAGGATTGTATCGAGGCACAGATCTGGGGAAGGGTACGGAAAAATTTCTGCAGCCCAATGCGCACAGTGGCCTCCATTATCTGTAAATGGAAGAAGTTTGGAACAACCAGGACTCTTCCTAGAGCTGGCCGCCCAGCCAAACTGAGCGATCGGAGGAGAAGGGCCTTAGTCAGGGAGGTGATCAAGAACCCGATGGTCACTCTGACAGAGCTCCAGCGCTTCTCTGTGGAGAGAGGAGAACCTTCCAGAAGAACAACCATCTCTGCAACACTCCACCAATCAGGCCTGTATGGTAGAGTGGCCAGACGGAAACAACTCCTCAGTAAAAGGCACATGACAGCACGCCTGGAGTTTGACAAAGGGCACCTGAAGGACTCAATTATCTGGTCTGATGAAACAAAGATTGAACTCTTTGGCCTGAATGGCAAGGGTCATGTCTGGACTCTGGAGGAAACCAGGCACCGCTCATTACCTGGCCAATACCATCCGTGGGGATGTTTTTCAGCGGCAGGAAGTGGGAGACTAGTCAGGATCGTGGGAAAGATGAATGCAGCAATGTACAGAGACATCCTTGATGAAAACCTGCTCTGGACCTCAGACTGGGGAGACGGTTCATCTTCCAACAGGACAACGACCCTAAGTACACAGCCAAGATAACAAAGGAGTGGCTACGGGATAACTCTGTGAATGTCCTTGAGTGGCCCAGCCAGAGCTCAGATATAAAAAAATTAATTAAATATTATTTTTATATATAAAAATAAATGAAAAAAACTTTTCACGTTGTCACTATGGGGTATTGTTTGTAGAATTTTGAGGAAAATAATGAATTTAATGCATTTTGTAATAAGGCTGTAACATAACAAAATGTGGAAAAAGTGAAGTGCAGTGAATATTTTCTGGATGCACTGTATCTCCCATCAACTCGTATTCTAGTCTTGGTGCTAGTCTGATGTGATCCTCCAGTCATCCTGTCGTCGTTGTGATTTATATTGATCCATCTCAATGGCAGTCTTCCTCTGCACCTTGTACCCTTGATCTTATCAATCATAATATCCTTTTCCAGTGATCTTTACCTTCAAACCGTGTGATGACAGACTATATACAGATATATATTACACTGAGCTTTTTTATTTTATTTGATTGTAATAAGAATACTTTTCCCCAGCAGAAAGCAGCTTATGTAGAGATCCTAAAGGAGGGAGCAGAGCAGAGAAACATCATTGATCCACTCCATCAGCTTATCAATCTCTTCAGTCAAAGTGCCTTGACCGAGAGGAGGTTTGTATGCGTTTGTATATGTGCATGTTGTACATGTGTGATCATTTTAGCGTGTATCAAGGCTAACCAAAACCATTTTAGACATAACTTTAGCAAGTATTTCAGCTCTGTTCGAAAACTCTGGAAGATGTTCTACATTAAAAGCAACCTGACCAACTTGTCTCATAAAAGGCACACAAGATATCCGGCTAACACTCAGTTGATGGCATTTAACATGTTGCTAAGTTTACAAATCAGGACAAATGTTATGCAGAACACACATATTGGTTTCTATAACGGTTTTCTATCAATATATTTTACTTTGTACTAAAAAGTATATATTTATACCCAGTTCTGTTATTTCTCATTGCGTTCTGAGATTGCTTGATATGTGAAAGCCATATCTAATGATTGGTCTTTGCATTGGCTCATGCGTGAAAACAATAAAGGGAACAAATCTTAACTCATCTGGTTCACTCTTGTCGTGTGTATGTATGTACAGTAAACTTGAGCAGGACGACCTGTACATGTGCTATGCTGACATCATGTCCAAGGTAAGAAGCACTGCTAGGACTTTCTGAGCAAAGTTTTTCATTTTTGCCACAAAACATGATGCATTCAAGTTGAATTGTAACTCTTTCCAGAGTTGCCAAATTGAGGAAGACCAGGATGAAGATGGTCTGAAATCATTTGAGGTAAGCAATGGAAATAAATAGGATCTGAGTTGGTATCGATTTAATTTTAGAAGAAAGAGCTGAAATTGGAAAAGCAGAGGATGCTGACATAGTTATGTATGGTACAGTACTCGGGTTCATTAATTATGCTGTCAATGATTGCCTTCAGAAATAATAGACTGAGAAACAATTGGTATGTTTTATTTCTTAGTGAATTGATTAACTAATTATTTGTCTTAGGAAAAAGAGATGGAAAAGCAGAGGCTGCTGTATCAGCAGGCCCGACTTCATGAACGTGGAGCTGCTGAGATGGTCTTACAGAACCTCAGCGCCAGCAGAGGTATCAGTCAAAATGCAGCCTGTACCTTCATCATCTTCCTGTCTAAGGCAGGGGTTTTCAAACTGTGGGGATCCCCAGAGGGCCACAAGTGGGTCCATAGAAAAAAAGGAGAAAAAAAAGTAGATTTTACAAAAAAGAAAAAAGCTTAGAGCTGTCAAAGTCAACATGTATTTGCCCTCACTTCGATAAAATGTTAGAAAAAGGGTTCCTCGCATCATATTTAGGGGCTCCTTGGCATCAAAAAGATTGAAAACCCCTGGTCTAAGATACAGGTCACCATTCATATCTTGAGCCAGCTGGCTTTGACTTTTATTATTGTCAGCGCTGTTAAGTTGGATGTGATATTTGAACCAGGTGATATGGGACCTATGGTAGCAGCCACATTAAAGCTGGGCATTGCAATCCTGAATGGAGGAAACGCGTCTGTCCAGCAGGTAGGTTTGAAAAGGTCAGGCTGGATTACAGATGTTTGGACGATAACATAAAACACCAAAGTTTTGACATTTAACACCAAAACCAACTTTTATAAAACAAATTCTTCATGTTCATTCTCTCTGTTGTTAAATTCTTTCTAGAAAATGCTGGATTACCTGCGACAGAAGAGAGATGTTGGCTTCTTTCACAGTCTGGCCGGCCTAATGCAGTCTTGCAGGTTCGGTTGCTTTTTGTTATGCATTGTGAGACATTTCCCTGACAGAAAGCAGTTGATCAAACCACCTAAAAGTGGAGAAGTGCTTTGTTCACTCATTCCTCTCAAGAGAGAGGAACATCCTTTTACATAACCTTTATTCCTTACAATCTGTTCCATTGCTGTAATTGGAAGTGTCTGTTGAGTCTCTGTGTTAGTTTGTATTATATATAAAAAAAGAGAATTGTGTGTTTGATGTTGTTGTTGTGATTCCGCGTGTTACAGCGTGCTGGATTTGAACGCATTTGAGAGGCAGATCAAAGCAGAGGGTTTAGGAGTGGGTGCTGAGGACAATTCAGGTACATCACTGACATCCACAACAAAGTGCTTCTTTTAGGAATGTATCTGTCAAAAAAGGCAAAATTTTATTTTTATTGACATTGATTTGCCTGTATTGCATTTTGCTTTCACCTTCTCTCTCTCCTTCTCAGGTGATAGAGTAATGGCAGATGAACAGCTGACCTGTGATCTTTTCAGATTCCTGCAGCTTCTTTGTGAAGGCCATAATACTAGTAAGAACAAACATGTTTTTTTGTTTGTTTGTTTGTTTGTTTTTTAATAGTGCAAGGTACTTTTGTACCTTCAGTTGCCAAAGTCAGAAAGTGAATAAGCCATTTTGCAGATTAATTTCCCTGAAGACTGTAAACAATGGTCCAGCATATCACAATTTGCCTCGAGCAATGGCAGTATAAGAATTACATTACTGTTGAAAAGTTGTTCAATTTCTTTTGAAAGGAAATAATTGTATTCAGCTAAAGTAACAGTAAAGACATTTAAAGGTTTCTATTTCAAATATTTTTTGTAATACTAATTGATAATATTAAGAAATGTTTCTTGTACAAATTAGCAATTTTGAATGATTTCTAAAGGATAATGCAGCTTTGCCATCACAGGTAAATACAATACATGGAAAAACATCTAATTAATAACTAATTTCAAACATTGAAGAGCCTTTAAATAATTTTAAAATCGGAATGAAACAGAAGTTACTATGGTCTTTTTTTCCCCTATTGTGAAGTGTGTCTGGGTGAAGCCGCTTCTTGAAGAAAAAATGGCACGGGACTTGATTGGATCGTTGGATTATGTTGGATATTCTAATATCCTTCTCCTTCTGAGACTAAATTGAAATAGTATCTCCTCCTAGAGCTTTAAAGCCACAACCACCAAACTCGGAACAGACCTTCAGACTATTCTGACTCGGGATTGAATTGATCAGACTCATGATTTTCGTTAAACAAATGATCAAAACTATGAAAAATCCCATAGACTTTAATTGAGGGTGCCAAAACTTTTATACAAGAACTATAATAGAGTATTTAAGCTTCATCCACCAAGCATCTATCACTAGCAAAGCCTAGCTACTAGCTTAGGGCATGCTAGCAATGAGCTAATTCATGTTGTTTTGTTTTTCATCAAAAAGGAGCTGAATCCACAACATTTATGAAAGGAAAAACAATCTGCACATTCTGAATATGAAATTAAAGCATGATATTATTCATTCTGATTAATGTAATAAAATCTACTGACCTACAGCCCTAATTTGCACATATTAATCTTATACAGCATCTATGTTCTGTTCTGCTTTTGAACTAGAGGTATATGACTGAAATTTCCCCTACAGATTTCCAGAATTATCTGAGGACTCAAACTGGAAACAACACAACGGTTAACATCATCATCTCCACTGTGGATTATCTGCTTAGGGTCCAGGCAAGCCCATGACTCAACCCCAAACACTAGTTTCTTACATTTTTCATTTCACCCGTCTGTAATATACATGAAGAAAGACTGAAAAATGCATGTTTGCTGCTGCTGTTTTAGCACGGAATAGAGAAGGGCCCAAAACAGTGAGACAGAGCTTTTAGCCAAATAATGTTTCCATAAACCATTCACCGCTGACAGGCCACCTCCATTTCATTTGTCTGATACTGAGAATGATTGATGGCCTCATATCTGCAGGAGTCCATCAGCGATTTCTACTGGTATTATTCAGGGAAGGATGTGATTGATGAGCGTGGTCAGCACAACTTCTCCAAAGCCATCAGCGTGGCCAAGCAGGTGTTCAACACGCTCACTGAATACATTCAGGTAAATGCATGCAAACAAATGGTTCAGAAGAGATGGGGCTTGTATGAAAGACTGTAAATCTGCTTGGTCAAAATGCAGAGATAATGAGAAATCTTTTGATAACTGTGTACTAAAGATTTTACATTATTCCTTCCTTTTTAATATTCCATTTCAAATAAATGCCTCACACTATGCCCGTGTCTTCATTCGTTCACCCCGCCACCCTCAGATGTTTCAATATTGTGAAGCAACTCATTTAATTAATCTTTTAATGATCTATTTTAGGGTCCGTGTACAGGTAATCAGCAGAGTTTGGCCCACAGTCGTCTGTGGGATGCTGTTGTTGGCTTCCTCCATGTGTTCGCCCATATGCAGATGAAGCTTTCTCAGGTTAGACCATAGACAAATGACTTTAAATCTTATGTGCTTATGTGTTTACACAACTCAAGGGAATAAACAAAGATAAAAAATATTGTTTTATGTCTGCAGGATTCCAGCCAAATAGAGCTGCTGAAGGCTTTGATGGACTTACAAAAAGACATGGTGGTAATGCTGCTTTCCATGCTTGAAGGTAGGAGAAATGTTGAAGGTCTTCTCGATGCTTTTCCATGCACTTCCTCGTCTGCTTGTCATAATTTTGACATTGTTGATTATCCAATACATTTCAGTATAATGATATTAATGTACTAAGCTTGTTTTCACATTTGGTTGGATTGTTTGGCCCTTTTTTGTTATGTTGGATTTGCCATCAAATATTTAAACATTGGCTCATATATAAATGTGTAAATATTTTTGTAAAACTTTCTTGGCGAGTATTCATGTAAACACAGTCGATTATGTCTTAAGTGAATGTAAACCGTTGGGAAAGAAATCAGATTCGGAGAAATAGGATACATGCATTAGGTCTTTTAAAGGGACAGCAGCCTAATACGGTATACCTGCTACTGTCTGTCAAACAACAAAAGATAAAGAGAAAATCACTCACTTCTCTTGACTTAAAAACTTTTGCAGCTTTATTATGAATAATGACTAAATATTAACTAAAGACCTAAATGTGTATTTAATTTATGTGAGGACTATGCAGTGTCTTAGATTTACATTTGTAATATGGACAAAAAAACAACATAAAAACAGATCCATGTTCGTGTTTCGGATAAAACAAAATGCATTTTTACCACCACTCACAGGACATTTTATTTATTTTCACTTTGAGTAATCACAACACAAGTGTTTTGTGTTTTTTCCAATGCGTCTGGGTTGAAATCTTTACGGAGCAGCACTTGCGCTTGTGTTTATACCAACTGTGAAACCGTATCACCGTCCATATGAATCACATGACTTTGGAAACCCACTTTTTCCCCAACCAAATGAACCTGTAGTTTGAAAGAGCTCTAAGTGTCCTACTGACATTTTAGGCACATAAATGCTCCTTTGTGTTTCTAGGAAACGTGGTGAATGGGACCATTGGCAAACAGATGGTAGACATGTTGGTAGAATCGTCCAGCAATGTGGAGATGATCCTTAAATTCTTTGATATGTTCCTCAAACTCAAAGACCTTACATCATCTGAAGCCTTTCGCGAATACGACCCAGATGGCAGAGGACTCATTTCCAAGAAGGACTTCCTCAGAGCCATGGAAGGTTTCAAGCGCTACTCTAAATCAGAGACCGAATTTCTGTTATCCTGCGCAGAAACTGCGAAAAGCGATTTGCTGGATTACCCGGACTTTGTGACACGTTTTCATGAACCAGCCAAAGAGATCGGCTTCAACATGGCGGTTCTTCTGACCAATCTGTCCGAGCACATGCCCAATGATACCCGCTTGCAGAACTTTCTGGAATTGGCGGACAGCGTCCTTAAGTATTTCCATCCTCACCTGGGAAGGATCGAAATCATGGGCAGTGGGAAGCGGATCGAAAGAGTCTACTTTGAGATTAGTGAGTCCAGCCGCACTCAGTGGGAGAAACCACAGGTATTAAACAATCATTCACTAATGTGCTTTTGTAGTCTACGTATGTGTTTCTTATACAAATCTTTGTAATTGCATGTTCTCAATGATTCAGGTTAAGGAGAGCAAACGGCAGTTCATCTTCGATGTTGTGAATAAGGGAGGAGAAAAGGAAAAGATGGAGCTGTTTGTCAACTTTTGTGAAGACACCATCTTTGAAATGCAGCTTGCTGCACAAATATCTGGTTCAGAGAGTGGAGAGGAACTGAAAGCAAAGGATGACAATGAGGAGAAAGACAAGGTAGAGACGAATGAAAACCTTGTAGAAGACTCAAGATGTTTCTCCATAAGGAACATCAGAAAACACATAAAGAGGATAACCATTAGGAATATTATCTCAGCGATCTTCTCTTTCTTTCAAAACATTCTGCTGTTTATCACTCATGCCTTTTTAGGTCTGGTTTGGTTCTGCCTTTATCTGCTTTACCACATCTTCTTGAGCGGATGGATTATTGATGTGGCTAAAGAGATGAACCTGGCCGACCTTTTAGGTGACCTTCGGGATCCTACCATGGTTGAGGCCATAGGGGTCAGAGAAGGAGCGGTCAGAGAGAATAACGCGTGCAATACTCGTGCGTTTTCGTCTCGCGGTAATCTTAGAGGCATGAGTCTAGATCTGTCTGCAGTGTCCAGGGACCCCCAGCTCCTCACAGATATTTTTGGCTTGTGTCTGAAGAAGGAGGAAGGAAAGTACACATTGTCAAGTGGAGACCAACATTCCAGTCTGGATGAATTTCTAAACGCCTCCAAATGTCAGGTCAATAGTCTAGAGTATACCACTGTCAAATATGTTGAATTTGAATTTCTTCTACTCATGGTATTAGTTACTATACATTTAGTTAACTTAAAAATATATATATATATATGTTGCCCCTAGAGTGGACGTTTTTTTGCTTTTTTTAAGGTTTTGTGTCCACTAAATGGACTATGGTGTTCACTAAGTGTATATTTGTGTCCACTTTGAACATTTTTGTACAAATATTTTGACATTTGTGTGGATATGTGTTTTCAGTAAGCAAATGTTGTGTCCACTTTGAGCATTTAAGTCCAAACTGATCATTTGAGTCCCTTTAGTCTGTGTCCTGTTTCCATTTATGGTCACTTACTGTATGTCTGCTTTGTTAACAGGTTGAAATCTGTGAGGATTTTCATGAGGTGCAAGAGGAGGAGGACTCAGAGACTGAGAAAGCTTTGTAAGTGCTTCAGATTGGGGAAAGATAAAACTCTGAAAACAGTTTTGACATTTGCTTTAATATAATATATTATTTGGAGAAGACTTTTTGGATCAAAAACATGCACCGTGACCCGGCCGAGTCTCATCATGAGCATTTTTGAATCAGTTTGAAACACTGACCTATGGAATCTATATAATTTGTATAATTTACTGCAATAGTAGAGTGAAAATGTATTTTATATACTGTACACTACTTATACTACCATATCACTACCATAAAAAATTAAGCAGCACAACTGTTTTTAACATCGATAATTATGACTGGAGGAATGATGCTGAAAATTCAGCTTTGCCATCACAGGAATAAACTACATTTTAAAATATACTAAAATACAAAGGTTATTTTAAATTCTACTAATAATATACCACTGTTTTAGTGTATTTTTGATCAAATAAATGCAGTCTTAGTAACCATACTGTAAACATAGTAACCATTTTTTTTTTTTTTACGTTAAATAAATCTTACGGACCCCAATCTTTTGAACGGTAGTGTTTAAACAAATTTGATATTATAAATTAAATGTAACCAAATGAATCAAATCAAATTTGTGAGCTTGTGAATCTGAATCGAATCTGGAAATCTATTTATATAGGCTACTTGGGTTGCCGTGTAGTAAAATCCAAAGGATTATGCGTGACGGAGAATGAACATTTATAAACAATATATTTCATAAATATAGAGCAAGAATACTACACATTCAGTGTAACATTAACACAAGGTGAAGAACAGAGGAAAACTCTGGGCTTAAAGACACAAGGAAAGTAATCAACAGAACAGGGAACAGGTGTGGACTAATAACAGTGAATGAATGACTAGAACTCGGGTGAAATGGTGACAAGGTGTGTCCAACTTGAAGCTGCGCTGCGGAGAACGATCGGTGTATTAAACAAAGACTGAAAACTAAACAAGACATTATTTGATGATATTTTTTTTTAAAACACTATATATTGCAAGATATAGTGTGTATTAGAAAGCACATACTGTACCGTAGATGCAAATAGGTGAATATAATGCACTTGGCCTCTGCAAAAATAGGTTCTGCACAAAACTTTTTGCACTGCTTATGCAGGCATTGAATTGCAGTTACCTGGTAATATTGCCACTTGTGAGTGCAAAGTGAAACAAGCCTAAGATATTGCATTTAATTTTGCAGTGATGAAGATAAAAATAAAGGCGAAAAGAAGTCTAAAAGAAGAGTTAGAAAGCTCAGCTCTTCAAAACCAGACAAAAGTGAAATCCAGGTATCAGCTGTTTGGATTATGATCTGCTCTCAGAAGACCAAACTGCTGGTATGTATCTTTCTCTGTCTCTGTTGTTTTCCAGCTGCACAATACAAGCATACTATACTAACAGATGTTTAGCCATATGGATCTGAACGCCCATATTTGATCTGATGGCCTGTAGTAGCTAATGTCTTTTCTCTGCAGAACTGTTTTGCAAGAAATTTCTACAACATGAGATTGTTGGCTCTGTTCCTCACTTTTGCCATAAATTTTATTCTTCTGTTCTACAAGGTGAGTATTGATTTCCCTGCTAAAACATCAGCTTTAATGGACAGGCTGGCCTGTTTTTATGCTTTTAGGCCACTTGTATTGGGAAACCTACTCATATAACTGAATACCAGCCTGCCCTGGTTGGGAGACCAGCTCAAACCAGCTAATTTCCAGACTTGTTTTTCACACCTAAATTTGACCAAAAACAATAATATAAATACCTTTTTTATTTAGGTTTCATCGACCATTGGTGATGATGAAAATATGGAGATCGCTCTTTGTGACGACAGACCCAAGGTGTCGTCACAGAAATTTTATTTTGAACTAGAAGAGGACAGTGGCTACATGAAAATGATTCTTCGCATCCTGGCTGTCTTGCACACACTCATCTCACTCTGCTGTATCATCGGTTACTACTGTCTGAAGGTCTGTGCAAGTAACCCACTATATTTCTTATGGTGAAACTTAACATTATGTCTTTGATATAGTAAATACATTTCTCTCTTCTGGGTTTTGTTAAAGCTCTCAGATGTACACTGGGTCCACAAGTCTGAAACCAGTATTGAAAATACTTTTATTTTTCACCTTGTTTTGCACTTGAGCTTCATGAACCCGATCATCATGTTCTCCAGCAGAATTGACCGTTCGCAAAAGCCACGCCCCTTAGTTATTGTTACTACGCCCGTCAAACAATTGAGAACCATAGCCATGGCTGGGTTGAGATCCATACAAAGGGCACCTATTATGGAATTTTGAAATTTACCTTTCATGTAGTGTGTAACATAGATCTAAGTGAACAAAAACATCCTGCAAAGTTTGAAATATGAAAGTGCACCGTATATAAAGTTATTGTCTTTCAAAAGTAAGAGTCGACTCGGAGTCATTTTTATGAATCGTTAGAAGACCGAAGCTTTTTCTCTGACTAGATGACGTCAACTTGTAAAGTTATTTGAATATGATACGCCCACTTATTGCGCTCCAAGGCCAGCAGGGAAAATATCAGGGCGACGAGACGCTGTGTTCTGAAGTGCGGCTCAAAAGACAACTTTTTTCATCTGCCCAAGGAGGAGCATTTGAAGACTAGTGGCTACAATTCATATAACTATACCACAGAAGTATAATCCGAGCCTTGTGCTTTGTTCGCGCCATTTTGAAGACGATTGCTTTTTAAATGCAATCAAACTGGGATTCGCGAGCCGGCTGATATTGAAGGAAGATTCATTTCTAAGTGTATTTGCATCAGCTTCCTCCTCCGTATCACAACCTGTAAGTGTTATTAATAATTGTTGCTTTTATATTTTATGTAGCATGCTTAATAATTATTTTGTTTGTTGTGTAAGCACCGTTTAGCTTCTAGGTCTTCAATGGCAATTGTATTGAGATATGTGAAGTGTTTGTCGTTGTTTTCGGAGTTGTCTAAAGAATAGAATAATACCTCGTAGTAACGTAACTGCATTTTTTTTTGTGTAAAAACGTTATGTTTATGCATCGGGCTACAATATGAACTCTGGGCTATGCTCGCTAACATAACATTAAATTATTTATCTTATTTTTCGTTTTTTTACTACAAACTATAAAGCAGTGGACTATAATCATTATTATAACACAATTTAATTGATAAAAGCATCATTGTACTCCGTGTTAAAAATAAGTATTATCTCTGTAAACACTGCTGGGTCATCTGACCAATCAACGCAGATTAGCGTCGCGCAAAGGAGGGGTTTGGAAAAAGGAGTCGTTGAACGATTCATTTGGGAGTCGGTGAGCAAATCAGGTAAAAATAAATGCATATTATACGACAACAAAAGTGTTTTTTGTCATTGCATGCACGTAAAACTGTTGTTGGGGACTCCCTAAACAACATTAGGAACATTTTAAATGTCATAATAGGTGCCCTTTAAGTGATTGGTTTTGGAGTAATGCAGCAGACATATCCTCCAGGGAACGACAGAAAGTATAGACAGAATAGCGCACGGGAGCACATGCACAAAACAGTTTTGTAAAATTATATATAAATCATTTTTATTTGATCATATATCACTTTACAAAACTGTTTTGCGCATGTGCTCCCGCGCGCGCTGTTTCAGTCACAACACTGCAATCAGAGGACGCGCTGAAACCATCAACTCTCGATGCTGTTCTCTTCATTCATAACTCGTAGCCGACTGAGAAGGATATATTTGTGTAAATAGTTGTGCAACTGCGCAAACTTTGTTTTGAAGTTTGATGTTTGAGTTCCAGAGGAATTTGTGACTGTGTACCTGTTCAACCACATAAAAGTTTCGTAATTAGTAAGTCCGTGCTCTTTCTCTTTTTTTCCTCTTGTTTGCTGACTGATGAGGGGCCGCAGTGCCGTAGTGAAACGGTGTTTGTACATGTAGCCTATTTTTTAATAATAGTTGCAAGCAATCATAAAATACAGCAAGTTTTAAGCCCGTGCAGACCTCACTGCCATAGGCGCATCGTTTCACTATCTTGCTGAAATCGGAATGTTTGACGGAGGTCCTTCTCCTTAGTTACAGTTGCTGAGCTAGGATTGGACGAGAACCGTTCGAGGGCGGGGTTTTGCGAACGGTCAATTTGAGATGATCTAAAGAGCAGCTTGTGCTTCAATGGAAGCAAGAACATCTGACCGTCTGTCCAAAGATTAGTGACCTAGAAATCTGAATCAGAATTATTAGGGCCCAAGCCTTGAAAAGGCGAAGGCCCTATTGTTTTCCTTCGGATTATTATTATTATTATTATTATTATTATTATTTTTCTTACGACTATTCGGGCACTTTTGGGTCTCTTAACGTGCTCAAAAACTCTTGAAACTTTGCACATGGGTCAGAACCCGCGGCCATTAGAGCCGGACTGAAGCTGGTACCCGGGCGTGGCAGGGGGGCTCGACAGCGCCCCCTGGAACGCGGTCCGAAAACTTGGTCCATAAATCAAACACGCTTGCGTGTAATAATATGAAACTCGGTACACTTATAGATCTCATCGGTTCATATATCCTTCATGCTTTTACTTTTTACGCCAGCCCAACAGGAAGTCGGCTATTTGGCGTAGTTTAAAAAACACATGCAATGGAATTTAAAATACTCCTCCTAGAAAATTCAACCAATCACCACGAAACTCGGTGTGCATGAAGTCAAGACATGGAGGATGAAAAATTGCCAGGGGATTTTTGATATCTCGAACGGTTTGGCCGTGGCGAGGAAACGAATTTATGGCGAATATTGGAAACAGGAAGTGTGTTATAACATCCTCATACATTAATTGATCTTGATGAAACTTCAGCAGTGTGTTCACTGTAAGAGGCCGATCACATGGATGTGACTATTGTGAGTCAAAGTTATAGCGCCACCAACTGGCAGCAGGAAGTGTGTCACTTTCAAAATGCTTTAAAATCACCCTCTTATTTTTACCCGATTTGCTTCAAACTTTGTGTATAATGTAAACACACGGCAGATGTAGACCTGTGAAAGGATTATTGATATCTTAAATACTGTTGCCATGGCAATGCAGCAAACTTTAATATTCTTTTTTAAAGTTTTTGAGACTCTTAACATGCTTGAAATTGCATGAAACTCGACAGACACTTTACATTTATTGCCTAGTACACTTGTGCAAAGTTTCAGAAACGGGCGTGGTAAGGGGCTCAGTAGCGCCACCTTTAGTCAAAAATGGGGTATTAGTTTTACCTACAGTAACAAAAATCGGTATTTATATTTATCTCCCCGAGCCGGACAACTTTCTAATTTACAGTCATTAGCTCCGACCAACAGGAAGTCAGATATTTTGGTTTGAATGTGATTTGATGGGAATTTTGCCAGTCTCTCTCAGTGTCTGTGTGTGTGAGAGAGGAGGGGGGGCTTTATTTTAACCCTTTCTCTGCTGTGTGGGACTTCTCGGGCACTCTTGGGGCCCTTAACGTGCTCGAAAACTCTTGAAACTTTGCACACAGGTCAGAACCCGCGGCCATCAGGGCTGGGCTGAAGCTGGTACCCGGGCGTGGCAGGGGAGCTCAACAGCGCCCCCTTGAACGTGGTCCGAAAAACTTGGTCCATATATCAAACACGTTTGCATGTAATAATATGAAACTCGGTACACATATAGATTTAATCGGGCCGAACAACTTTCGTGCTCTAAGTTTTACGCCAGTCCAACAGGAAGTCGGCTATCATGGGCTGTATGAAAATGCATGCCCCTGGAATTTGATATACTCGTCCAAGAAAAATTATCCTATCGCCACCAAACTCGGTCAGCATGAAGTCAAGACATTGAGGACGCTAAATTGCGGACGGATTTTTTATATCTCGAACGGTTTGGCCGTGGCGAGGAAACGAAGTTATGGCGAGAAAAGAAAAACACAATGTGTTATAACGTCTTCATACATTTATTGATCTTGATGAAACTTCAGCAGTGTGTTTGTTGTAAGAGGGCAAACACATTGATGTGACTATTGTGAGTCAAAGTTATAGCGCCACCAACTGGCAGCAGGAAGTGTGTTACTTTCAAGATACTTTTGACTAAAGTGGGTGGGTTATTTTTACCTACAGTCACAAAACTCGGTCTGTATATTGTGCTTATCGATCCGGACAACTTTCTTATTTACAGTCATTAGTTCCGACCAACAGGAAGTCAGATATTTTGGTTTGAATGTGGTTTTGTCTCTCTCTGACAGAGTTCCCCCTGCCATTCTCTGTGTGTGTGTGTGTGTGTGTGTGTGTGGGGAGGGAGGGAGGGAGGGAGGGAGGGCACACACACAGACAGCCCCCCCCTTTTCTGTGTGTGTTTGGAGGGGAGCAGAAAGACTCACACTGATACAAGCTCTAAAGCAGACTTCTTCTCGACAGTCAAAGCGGGGTTACGTTATTGCCCGTCGTGCACAGGAACCCGAAAGGCAACGGGGTGGCGGCTTTTTATATATATATATATATATATATATATATATATATATATATATATATATAAATAAATATAGCTGCAAGCAGCGATGGAGGGCCCAAGCCGGTGGCAGCGCCAGCCCCGGTGCCTTTAGTGTAACTAAAGGCACCAGGGTGGCGGTGCCACCGGCTTGGGCCCGTAATCGCTGCTTGCAGCTATATTTTCAAATTCATTTCGATTATAATTCTTCCTTTTGTTTTTATTATTTCAAATAAAAACATGTTTATTCATTTCCATGTTTAAAAATCTCAGATTTTGTTTTATATGGTCACAGGTAAATAAAACTACTTTTTTCATCATTTGACCCCTGACAGGTTCCTTTAGTAATTTTTAAGCGAGAGAAGGAGCTGGCTCGTAAACTGGAGTTTGACGGACTCTACATCACTGAGCAACCTTCTGAAGATGACATTAAAGGCCAGTGGGACAGAATGGTCATCAATACACCGTAAGAGTTGCATAACTGCCTTATAAAGGCTCACATTATAAGCAATGAAACAATGGCTGACCTTCTATATGAATTTCAAAATGTAACATTGATTGACGAATTATCACAACTACACTGTACAAATGTTGCACCTCTTCAGTAATATTTTCGGTTTTCTTTGCTGTTTTTCAGATCATACCCAAGCAATTATTGGGATAAATTTGTGAAAAGGAAGGTAAGATGAACAAATGAAATATATTTTCTAAAAGTTACTTTCAAAAACATTTAAGAGCATCGGAGACAGTATCTCACAACTCTAACATTGTGACATACCCCTGGTTTCACAGACCAGGCTTAAGCCTATAGTTTAGCCTAGTTAAGCCTAGCATGTTTGAGCTGTTTTATCTGAAAACAACTTACACTGACATATCTTAAAATATGTCTGTGCCATTGTTTTGTCTCAAGATGCACACCAGTAATGTTTTTTTTCTGAGGCACGTTTACATGTTACATTTTTCTTTTTTTTCTGTCATGGTATTTTAACAGATTTTTTTATTTTCTGGAAAAAAATACATCAACTCTAAAAATGTAACAGTCTAAGACTGACATGTCAGTTCTACAATGTACTTTAAAAATCATTTAAAACCATCATAGTATGGAATTATCTTAAAGCTCTAACATCTGTGACACTAATTTTAATAATAACTAGATTTTTACTCTTTTAAAACATTTGTACCTGTGGTATTTTAAGAGATTTCTACATTTTCTGAAAGAAAGAAAATGACGTCACCTCACTGTCATGATGGTACAGTAGGTGTTGTGGGGCCATTGCTATGCAGTTGCTAGGGTGTTCCGAGTGGTTTCTAGGTGATTATTTACACCCTTCTCTATGATATTCAGGCTTAAGTCCCTCTTTCAGTGTCATTCTATGGGATGCTTTCTTTTTTATCATCTGCCATGTGGAAATCGTAAGGCCAGTGGCTTAGAAAAGCAACAGCCGATCTCTCCACAATAAGACTCGTGGTTTGAGATATCATTCGTGTCTGCAGCATGAACCGTGTTGGATGAATTACGTGCCAAATATAATACTTGGGTTCAGCACCAGTAATAATGATCCAATCCCTTGATGTGGTACAGTAAGCTGTGTTATTTGAGCTGCAGGTTCCAACTGTTTTTCTGTTTTTGATTCATTCTGTTATTGCTTTCCGTGCTGCAGGTGATGGCGAAATATGGAGAGCTGTATGGATCAGCACGCGTCAGTGAGCTTCTAGGTTTGGATAAAGCTGCTCTGGACTTCAGCTCAGAGGCTCATGAGAGGAAGAGACCCATACAAAAGGGTGCCATCACTGCCCTGTGAGTTACAAACCTCTGCTTTCATTTATTATTATAATCTCACCAGCTTCTGTTCAGGGAAACAGCCCAATCAGTTCATCTTCAGACTGACAATGAAAAAAGGATTTACTTTGTGCCAGTTGATGGCAGCAGTGTTCAATGCGATAGGCCTAAAATAAATAAAATAAATCATTCTCATGTTTTCACAGTTTCAGATTAAACACCGTTGATTTGAAATACCAGATTTGGAAGCTGGGAGTGGTTTTCACTGACAATGTAAGACTCCTTACTCTTTGAACACTCAAAGTGTTATAACAGAAGGAATTGGCAATCAGTAAGTGAAATCTAACATGAAATTGTGTTTTGCTTTCTTTCAGTCCTTCCTTTACCTGGCCTGGTATATGTTTGTGTCAGTTCTGGGTCATTATAACAATTTTTTCTTCGCTGCGCACCTGCTAGACATCGCCATGGGCTTCAAAACACTGCGCACCATACTTTCATCTGTTACACATAATGGCAAACAGGTAGCGTGTGTGTGTGCGTGTGCGTGTGCGTGAGCGTGCACGCATGTCAAGTGGCCCCAAAATGTGTTTAGACCCTCAAGTCATAATTTAAAAATATGAATGTCATTTTAGTATGTAACAAATAAAAAATATACTATGTAGACTGTTTTTTTAATATTGTATGTTTATATACTGGATTTAAATAACTTAACATTTTTAAATATATTAAAATAGTTATTTATTCCTGTGATGCCAAAGCTGAATTTTCAGTGTCACATGATCCTACAAATCATTCTAAAAAGCTGATCAGGATTCCTTGTTGAATATAATGTTAAAAGAACAGCATTTATTTGAAATATAATTTTTTGGTAGCATTATAAATGCCTTTACTGTCACTTTTGATCATTTTAATGCCTCTGTGCTGAATAAAAGTATTAATTTTATTAATTGAAAAAAATCATCCTCAAACTTTTATTGTGCCATCTTTCTTTAAAATCACTGCTAGGTGGTTTCTTATTTTCTTGTTGTCATTTAATGCAGTAAGATTCATGCATTTTTAAATGTGACACGGTCCACTTTTTTGGGTCACTGTGTATCTGCGAAGATGAGATGAAAGGCTGTTGTCTGTTTTTCAGCTGGTTTTGACAGTGGGACTGTTGGCCGTGGTTGTGTATCTCTACACCGTGGTTGCCTTTAACTTCTTCCGCAAATTTTACAACAAGAGCGAGGATGGTGAACCAGTGGACATGAAATGTGATGATATGCTCACAGTGAGTAAGCCCCTCTGTCTATTTATCTCTTAGGTTTAGAAATAGTCATGGGTTTGATGTCAAAAACATGAGAGCATTAACATCAACTACCGTGCAAATGTTTGGGGTTGGTAAGACATTTTTATGTTTTTGCAAGAAGTCTCTTATGCTCACCAAGACTGCATTTATTTGACAAAAAAAACCTATCTCTGGTTAAAAATGTAACCCAGGTTCCCTGGGAGGGGGAATGAGACATTGTGTCTGAACAAGACACTATGGGGAAAGCCATAGCGTCTTGTTCATCCATAGTGCGAGTTCCCATTCGAAAGAGAACAGTAATATTATTAAAATTTAAAACAAAGTTTTTCTGTTTTAAAATGTAATTCATTCCTGTGATGGCAACGCTGAATATTCAGCATCATACTCCAGTCTTCAGTATCACATGGTTCTTCAGAAATCATTCTAATGCTGATTTGGTGCTGAAGAATAGTTTCTTAGTTGAAAACAGTTTTTCTGTTTAATTGTTTTGTAGAAACCGTGATACATTTGATATTTTTCTCAGGTATTTTTGATCACTTAATTAAAATCGTAATTTAATGCATCTTTGATGAATAACAATTAGTTCCTATTCCTTATTCAGCAGCCTAGCAAGGGTGTTGTTACTAATTTCATATGTGAAAATGTTAGCCAATCATAGCAGAATCCGTTGACATAATACATATAGGTTATGCATATATTTACCTATACATTAACTTATAAAGGTTAAAATCAGAGAGGTGGTCGAAAATGGTTATATAAAGCAAATGTATTACTGTTTTGGTGCATGAATAAAGTAAAAAAAAAAAAAGAATAAATCTTTGTGTGCTTTAGTGTTACATGTTCCACATGTACGTTGGCGTGCGAGCCGGAGGAGGGATTGGAGATGAAATCGAAGACCCGGCCGGTGACGAGTTTGAGTTCTATCGCGTAATCTTTGACATCACCTTCTTCTTCTTCGTCATCGTCATCCTCCTTGCCATCATTCAGGGTGAGTGGTAGAGAGTTTGTGAAAGCCATTTTAGTGAAAGGGCAAAAAACTGAAATGTGCACCAAATTTCAAAAAGAACAATGAGCCGAAGCGTTCAGTTTTTTTTTATTATTTAGTTTGTCCTCTAACTTGAGTCATGCAGAGCAGCGCTGGAGAGCTTCATTAAAAGATCACACTCACATGCTGAGAGGGGTTTATGGGAAGAGATCTGAGGACTGTGTGATGCTAGAAGTGTGTCTGATGCGTGGGGTCAAATAATACTCGTGATTCAAATGTTGGCATTTGGCAACTTAATTGTGTTTGTGACTGGTGAATTGCTCTGTTGTCATATCGTTTGAAAGGTCTTATCATTGATGCATTTGGCGAGTTGAGAGACCAGCAGGAGCAGGTTAAAGAGGACATGGAGGTGAGTTTTCATTCAAATTCAGATTTGACTATTTTATCACCGCGCTACATCCTGAATCAAATTTATGTTGCCTGTCGTCTTGTTCCAATTAACACACTGAATTAATTTATCGAAACCCAAACATTTCCGTAATTATAAATCAGAGCTACATTGCACTTGTGAGTAAATATTTTATTTCTCTGTTAGTAAATATGTCATTAATCTCTGCCAGATGGTCTTTGGACTAGACGTTAGTTAAATGCTAATTGATCATCTATAATTAAACAGTGAATGTGGCATGCCATTAAGTGTGTTTTTTTGCTGCAGACTAAGTGTTTTATCTGTGGCATTGGAAGCGAGTACTTTGACACGATGCCCCATGGCTTCGAGTCGCACACGCTGCAAGAACACAACCTGGCCAACTATCTGTGAGTACTAGAGAAATGAGAAAAAGGTCAGAGGTCACTTTTGCCTGATTTCCATCATGTTTATCAGTCACAATTTTTATTCTGGCTGAAAATAAGTCTATTGTGCAGCTGGTCAGGACAGAGAGCATGTCATGTGACAAAAAAGGTACTGTGTTAATACCATTGTATTTCCAAAGCACTGTATCCAAAAAATAATAATCATGACCTGAAGTTAAATAAACAATGTCAACCAAGTTTAATCTGTTCAATTAGAAGTCTTGTTTCTAATTTTATTTGCTGAAAGTGGATAACATTTGTTTTGCGCTTTGTTTGCCCTTTAGGTTCTTTCTGATGTACATCATAAATAAGGATGTTACAGAACATACTGGACAGGTACAACTTGTATTCACAAATGACATGAATCTTTATTGATAAATGATAGATGGATAGTTTCAGAGTGAAAGGTGTGTACTTAATAATAAAGTAATATGTGAAACCACTGAAAAATGAGTTTGGGGTCTGAGATTTTCCAGTAAAAAAAAAAAAAGAAGTCTCTTATTCTCATCAAGGCTGCTTTTGTTTGATCAAAATACCTCTAATAATAGAAAACATTTTAATGTTTTGAAATACTCTGACTGCTACACTCTTTAACACAACAGGAATCATACGTGTGGAAGATGTTCCAGGAACGCTGCTGGGAGTTCTTTCCTGTTGGAGACTGTTTCCGGAAACAGTATGAGGTTCAACTCAGCTGAAGATTTTCGGTTCAATTTCTATAGTTCAGTTGGTGAATACACTTTTAAAGTACTGTATGTCTGGATAATAAGAAACTTGTGTATATTTACACTTCTTTTTTCCATGATTGTTTGGTTCACACCAGATATTCTTCACTACATATTTATTTTTTCAATTCACATTTATTTGTATAGCGGTTATCACAATACATATCAATTTAAAGCAGCTTTGCACAGAAAATGCATGTTTCTGTTATCAGTTATCACTGTTTCTGTAATCTGTTATAAGGTGACTGTCAGAGTAATGTCCATATGGCAGAAATGTACAATTCTAAGATAATACAAATCATGCAGTTAGCTAACATCATTTATTCACTTAAAGGGATAGTTCACTTTGAAATAAAAATTATGTCATCATACACTCACCCTCAAGTTGTTTCAAACCTGTATGAATTTCTTTCTTCTGCTGAACACAAAGGAAGATATTTTGAAGAATGTCGGTAACCAGACAGTTAACTGTTCCCATTGACTGCCATAGTATTTTTTTTCCTACTATGGCAGTCAATGGGAACAGTCAACTGTTTGGTTACTGACATTCTTCAAAATATCTTTCTTTGTGTTCAGCAGAAGAAAGAAATTCATACAGGTTTAAAACAACTTGAGGGTGAGTGTATGATGACATAATTTTCATTTCAAAGTGAACTATCCCTTTAAGCCGAAACAATGAGCATGTTAAACAAGTATTACATGTTGTGATCATAATGATTACAATATATTGGAAACTTGTCAGTTTTGTGTGTTGATTTAGAGTTGTCCTAGCAGGGGTTGGCGTCATTCTCCGGTGTTTGGTCATCTGAAATCTTTGTAAGTGTCTGGATCCACACCGGAGCTGGTGTAATCTCTAGTTACCTCGCAATGGGCTAATTGGTCTTATTTTATTGATATATCATATTGTTGACTTTAAGGCACTAAGTTGTTACTGTACTTTTTGATCGTATGGAGTTTGTAAGTACCGGTATGTAAAATGTCACTTTGCAATAAATGCAAGTAGTATAAACTAAAACATGGCATTCCTTTGGCTTGAAAACCTACAGAACTTACTTAATGTTCACAGTAAACCATACTGGAAATATTAGAATATAACTAGATTTTTATATTATTGAGATATCAAACCTGTAGTGTAACTGCCATCGACCAATAAGAGCTGTGCGTGTAAACCTCACTCCCCTGATCTCAAGAGGCGCTCTAGCGACTGACACTGGCTGTGGTCTTTAGCCTCCTTGCTGGAGACTACAGTTCGAATCACGCTCGGAGCGGGTTGAGTAGAACCGGGTTACATTAGAACAAACAGCGCAGGACTATTAATGGAAGAAATTATATTTCAGCTCTTCCAGGGTCTTGTGTGTCTGTCTGATATTAATAATTTAAGGAGAATCTCACTCCCTCATTTGCACTACAAAAAAAACCTCTTTCTCAGTATTTTTTCTTGTTTTCTAGTAAAAGTATCTAAACATTTTTAAAGTGATATGTTTGTTACTGCAAGTTTATTTTTTGTACCTCATTATAAAACAGATTTATAGCTAAAACATGAAAAAATGTATTGCCAACGACTAATTATGACAGTATTAAGATTTTTTTTGCACTGTGGGATATCTGTAGTTTGAATTTCATAACCTTCGTTTACTCTTATTGTATGCCCAATGTAAGCAAATCCTTTATCATCCCTTTATCTTATCTATCTTCTCTCTTCATCCACTTTCAGCCTTCTCGCGTTCGTCTCCTTATTTTCAACAGCCTCTACCAGCCTTATTTTCTACCTCCCTCTCCTCGGTGTGAGAGGTAGCACTCAGATCCTGAGCGTGAAATGAAATGAAACGGCAGCCCACATCACATGCTGCTGGTCGAGTTGTCGCTGCTGCAGGGCATGACGCATTGATCTCCAGCCATTCCAGAGGTGCTATTAAAGCTTTAACCCCCCTCGACATGAATGGTGCGCAGTACCACTGCTGTCAGCCTTATTAAAAAGAAGACCAAGGACAGAACTGATTACCATTATCTGTAATAGGAGGAAAACCATTGATGAAAAAGCATCAGCAGTAACGCAATGCTCAAGTTTCTATTCACATATATATTATAATTTATATAATTTAAACCAAAAAATGGCTTAGATATTTAAATGATGTATTATTTAATTTATAGGAGTTTGTTTATTATTATGGATAAATTAACAAATTGTTGTAAATTGTGTTATGGGTGGGAGAAGTGGGGGCTCGTCCGGGAAGACGTAACGGAGTATGTTCTTAAAGATTTTTTTTTATAGATGAATGAAACGGCAGTTGCGACAGTCTTTCATTTTGGTTACACTTTATTTTGATAGTTAACTAGACATTCTACTAACTATAAGTAACTTTGCAACTACATGTCAACTAACTCTCAATAGAGTATTAGTAGACTGGTAGGTTATGGTTAGGTGTTAGGGTTCGTGTTAGGAGAATAAGTTGTCAAGTTATTTATAGTCACTAGAATAACTGTTGGGGGACCATCCAAATAAAGTGTTGGCAGATATCAATCATGCAGACGATTAATAATCTAATAAGATTTAGTTTACATGTAGTTGCAAAGTTACTTATAGTTAGTAGAATGTCTTAAGTGGACTATCGAAATAAAGTGTTACCTTTTATTTTCTATTGTTTATCCAAGTAAAATGGCATCTCAAACTAGAAAAAATGTTGGGTGCGACTTGATTTTGTCCATCAGGAATTGATTGGATGGTTGTGGTTTGCTATTGCTGTGACCTCATGTGAGTGACAGGTTGTCCCGCCCCTGTCAGTAAACACATCATCAGAGAGATGTCATCGCTGCAAGAGAGAGGGAAAGTTATTTTCATTAAAGATTACGAGGGCACATGAATTAAAAAAATGATGTGCACACTGCACAGATAGAATGTCAGTTTTGATGAATGACTTTAATATAATGTAATAGTGGAGAGAAGAAGATGGGCATGTTGAGGAGAACAAGACAGAGGAGCTGGACTCTGGAGCCATTCTTACATTTTACTCAGCAACAGGGTACTAATGCCAGAGCCAGTGTCCAAAGTAACCACATTTAGCATATTTCCAATGAAAAAAGGGTGGTTCTGGGTCAGAAAGATTGCCTATTTGGTCCTTCTCAGACTCTACCATCATGACCTTTGGGATAACACAACCCTTTCCAGATCATCAGAGAATTGTTGAATCCTTTAGGGACTGAATGTCGGGCTGAAAGGGCAATAGATTTTGTCTGGGTTTGCAATGCTGCAGAGAACTGTAATTTATGATTTAAAGCTTTTAACTGATCAGGCACATAATAGATGTGAACTAATCATTTTTATTATAAAAAATATATATTTTATCATTTAAATGTAGGCCTGTATATAATTATATGTTTTAATTATTTTATTTGCCATATTTAGACAACCATACAAGCCAAGACTATATGCCATATGGCATTATACAAAATAATACATATATTGTTCAATACCATTTGTACATGTTTTGGTCATACTTTCTGGGGTCACTGAATATATAATGTAAATTGGACAGGACATTTTTTAGGAAGTCTCAAACCTGCATCAGCGTTTGCATTTTTCATTTTAATTTGAGTTAAAATTTTAGTAATTTTGTTGTTTTTGTAAAAAAAAAAAAAAATCTATATAGTTTTTATTAAGTTTTATCTGTTTTTGTTATTTTACATCGTTAAAAAAAAACAACAAACAATTATTTAAATAAAACATCTGAATTAAAAAGAAAATGAGAAATGTTGCTTTGGCAATGTCACAAGACAACCAAAAAGGCTTTGTAGTAGAAATTCACACGATGAACATAAATAAACATGAAATGACTTGAAATTAAATAAACTCAATGATAACAACACCTTAACGTTTAAACGTAATGAGACGTAAAATCACACGTACTCCTCCTTTATTGCCGGACATACTGTAGGACTGTAACCGATGCCCCATCGAACCCAAATCCAACGCACAAAGCTGGATCCAGCTGCAATGGCTCCAATACTTCTGGGATTTTTGCTGATATAGCACTTGCCCTTAAACCCCACAGCCCTTTCCTTCACCAGGCCTTTATGTATGTATCAGATACAGACTGCCACAAGCTCTTCAAGTCTTTACATTCGTCTGCTAAAATTGCATAATGTGTGTCTGTCTCATCGTGCAAATCCGCCTTTATTTTGCGGATAATTAATGATGCGGCAATTTCCAGGATTTCATTTTGAATATCAGGTCTAGTGGGTTTCGCGTTTCTATGCAATTCGTCCAGTCGCCTTTTTATTTCTGGGTGATAGTTGGAGATCAGTTGAAATAATTCTAAGAAGTAGCTTTTGTTCAGTGCCTCTTCAGTTTCACGATGCCCACACAAAGGAATGTCTTGTTTTGCACAAAATAAAATGAGGGTTTTTTTTTTTTTTATAAACGAGGAACTTTAACGTGTTCTCTATTCCTTTCCACAAACGAACTGTTGACAGCATCTTTGTGCAGCTGGTTAATTATATTTCCCCATCCTGGTTTATGGCTTTGTCTGTATCCTTCAGACCTGCCCAGCGCTGTAGAATGTGCCCTGCTAGCCTCGTGTTTAACACAACACTGGGAGAGATGCTTCCAGTCTCTAAAGCCAGTTTTTATAAATCGTCTCTCAGTGGCTGCTTCAGGGAAATGGCGACATGGCTTACAAAACACAGCGTCTCTCGAAATACTGTACTCTAGCCATGGGAACTTTTCATACTACCGGACATTAAAACTTCTTCCTTTGCCTGCTATAGTGGTGACTGGAAATTAACTGAGTTTGGGCTGGGTAACAGGGTCATCAATGGTGGATAAGTCGGATGGGGCTGTTACATCCTCAGTGCTGGCCCTAGGCTTAGCCGAATCTGAAACAATGAACGCACATAACGCTGCTACAGTAAATAATGATTCATTCTTGCCATAGAAACAAACCAGAACTAATACATATTACCCGTATTAGCAGAAACTGAACTAAACTAAACATAACTGTGACATAAGCACCCCTTCCCAGAAAGCGTGTCCTCTCGCCGTAACGGAAATAGTCCAACAGGAGGAAAGAGGGTGGAGGCTTCGGTGGAGGCCTTAGAGCTGGTGAAGGACAGCAGCCTGGAGGAGTTTCTAACCACAGGTGGCGCTGACGGTGGGAGGATTCAGGGTGGAGTCCTGACCGAAGGGGCAGACGGACCCCAGGGACCGATTGGCGGAGGCGAACCTGAGCTGCTGGCTCACCGGCGAGAGCGTCAAAGTGGCTGGATAGTCATTAATTTTCGCCGGCGGCGGTGTGAACGTACAGTTAGGTGGCGAAGCCGACTCGGCTGACCGGGGCGACGATGGAGTGAATGAAGATGAAAGGGAGGTCGGAGGAAGGGAGGAGCCCGATGACGTTGGAGGGTGTAGACACTGCTGGAATTCCGGAAGTCTGAGCGACCTGGAGAGGAGTGAGCCCAGCGGAGTCTCAGGGCAGACGGGCCACGGAGACAACAAAGGACGACCTTGGTGGTGGCCCTGCCTCGGAATCACAAGCGGTGAAGGAGAGGCCGCCATGTTTTGTACCCAAGTACCCCAGAAGACTCGGTTCTTGGGTCGGAGGAGAATCTGCAGCGCCAGCAAGTCCCTAAAATTTTTCTTTGTACTTGTTCTTGAGGGTCGGTTCTTCTGTCACAACCGCAAAGGCTTTGTAGTAGACAACATGACACAATGATGAATAAACATGAAATGACTTTACTAATAAACTCGATTATAACAACCATAACATGTAAATGTAATGAGAAATGAAAACCGAATAAACATAATAGGGGATATTTATGCATAGAGTAAATGAGGAACTAATTTATGAACACCTGAATGTGATTAACAAATGAGTTGCCATAGAAACAAACGAGAACTAATACAGCAGAAACTAACCTGAACATAACCATAACAGGCAACTATAGCTGGAAAAGTTAATGTTTGTTTCAAGCAAGTTTGATTTTTTTATGGTTTTAGTTTCAGTTAACTATAATAACCCTGACTGCATCTTAGTGCATCTCGAACATGTGTTTTGTTTTCTGTGTCACAAGATCTTATGAGAGTTTGAAGGACTTTATAAAACATTCAGTTCTGCTTTTTTCCTGAAGCAGCTGGTGCAGTTCTTCAGCAGAATGAAGAGTCTTCGGTTTGTGGTCCATTATACGTCATTACGGCTCCTGACACTTAAGCTGGTTCACAAACACTTCATAAGCCACTCGCTATTTCAAATGATGTTTGCTCCATGACCTAGCATTTCAATTTTTTTTTGCTTTATCAAAGCAATAGCATGCCAAGGGACATGATGTGTTTGGACTATCAGAACTCATTATAAATTCTTCACGTTGTTAAATTTAATTCTGAGTAAATTATGAAGTCGGCTGTAGTGGTTTATCAATAGACACTACACATTAAATTAATTCCTGTATGTTTATGCATCTTTGTGTATTTGTCAGAAGTAAATCCTGAAGGAGACTTGCATCTCGCTTCTCATTTTTTCCCCCTTTTTCTGTGTCTCTTTTGTATCTCTCTCCTGAGTTTTCGTTATTCCTCTTAGGATCCATCATCACAAAATAATTTCTTAGTCAGTCTGCCTAGCTGACCATAAAGAATACACAGAGATGGAATACAAACATGTAGGACAGAAAGGAAGCAGTAACACATCACAGACTGGAAATTATGAGGACAAAATGTCAAGAACATGAACAGTCATAGAACAGGAAAGGGAAAAGTTACTGTATTCTAAGGAAAAATAAACTTTGTGCGTATAATAATAAGCTAAATAATCATGTCTTTCAAAGCACTTAAATCTACAACCATAAACAAAAGCACTTACTATGACTCCTATTTATTTATACAATATGGTTCTCTTTCTGCTCTTTTGTGCATGGCATGCTGTTGTAGTGTTTACTGATCTAGTTTATGGGAAAATTGGCATTGTGTACTAGGAATATTTTTTTGGCTATATGACAAATTGCTTGTGGTGTTTCTCATTTTTAAGTCACTTTAGATAAAAGTGTTTGTTGAATGAATTTAAATGTAGAAAGTGAGGCAGAGTTAGCGGAAATAACCTGGTACATCACACCCAACAATCTTAAAATATACACACACACAAAATTATAATTTAATTATTAATATGTACTAATAAAATAAAAAAACACAATACACACACACACTACATTAGCCTATACATATATATACTATATATGTGTGTGTGTGTGTGTGTGTGTGTGTGTGTGTGTGTGTGTGCGTGCATTTTGGTATTTTCAATAATAAAATACATTTCGCCCTTCAAAATCTCATTACTAAATTGCATTGCTCAAAAAAGTTGAAGAAACATTTTTTATTGTCATTATACAACATGATCGTATATACTGAATATTACAGAGATCATTCGTTTTTATTTCATTTTTTTTTTCTTGCTATTTTATTTTATTATTTCATCAGGACAGCTTTTATTACTCACTAAATCACTCCTAAGGCTCATCTGTGCCATTTTGTTAGCTGGGGAAAAAAAGGGTTATGACTCAAATTCAAGATGACAACATTACAAAAAGGCTCCTGCGTACCTTAATGACAAATGTACCCCTTAACTACACCCCTCTGGCTTTATGCATTTATTTCTTTTTAACATCTGTTACTTTGTTGTACTGAGTTTGTGCCTATAATTCTTGCAGAACAGAAGTTGTTCCAGAAGCTGCTTCTGCTTCTACATGCACCCTCGTGTTTAATATGCCATCGAATTGACTTTTCATGCTCCTTTGCTGCTTAATATGGCTCTCTGCACTCTGATTTGCACTGAAGCGAGGGAATTTAACTGTCACTTTGAGCTTGACAGTTAAATGGCATCACAAGTTGAAAAATGTACGATTTCGATTTTGTCATTTTGCAGATATCCTTGCTGAAAGTAACATTTAAAAAGTTGATACTGGTAATGGGATGCCAGATGCATTACGGATGAGCTGCATGTCATCCAAGATCCCAAGGTCACGTCCGCCTGGCATATTATCACAAAATAAGCATTGGAAAATGAAGTGTTGAATATTACGGACATCTGATGACAAAATAGATTCTGCAATCCAAGGAGAAGGACATTGCCTCAACAGAGAGGCATTTAAAGGATGTCCAGTCAACCTTCCTGCTGAAACATGTCACCAGGTTTCATCAAAGACTGATTCAAATATCAAAACAGAAAAAGTGGATTTGAATTCATTGGATTTGGATTCATTGCAAGAGCCAGCAAGGTCAGTGATACGTGAAGATGAAGTGAATTGATTGGACTTTGATACTTAGACATTTTTCACAATATCTTCCACGGATGAAAGAAAGCATGGTTTGGATGGATGTGAGGGTGAGTAAATGATGACAGAATTTTCATTTTTAGATGAACTATCTTCACCAAGGCTGGTATACAAAAATACAGTAAAAAGAGTATTGTGAAATATTGTTACAATTTAAACCATTTTAATATGTAATTTATTCCTGTGTTGGCAAAGCTGAATTTTTAGCAGCCATTAATTTTGTCTTTAGTGTCACATGATCCTTCAGAAATCATTCTGATTATGCTGATTATTACTTATTTTATTATCAATGTTGAAATCAGTTGAGCTGCTTAATATTTTTGAAACTATTCTATTCTGAAAAAAAAGGGTATGCATCCATCAGTTCCTTCTTCACACACCTTTCAATGGTTCTTGTCAACTGAAGTTGTAAAGCATGCGGCTGATGGATCCTTTGCACCTTCATGTCAAATAGAGAGTTCCCGATATTACCATTTAGATTACAAACCCTGATGCCAACAGCAGACCAGTTAACACACACCTTCTTTTAGAAACATGCTCTTCCCTTATAGATCTGAATTCAGATTCGTTCACTCTCATAAACTGCTAATGGAGTAAAGAAACACAGTTCTCCATAAATGAACCCAAGATAGTCTCTAAATGAGTGTTTTCAGCAGGTGATTTTAGCTTAAAATGTCAAACTTCCAGTTCTCACCCCCAAGCGTCTTTAAAAGTGCTGAAATATGCATTGAAAGAGGAGATTTAGTAACCATTCCTCATTGAACTGGCTATTTGTAGCAGTTGGAGTATCTCCATTTTCAAAATCATTTCAAACGTTTCCAAACTTTCTAATCTAGATCTTTTAAGTCCTTCCCAGATTTTCTGAAAACCCTCTTTAAAATCCCATGTGAATGGGGCTAATCTTCCTGCCTTAAAAATCCGATGATAAGACATCACATGCTGGAGTGTCTGTCAACCGTCCACCGTCTCTCCATACTCTTGTGTGTATGAGCCTAGTATGGCAGCCTAATGTAGTGCATGAGGATTGCGCCAACATCCTCATTCCCTTGCCTCTCGTATTGCATTTTCCTTTCCCATGTCATCCTCAAACTACTATTTCTCTCTTATATTTTTCCCCTTTCTACATCTCTGCATCCTAAAACAGCTTGTCTTGTACATCAAATCATTACAACTACACCCTAAAGCAGTCTGTTGAGGGTCACAGGTGTTTTGTTCACAGATCATGGCAATGTGATCTCATTATTAGTTATCATAGGCATTTGTACGAAAAAAATGTACACATATATTTTTAAAATGTACACTATTAACATATTGCCAGCATTTAAAAATGTAAACTATTGTACAAACAGTATGAGCAACTTAGAGATGTAATGACTCCTTGGTTCAGAATATTGAAAAACCTTTGCAGTTCATAGTGATATGATTCTTTTGTACACTCAATTTTGATACTGCATTGGGTCGCCAGAAGATGTCTGGATTGAATTCTGAAGCAAAACTAGCAGAGGAACACTGATTTAAATCATAACCCTTTTAAAATGTCCAACCATGATGTACATTTGAAACAGAGATGCAGTGACCATACTGGCTTCGGTTTCTTTGAAAAGGGCCATGTGTTGATGTCACTCAAGCTCTAGCATTAAAGAATTAAAACCAAATCGATAAAGCAAGATGCGATCTTTTATGTCAGCAGCATTTACTCGTCGCGGCTGAGCAGGAAACAGCGAGCAGGAGGAGACGTCGCGTGTCTATTACAAAACAGACAATGATGACGATCACAATCTTGACAATCATGCTAATGATGATGGGTATTTTCCTATCTATCTCCTGCTTCTCCATCATTTCCAAGCTGCTACCATTAATCTCCATGTGAGTCACGTTTCCGTAAGTGTGTCAAGTGTTTGTTTTGATGAACTCTAACATCATTCTCTGTCACATGTAGGAGAGGAAGGGATGATGAAGAGCTTCATAACTTATTTGAAGTGACTCCCAGGATCTCTGAGGTAGAGCTATATGAGAGATACTAAGAAGCAAGTGCTTGTGTGTGTGTTCCAATGGCTAAGCTCTATAGTTAGCGCTATGCCAAGCAGATAGAGGCCTGAGAGAGGGAGATAAGCAGTCTGAGAGTGAATGCTCCGGTCAGGATGGGTCATCTGCGCTCCAACTCTTGTTGATTTTCACACTGCTCCAGTGACCTCAGAGGAGAGTATTTTTTACCGCGGCCCAGTCTCAATCTCTCCCAAACAGACTCACCGGTGCCCTTCAGCAACCCTGAGGTATGTATTTCCAACTCACCATTTTTTCTTCTCCCCTTATCTAATCTTTTTTGTTACTTTTTCTCTCATAGTTTTTCCAAGTTTCAAATTTATTGACTTCATATTTCTGTCCAAAAGGAGGTTTTCGCAGCAATGCCACAGAATAATCATTTCGGTTCTTAAAGGAACCAGTTTAACTATCTAAAGAAACTAATCCCACTATAAAGAACATTCTGATGAATGGAAAGATCCCATGGATGTTAAAGGTTCTTCATGGAACCATCGATCCCAGTATATAACAGTATGCAAAAAGAGTAACATGTCCGACAACAATTCGCAGTATTCTTTAAAAAGTTGGCAAAAAGTGGGTGACTTATTACTTTAGGCGAGATTCTGATGTCTGCATTCAATGGACACTTTATACATGAGGTTATGGAAGAGGATTTGTGAATGGCAGTGAAGCGATGGAACTGACATTGGTAAGTAACATGACAATGACAGCATGATGAATGTAGTACATCCAGATTACATTCAAACTAGTCTCGGCCAAGGTCTTATCGACATGTAAAGCAACCAATCACAGTTTGTTTTGTTCAGATTCATGTTTAGAGCTGTTTAGAAGTCGATGTCCCTACAATAACAGACCGGCATGTAAAAATCTTAGACCTATTTTAAAGAGTGCCGTGAACTTCACATAAGTTTGCAAATGCTGATAAGCACCCATTGTCACAGTTGTAAACATGAAAGCTTTCTTTTCCCCTGAGGGGGTTTGGCATCACAACGGCATAGTTTCCAGGCAGACTGTTAATGAACGCACCACATGTGTCTTGTTGCATTCTTTCCTGTAGAATTTAACCAATCAGTTGATGACTTTAAAAGCCCGAAGTGTTTCCAATTGTGTGTGCCTTAGTGTATGCATCAGACGTTAATCCAACGGACAAAAGAGGTATCTGCTCGGTATCCGATTTCGAACACAGCCCATGACAGTAGTTGACATAGTTGATGAAAACATACCACAGAAAAAAAAGTTTATGCTAATAGCGCCCATTGTGGCAACACCACTAATGCATGTTTACTTGTGTTCAGAAGCATTTCGGAATGCAACAACACATTATATTGCATGAAGTAGCCTATTTTTTAAGCCTAAAATGGTCTTCTGAAAGAATTAACAAATGTATAATTTATAAGCACTCATTAAAATAACTGATTAAAATTGCACAAGCTAACTTCTTATTAACACTGTCATCGTATTTGAGCAATTATATAATATAAATGTAGGCTCTGAATATTCTTTTATGTTTTGTTTTGGTCACATTTTCTCTGTTTGCTCTGTTCCAATTTGCCTGAGTTCCTAGTTTTCCTGTTTGTTAATTAGTTTCCATAGTTTCCTAATTCCCTAGTTCCCTAATTCCACGCAATGTTCAGATTCTCTTTTATTTACATTCCCTGTATTTAAGCCTTGAGTTCTTTCAGTTCAGTGTCCAGTATCGTCTGTAAACGTGGTTTGATTTCTCTTGCGATCTCCAAAATGTTCATTATGGATCTAATAAAAAGTGTTTTTGTTCTCTATCTCCGTTCGTTTACTGCCACCGTGACCATCACATTAGCCTACATACAGTAATATTATGCTTTATTTGGAAATGAAATTCATCATGTCTTTTGAAACTATTCTGCTGTCTCTTTTGCGTGTTGTGGTCAAAAGTATTTTACAATCAAAACGATTACAGTAATGCATTTCCAATCGAGCAGAGACTGTCCTCCGGTTGTTCCTTTCATTCTCTTGCAGAGTGCTCAGAATTCCTGATACGCCTGGTTAGTGGACATCCTGAACTTTTGAGAAACCGTTTAGGATGAGAGGTGAGTAGTCCGCTAAGGAGATTTGTGAATGATTACAAAAATAACAGATGATATACAGGTAGACTTTTATCTTTCTGAGCGGCTAATGCCACCTCAGTCAAGTGAATCAGCTGCTTAAATCACTGTAAGCTGTAAAAACATGCACAGATGGGAACATTTGTGAAACTTAAAAGGAGCCAACAGATTCTCAGTAGCGTTATGTGACTGAAATAATAACATTATATTAAGTCTATCTTGGTTAGCTTTCAAAGAAAGCTTAACTATATTAATGAAACAAATTGAGCAGGCTAAAATAGTGAACGAAGATACAGTAGCTCTGATTCCTCCCAAACACCAAAGATTAAAAGATGGTAGCCTACCTTGTTTTGCCAGCACTTGTATTCTCCAACATAAAATAACACTTCAACTAAAACAATAATAAAAAAACAATGTTAAGTAAATATTTGGGGAGATCGTAGGTGAGATGTAACATCATCAGTTTAACCAATTATACCATAAATGCACAACCAATGACCTTGAAGTGACAGTAGATGTAGCTCCTTAAAGGGATCATCGGACGCAAAATTCACTTTTATATGGTGTTTGCATATAAATGTCTAAACACTCAATAATCAAGCCGTTTGGATTTTCTGAGCAATGTGATGTCATATTGCTCATGCTCCGCCGACGACCGCTGACGGACTGTCCCGTATTAGCATATTTCCGCCCTCAGCCATTTGTATACTGTCCGCCAAGGCAGCACTTTACGTGTCTTGTGTCGACACCCCCCATGGAAGAGAGGGGTGGGGTGAGCAGTTGCTCATTATCATTTAAAGAGACATGCACCTAGTGTTGTCACGGTACCAAAATTTCAGTAAATACCCGTGAAAATCCAAGGTTCTCTGTACCAATTTCGGTACCAAAGCTTAATTTAGATTAAATTTGCATATATTAAAGTGTATATCCATTTGTTAGATAACATTAGATAAAATGACCTAACAATAAACAATAGTTATATACTGAAGCAATTATTCTCCTTGGGGTAATTTAAAAATGTAGCCTACTAATATTTTTTTTAAATCAAAAGTTGTATCTGTTCATGAACAATCAAGTGTTTGTATTAAATAACCTTCACAAACATACATTAATGTTGTAAAAATAAAAATATATGAATCACTCAATGTGTTGATGTTAGATAATGCATTAAGTAATGTTAATGAATGGTATCTTATTTTTACCAACTAAACAGGAGATAAAACGTGTTTTATTTGACTTGACTGTCCTTTTATTTAATCCAAAACTGCGTTCATATTTAATTTTAAAAGGCCTTTTAAACTAGATACAACCGCACACGATATCATTTTAGGGGCCGTTCACATATCGCGTTTTATGCGCGTGCAAATTCGTTATTTCAAATGTAGGCGCGCGGCTTATAATAGAAGCATCTCAACAGGTCATGTGACAAAAACCAGCGGCCTTTCCGTAACAACATGGACATGGAAAGCTCGGCCGAACAGCTGATAGCTGTACAGGGCGGCTTTTTATTTCTCATCTCAATGAATACATCTAGTAGTTATTAGTTAAGCTAATGCAAGGGCTAGAAAACAATTAATTCTTTGATGATACTTCCTCGTCATCATGGAGAGCGCAGAACAGTTTGTACCGGATAATTTCGGTGGAAACGCGGCTTTAGACTTCAATTTTGTCTCGCAAAGTTTGCTGCTTCAGTATTTGTAGATTTTTTTCACAAGTTTTCAATGGTATACTGAAAAAAAAGCAATTCATGACTTTTAAAGACTTTTAAAGGGGGGAGAAAGGGGCACTCTTGGTGTCAGAAAAATTTTGGTTTTGTCAGAACACGTCAGAACAATAGACGTTGGATTTTGGTTGGAAATTAAAGTTGGGTTGACGTCAGAAACTAACGTCAGACTGACGTCAACATCTAATGTCGGACAGACGTTGGACTTTGGTTGAAAAGGACATTTTTAACTTTATAGATTTGGTAATCTATATCGGAATCGGATTGATTAATCCGCCACTGTTGGGACAGGATTCATGGTAGCGTTTACCTTTTCCTTCTCTTGGTTTTCATGATGTTCCAAATAGTCAGAAGGTGGCTTCATCACAGAAAATAACTTTACACCAGTCTTGTGTGTGTGTCTAATCCTTGTACTTCCTGCAGAATTTAAGTCTTTCCTTGATGTTTTTCTTAGAGATAAGTGGCTTCTACGCTTCCCATGACACCAGGCCGTTGTCCAAAAGCCTTCACCTCAAAGTGTGTACAGATGCACCCACCTGCTGCCAATACTGAGCAAGCTCTGCACTAGTGGTGAGACGATTCCATAGCCGAGTCCTCAGGAGGAGACAGTCCTGGCAAAACTTTTGGCAATAACTGTTCATAATGAGGAGAATTTATGAACTGATTAACTAGAATGAATATGACTTTCCAGCGCTATACATATAGATGAATTTTATTTTACAAATGCTGTATTATGCTGCCAGGCCAGTTGGCAATGTCACTTTGACTGAACACATAATATGCATGCGCATGACATCACTTTTTTTTTTTTTTTTTTTTTTTTTTACAAATGTGCATTTTTGTAGTTTACACAGAGACAATAATGATAGGCTATTGCTTTCAAAAACTTGCGCTTCAAAACCTGTTTTCAAAAGTTTGCATTCTCATGCCTCCAAAACGCCATTGTCATTTAAATGAACGTCCAAAAGTTTTCCTTTTTTATTTAAAACGGTGTCGTATAAACTGCCCCGAAAACAGTTAGCCTATAGCGTTTGGCTGCGCTGCATAGCTAATTGGAAAAAGTATTCCAATATATAAAAACTATTTTGACAGTTGAACAACATGAACGCCAATTTGAGCCCAGATCTTCCGATTTGGGGGTATCAGTGAGAAAACACGATGGGCGCAATGGATACAGCATCTGTATTGATGGTCATTTGTTGAAGTTAAGTTATTTATTTTTATTTTTTTTGTTCAGACTAAAACTAGCTAAGTTGCATATACAAAATACAATAATATTTTACAAATATGAAAGAATAATGTTTCTACAGATGTTACAGATGGTCAGATTCAGTTTACAGCACATTTATAAACTGAACAAAAAGCAAAAACACACGCACCTGATGAACATTTTGCAGAAATTAGAGTTAAAACAATTGGTTGCACATTTTTATGGAAAATGTACATCACCATTTTGCTCCAACCAAATTGATTTGAACACACTTGATGTCGTAATTACGTCAACTTCCCTAGAGGACTTGGTTGAAAGCACCATTATTCCCCAATACTTAGTCAACTTGCCTAAAAAACTAGCACAAAATGTGTTGCAACGCTCTCCTCTGCATTCATATCAACAATATTATACCAAATTACAAATTACACTAAAGTAATGTTCATTTCCCCAAACACTTCGGCTGTCTCATAGCTTGTCTTTAAAGAGCCTTAAGCTCTCCCACACTGCCTTTACACAATCCTCTCATGTTCTCAGCGAGTCTCTGTGGGCTAAAAAGCTGCTGGCCTGTTACTGATGTCTGTCTCCAGCATTAGTTGAACAGAGACAGGACACAGAGGCTGCAAATCAGATAAGAGTCTGCCATACAACGGGGAATGATATAATGAATCTCATGGAACCATAATGTTGTGTATGTGCATGAAAGTGTGTGTCTTTTCTGCCCCGTTGAAGCAGACTGCAGTCATGGCTGAGAGGGAATCACACTTTGATGTTCACCCCGATGAGTCGATGCTAACAGGAAACCAGATTTATCACTTGATTAAACTTAGCAGAAGGGTGTTGTAAGGCTGATGCAAGGTAAACCGAGATATGCAGAGCTGGTTTGAACGTGTATGTGTGTGTGAGAGAGAGTGCTTCAAGGTCTGCTTTTTCACATTAGGTATATTGAAAAGTGTGTCCCTACAATTTCCTGTTTATGTATTCATGCCATGATGAAAGAAAATTCATTTTACCACAGTAATTACAGCCTGATCTTCAAAAAGACAGAGCCGATCATTGTCACTCTCATTTTACCCATGCACTGTCCTCTCCGATTAGTTACATACTACTTCTCTTTGAGCAATTACCCTCCATTCATAATTTTCCAGTAATTACTTCAGAATTAAAGTTTTGAATTTAATTAAGTTTCATTTTGAACATCCCTGAACATGGTGGAAGATATGCCTCTTGAATGATTTTGTTTATTTGATTAAGTCTCAGGGGCGAAATAAATGGTTGGGTGGTTTCGATTTTTTTGGGCTTAAATTTCTGCAGTGCCCTTTGATTGCTCAGTGTAATTAGCTGAAAGTAACATGTAATTATTTTTTATGTCCTCAGCTCAAAACTTTTACCCAGGCAGCCTTCCACCGGCAGAAGAGAGAAAAATGCATGTTAATTGGAGAACATTGGTTTAATGAAGCAAGCTGCATGTGATCTTGTGAGTTTCCTGTTTGATAGAAACTAAATGGAGGTAAGTCACCGGCCCTTCTTCCAGACCGTAGTTTATTCTTTACCCTGAAGTCCATTTATAATGTTAGTCAAGGTTTCTAACACCAGAAAAATAAAATAAATAAATTACTTACTGCAGTGGTTGTAGGAATGATGAAAAAGGGCAGGATCTAAGTGTACCAGTTATTTTATTTAGCACAAACTCAAAATGCTACACGAACAGAGCAACCAACAATACCCGACGAGAACAGACAATGAACTGAACAAAACACAGGGCTTAAATAAAGCAACCAATAAACAGAACAAGCCACAAGTATATAACTTAAATCAATGAAAAACCACAGAACTAAACTGAAACAGGTAACTGAACTGAAACGTGTCAAACCCACCCAAAACAGAAACAAACCCATAACATATCCTCCCCATCAAGAAGGCGCAACCTTGTGCATTTATTACAAACATCAAAAATACAAAGAGTCCCACAGAGGAGGGCAGGAGGGGGCTTAGGTGGGGGTCAAAGAGCCAGGGAGGAGACGACGGAGGCAGAAGCAAGGGATGAGACAACGGCAGGAAGAGCCAGGGTGGAAACCTCACCAGGACGGAGTCGAGGGAGGGAGGAGCCATGGCAAAGACTTGACAGGGGCAATCAGGTGGCTGACTGACCGAGACGTAGCAGATGGTGGTGGAGACTGAAGATCCAATGAGATTAGACGACACAGAATGTTCTGGAGACCAAGGCTGAAACGAGCGGACAAGGCAAAACCAGGGTACCGGAGGACTGAGGTGGAGCCGGAGGGAAGGCGGAAGCTGACGGAGCCATAGGGGTGGAAGGACGAGTCGTAGGGGAATGGCCCGTAAGTCCATGTCGGCGGCAGAGTGATGACTGACTAATGCGTAGCCGGAGGGACGACGGTCCCATGTGGAGCCGGGGGATGGAGGAGCAAATGTGGAGCCGACTGGTCGACAGGCTGAGGTGGAGTGACAGGCTTGAAGGGTCTGGCCGGAGCTATAGGGCCGACACTCCAGGGCTGAGCTGGCAAAACTGTCAGCCCAAGGCAGATTCCTAATGCATGAGCAGGAGGCTCACAATGCACAGCATGTTAAAGTTGTAACATTTTGAGGGTTTACAAAAACGCACCGTTTTGTGCCTGGCCCTTTAAATGCAAATGAGTTGCTGCAGAGGGCGGGGTTTCAAGAGCTCTGTGTGTTAGCAGCTGCGATTATCTCACGCAGACACACTAAAATGACAGATACTGTTCTGCCTTTAATGTTAAAACGGAGTCAGACAAAGATGGAGAGACTCAAGAAGAAGTGACAACACATAGAATCCAACAGGACGTCTCTGAATGGTTAGTTGATGTGGAGTTAACTGTCATCTGTCATTCTGTCATCATGGTAATCTATAAATCGCTCGTATAGGAACTGTTGTGAGATGCACACAGAGTGACTTTCTATTGCATGTGAAAAGATGGATGCTAAAGTTTGAGCTGACTCACAAATGTACTCTTATAGAACAACTTTTCCTCTTCTCAACATAGACTGCATGTTCCCGGGGGCGGGGTTTATGTACATTTTAGGGTTGGTGATGTCACTAACCCGGGAGGAATGTTGTGTAGTCCCTACCAGCCGTTTGTTATAGTCCTTTTCTTTAAAAGCAAATATCTCCCTTTGCTTTGAAATTTGAGCGTTGTAACTTTGCAGATGTTTATGCTAAAAAATAAATAAATCATGTGGCCTACTGTACTGTAGATTACAGTGAAACAGGCCTTAAAGTATGTCTACACACTGCTTTGTAATGATCTGTATTGAAACAATCAATACAGATTTGAAACAATCTGCATTGTATAAAGCACAATAAATAAAGGTGACTTGACAACACACATACACAAAACACAAGAGAGCAGGGATATTGCTTCTTTCATGATTGTGTCCTCTTTATAATTCTAGTTCAGGACAAATTTTACTTACCAATGACAAAACTTAAGGTGACACACCTGCCACAATACTGAAAATATGCCATAGTGTGGTGTAATCAGGATTTTATTCTAGCATGGATGTTTTATGAGGTGAACAGGGGCTTTTCATCGTCCCAGTGTGAGAGAAAGCTGCTATATAAGGCCTGTCGCATGTTTTTCTTGAGAAGGAGAAAGATTGGAGGAGATTTTATATGCTGGAGGCCCGAGATAGGAGAAGGCTTGGTGTTGAGCGTTAGAATAATCCTGCAAGTGCTGAGGGAATGGAAGCTGACCAGACTGAGGAAAACTGAAGAGATTCTGTCCTTTTTGTCTCACTATAAAATAGTCCAAGCCTGGTCCTCTCTCGTCCTTCACTGTCGCCGCTCCTTCTTTATGCTTCCGAAGCTCTTCCGTGAGAAACCCGGCGCCGGTGCGGTGTGCAGGTGACGCTCATTATCAATCATGCAACCAACCAACCAACCGGCCTCGTTCTGCTTGCCATAAAAGAGCATAAAAGGATGTAAATTATTGCACATGCCTTTGTGATGTCCTCCTGCTAAATGCGGTGAGCTGGTTTGTTGTTGGTCTAACCCCGGATTTCCACCAACTGCGGATCGGCTCCGCTGCGTGTTGACTCCGTGCTCCGCCGTCATTCAATACTCACCAGGTCCGAATTTGTTGCGGAACGGCTGCGGCCATGACTGACAGCTGAAGTCATGAGGACACGAGATCTCTTGAATTCACATATGATTGATCACGCAATATAACCTGTCCCGCACAATCTGCTCTGTGCTGGATTGCTGCGGAGCTCTCCAGCATCCGGCATAAATAGAAGCTCTGTGTATCTGCTCCGGAGGGATGCGGATCGCCGGAGCTGGGACGGAGTCGGAACGCAGCCGTTCCGCAGTCAGTGAAAATACACACATTGACTTTAATGGAAACCTATTGACTCCGCCACCGTTCCGGAGCGGATCCGCAGCCGGTCCACAGTTGGTGGAAATTGGGGGTAAGATTGTCTACCAGCCCAATCAGGTGTAAATATTGACCAACTAGTTGTCTAACACTAGTAAAAATATGTAGGCTAGTACGTGGAAGATCTACTAATTTCTAGAAACCAGCCACCTATAGTTCCAAAAGCAGGCTATCACTCTAAACTGGGTTTAGATGGATTTTCAGCTTGGCGAATTTAAATTCCATGAGAAGTGTCTGAATACACCGCAAGCCTATTAAGCCAACATCAATGTTGGCGGGCCGATCTGCCAATGATAGCTTTATCCCTGCAGCCTAAGGGATACAGTCAGCACTGAAATGGCCTCAGGAACATCTTATGAGATCATTGAAGCTGATGATTTTTTCTCTTTGACATATTTAGAAGCATCACACAATATTATATCGTATTTGATAATATGTGATGATATACTGTATGGCAGGTACATTTATTTTAACTTTATTTTAATTTTGCCAGGATAGGATGGGCACCCTTTGCTGAGTTATATCAAGGTTTTCTCCTTCTTCACATAAAACATCTTAAGGATGATTATGAAGTTGTCCAAGCATGGTGTTGGGCAAACTTCTGCTGTGCAAGACAAAAGGATTCTTGACCTGCACGTTAGAACCCTGAGACATTACAAATCTGTCTGGTTGCCATGAATAAGGGAATTTAACTAGGGATGGGCAAGTGTACTTGAGAGAGTACACAGTCAAGATTTTGGGTGGTACCTGAGGTCTGATTGGTTAGCGTTAGACATGCCTTTCGGACCGCCCAAAAAAGTGAAACTGTATTTGAAAGGGAGTGACGCCTGGAATCACGTCTTAGATCATGAAATAGTTACCGTAAGTGCAAGATGTGCAGCGCCAATCTGACACATACATAGCATTATTTATGTTGTAACAGTCTTAAAACATTTTCATTATCTACATGACTGACACGCCCCGTCCCCCAAGTACTCGTTCCCTGTTCTCGGAACAATGGTTACAGTCGTAACCTGAGACGTTTTTTTTTTTTTGACCTGTCAATGATTGAAATGAGACATTGACAAAAATGCCCTAGATTTAACCACTGATAGATAGATAGATATTCCCATATTTTCTTATGACTGCAATGTCATATAGAATGGCATTATGTCAGACTGCACTGTGAATGGAGTGAATTGGTGAGAGGAGAGAGGCAGGTTGACAGCTTTAATTGTGATTCTAAATTTGATATGATTAACCAGGCTCGATCAAATTAACCTGATTGGCAGATGGAGAGGGGGTGGATGGGGCATGGAGAGGGGGAAGGAGATGGATGTACCATGCCTTCAAAGTGCATTACCCGTTTTTGTTTACACACACATCTGAAAGAAGTTTTACAGAAAATGATTAAACTTTTTTTTTTTTATCTGTATGAAAGCAGTGTAATTGTCTCCCAAATACATGCCTTGTCTATTGTGACACTTTCGGTGTCAGAAATGTAATATTCTTTATTTATTTATTTTCTTTTGCATTCATGTAGCCTACTGGATTTCCTATGCAGTATTTTTAGTTTTGTCCTCTGTTTGAAGGTAGGAAAAAGCAAACGTCCCCTCATTAAATGCCACCAGTAAGCCCACATGTCGTATTCTAGCTCATTTTAATGTGACAACAAGATCACTCTGAATGCATCTGCAAAACAATGACAAATATATATATATATATATATATATATATATATATATATATGCTTGGAAACATCACAGTGGAGCGGTGCTTACTGTGAACGGTACGAACTGTACAACTGACTATTTAAACAGAGCAGTGTAATTTTTTAATGTTTGGTTGACTATTTTATTATTCAAGTCAAGATTGGAATGCTGTGTGTGTGTGTGTGTGTGTGGCTCGATCGAATGGAGACATAAAAACATTCTCCGTCATTTTGTTCACACAGGACATCATTCAAAGTGTTTCTCTATATTTGTGTACACTCGCAATAAAGCACAACATTGTGCTTTTGTTAAACTATAAACTCTTGTCAAACTGTAACCTACAACTGTCACCCAACCAAAATATCACACACACACACACACACACACACACACGCAAGGGTGTTTTGCTATCCTTGTGAGGACATTCCATAGGCGTAATGGTTTTTATACTGTACAAACTGTATATTTTATCCCCTTACACTGCCCCTATCCCTAAACCTACCCCTTACAGGAGACATTCTGCATTTTTACATTTTCAAAAAAATATAATTTAGTATGTTTATTAACCCATTCCCCTCATGGGGACCGCTGGCTGGTCCCCACAATGGAGGTGATTTCAGGTTTTACTATCCTTGTGGGGACATTTGGTTCCCACAATGTAATATAAACAAAGGCACACACACACACACACACACACACACACACACACACACACACACACACACACACACACACACACACACACACACACACACACACACACACACACACACACACACACACACACACACACACACACACACACACACACACACACACACACACACACACACACACACACACACACACACACACACACACACACACACACACACACACACACACACACACACACACACACACACACACACACACACACACACACACACACACACACACACACACACACACACACACACACACACACACACACACACACACACACACACACACAGAGAATGGCAGAGAGACAGAGAGAGACACAATCCACATTCAAACCACAATATCTGACTTTCTGTTGGTCTGAGCTAATGACTGTAAATTAGAAAGTTGTTCGGCTTGATAAGATCAATATACACGCTGAGTGTTTGTAACTGTAGGTAAAACTATAACTAAGTTATAACACACTTTATGCATCCTTTTTTAATCATAAATTTGTTTCCTCGCCACATAAAAACATACTCCGTCATTTTGTTCATACAGACCATCATTCAAAATGCAAAGTGTTTCCTTATATTTGTGTACACTCGCAATGAAACACAACATTGTGCTTTTGTTAAACTATAAACTCTTGTCAAACTGTAACCTACAACTGTCACCCAACCAAAATCACACACACACACACACACACACACACACACACACACACACACACACACACACACACACACACACACACACACACACACACACACACACACACACACACACACACACACACACACACACACACACACACACACACACACACACACACACACACACACACACATCCCCCCTCCCCTCCCCACACAGACAGACACACACAAACACACACACACACACACACACACACACACACACACACAACACACACACACACACACACACACACACACACACACACACACACACACACACACACACACACACACACACACACACACACACACACACACACACACACACACACACACACACATCCCCCCTCCCCTCCCCACACAGACAGACACACACACACACAGAATGGCAGAGAGACAGAGAGAGAGAAAATACACATTCAAACCACAATATCTGACTTCCTGTTGGTCGGAGCTAATGACTGTAAATTAGAAAGTTGTCCGGATCGAAGAGAAGAATATACGTACCGAGTTTGGTTACTGTAGGTAAAACTAATACCCCATTTTTGACTAAAGGTGGCGCTAAAGGTGGCGTTTAGAGCTTGCATCAGTGTGGGTTCTGCAAAAGTGCGCATCGAGGGCACATATCAACCACAAAGTATGCGTGAGCACCCTTCTGAAACCTAAAATGAAAAATTAGTCACCCTACAGTCTCATGGACTTAACGGACACATGAAATCAGCAGCCATTGTAAGTACACAACACCGAACATTCCTATGAAGTGTGGTATATATATATTCATTGAAATTTCTGTACTTTAAAACACTTGTTTAAAAGAAAAAAAACACATGTATACATAGTATAAAACACTAGATGGCACAATATACCTATTTTTAATAGTCTTTATGCCCCCCTCCCCACACACACAGACAGGGGGAGCTGTCTGTGTGTGTGCCCTGCCTCCCCTCCCCACACAGAGACACACACACACACACAGAATGGCAGGAGGAACTCTGGCAGAGAGAGACAAAACCACATTCAAACCAAAATATCTGACTTCCTGTTGGTCGGAGCTAATGACTGTAAATTAGAAAGTTGTCCGGCTCGATGTGCACAATATACATACCAAGTTTTGTGACTGTAGGTAAAACTAACCCCCAAACTTTTGTCAAAAGTAACACACTTCCTGCTGCCAGTTGGTGGCGCTATAACTTTGACTCACATTAGTTATATCCATGTGATCGCCCTCTTACAACAAACACACTGCTGAAGTTTCATCAAGATCAATAAATGTATGAAGACGTTATAACACATTGTGTTTTTCTTTTCTCGCCATAACTTCGTTTCCTCGCCACGGCCAAACCGTTCGAGATATCAAAAATCCGTTCGCAATTTAGCGTCCTCAATGTCTTTACTTCATGCTGACCGAGTTTGGTGGCGATAGGATAATTTTTCTTGGAGGAGTATGTCAAATTCCAGGGGCATGCGTTTTCATACAACCCATAATCGCCGACTTCCTGTTGGACTGGCGTAAAACTTAGAGCACAAAAGTTGTTCGGCCCGATGATATCTAAATGTGTACCGAGTTTCATACTAATTCATGTAAGCGTGTTTGATATATGGACAAGCCCCCATGCCACGCCCAGGTACCAGCTTCAACCCGGCCCTGATGGCCGTGGGTTCTGACCTGTGTGCAAAGTTTGAAGAGTTTTTGAGCACGTCAAGGGCCCCATAAGTGCCCGAGAAGTCGCACACAGCAGAGAAAGGGTTAACAAAGCCCCCCTCCTCTCACACACACAGACACTGAGAGAGACTGGCAAAATTCTCAGATCTTCTCCCATTCAAACCAAAATATCTGACTTCCTGTTGGTCGGGGCTAATGAGTGTAAATTAGAAAGTTGTCCGGCTCGAGGAGAACAATATCCATACTGATTTTTGTTACTGTAGGTAAAACTAATACCCCATTTTTGACTAAAGGTGGCGCTACTGAGCCCCTCACCACGCCCGTTTCTGAAACGTTGCACGTAAAAAAGTATGCCTTTTAGAGCTCTGCAGCCATCTACTGGTTAAAGTGATATATTTTTTTACATTTAAAACGGAATTTTCCAAAATATGGGCAAAAATCTTACACTAAACCATGTCAAATTATCCATGTTATCTTAATGAATGAAATTTAGAAATGTGGGTCTTTTATAAGGTGAATTTGACATAAAAAAAATGTTGAATGTATTTTTTATATCTTAAAATATTTTTCTATATATTAAAAATATATATTTTTACATTTATTTATATACATTTTGTGGACTAAAAATGTAAGATTTGTTTTGTTTGGATGATTCTAGAGACCTTCATGATTATGTAGATATATATATGTCAACAAAAAAATCTTATTATTAACATGAAAATGACCTTTCTTTGGGAGGGTTTGCCTTTGCCATGCTTCCTGGAAGTAGGGATAGGAAGTGGACAGCCTCATGTGACAGGAAGGAAGTGAATACCTTTTTTTTCTTCTTGAAATACTTTACTTGGTTGTTTGCTTGCATGTCATTGAGACATTAAACATGGATAACATCTAGAAAAATACTTACAAAAGGAAAATGACAACTATACACTGCGGCAACTATAGTTGCCGGTGGGCTTAAATGGGTTAACTGCCATCAGTTTAACTGCCATCAGTTTAAAGAATATATTTTGCCTTTTAACCATGATAGGAAAGTATGAAAAAAAAAAAAAAATTGTCTAATCAAAACAAATCAATTCAAAATCAAAACAAATCAATTTTGTTGTGGATGGAGCTTAACTGCCATCAGTTTAAAGAATATATTTTGCCTTTTAACCATGATAGGAAAGTATGAAAAAAAAAAAAAAATTGTCTAATCAAAACAAATCAATTCAAAATCAAAACAAATCAATTTTGTTGTGGATGGAGCTTAACTGCCATCAGTTTAAATAATATATTTTGCCTTTTAACCATGATAGGAAAGTATGAAAAAAAAAAAAAAAACGATGACCCGGGACCTGTCGTCAAAATCCCAAAAGTATGAAAAAACAAAAAAACAAAAAAAAACATGACCCGGGACTTGAACTCAATTTCTTTGTGGATGGAGCTCAACTGCCATCAGTTTAAAGAATATATTTTGCCTTTTAACCATGATAGGAAAGTATGAAAAAAAAACAAAAACCGATGACCCGGGACCTGTCGTCAAAATCCCAAAAGTATGAACAAAAAAACAAAAAAAAAACATGACCTGGGACTTGAACTCAATTTCTTTGTGGATGGAGCTCAACTGCCATCAGTTTAAAGAATATATTTTGCCTTTTAACCATGATAGGAAAGTATGAAAAAGAAACCAAAAAAAAAACCCGATGACCCGGGACCTGTCGTCAAAATCCCAAAAGTATGAACAAAAAAACAAAAAAAAAACATGACCCGTTACTTGAACTCAATTTCTTTGTGGATGGAGCTTAACTGCCATCAGTTTAAAGAATATATTTTGCCTTTTAACCATGATAGGAAAGTATGAAAAAAAAAAAAAAAAAAAAAAACGATGACCCGGGACCTGTCGTCAAAATCCCAAAAGTATGAGAAAAAAAAAAAAAAAACATGACCCGGGACTTGAACTCAATTTCTTTGTGGATGGAGCTCAACTGCCATCAGTTTAAAGAATATATTTTGCCTTTTAACCATGATAGGAAAGTATGAAAAAAAAAAAAAAACCGATGACCCGGGACCTGTCGTCAAAATCCCAAAAGTATGAAAAAAAAAAAAAAAAAAACATGACCTGGGACTTGAACTCAATTTTTTTGTGGATGGAGCTTAACTGCCATCAGTTTAAAGAATATCTTTTGCCTTTTAACCATGATAGGAAAGTATGAAAAAAAAAAAAAAAACGATGACCCGGGACCTGTCGTCAAAATCCCAAAAGTATGAAAAAACAAAAAAACAAAAAAAAACATGACCCGGGACTTGAACTCATTTTTTTTGTCGATGGAACTTAACTACCATCAGTTTAAAGAATATCTGTTGCCTTTTAACCATGATAGGAAAGTATGAAAAAAAAAAAAAAAACGATGACCCGGGACCTGTCGTCAAAATCCCAAAAGTATGAAAAAAAAAAAACATGACCCGGGACTTGAACTAAATTTTTTTGTGGATGGAGCTTAACTGCCATCAGTTTAAAGAATATCTTTTGCCTTTTAACAATGATAGGAAAGTATGAAAAAAAAAAAAAAACGATGAGCTGTCGTCAAAATCCCAAAAGTATGAAAAAACAAAAAAACAAAAAAAAACATGACCCGGGACTTGAACTCAATTTCTTTGTGGATGGAGCATAACTGCCATCAGTTTAAAGAATATCTTTTGCCTTTTAACAATGATAGGAAAGTATGAAAAAAAAAAAAAAAACGTTGACCCGGGACCTGTCGTCAAAATCCCAAAAGTATGAAAAAAACAAAAAAAACATGACCCGGGACTTGAACTCAATTTCTTTGTGGATGGAGCTTAACTGCCATCAGTTTAAAGAATATCTTTTGCCTTTTAACCATGATAGGAAAGTATGAAAAAAAAAAAAAAAAACGATGACCCGGGACCTGTCGTCAAAATCCCAAAAGTATGAAAAAACAAAAAAACAAAAAACATGACCCGGGACTTGAACTCAATTTCTTTGTGGATGGAGCTTAACTGCCATCAGTTTAAAGAATATCTTTTGCCTTTTAACCATGATATGAAAGTATGAAAAAAAAAAAAAAACGATGACCCGGGACCTGTCGTCAAAATCCCAAAAGTATGAAAAAACAAAAAAACAAAAAAAAACATGACCCGGGACTTGAACTCAATTTCTTTGTGGATGGAGCTTAACTGCCATCAGTTTAAAGAATATCTTTTGCCTTTTAACCATGATAGGAAAGTATGAAAAAAAACAAAAAACGATGACCCGGGACCTGTCGTCAAAATCCCAAAAGTATGAGGAAAAAAAACAAAAAAAAACATGACCCGGGACTTGAACTCAATTTCTTTTTGGATGGAGCTTAACTGCCATCAGTTTAAAGAATATATTTTGCCTTTTAACCATGATAGGAAAGTATGAAAAAAAATAAAAACGATGACCCGGGACCTGTCGTCAAAATCCCAAAAGTATGAAAAAACAAAAAAACAAAAAAAAACATGACCCGGGACTTGAACTCAATTTCTTTGTGGATGGAGCTTAACTGCCATCAGTTTAAAGAATATCTTTTGCCTTTTAACCATGATAGGAAAGTATGAAAAAAAAAAAAAAAAACGATGACCCGGGACCTGTCGTCAAAATCCCAAAAGTATGAAAAAAAAAAAAACATGACCCGGGACTTGAACTCAATTTCTTTGTGGATGGAGCTTAACTGCCATCAGTTTAAAGAATATCTTTTGCCTTTTAACCATGATAGGAAAGTATGAAAAAAAAAAAAAAACGATGACCCGGGACCTGTCGTCAAAATCCCAAAAGTATGAAAAAACAAAAAAACAAAAAAAAACATGACCCGGGACTTGAACTCAATTTCTTTGTGGATGGAGCTTAACTGCCATCAGTTTAAAGAATATCTTTTGCCTTTTAACCATGATAGGAAAGTATGAAAAAAAAAAAAAAAACGATGACCCGGGACCTGTCGTCAAAATCCCAAAAGTATGAGAAAAAAAACAAAAAAAAACATGACCCGGGACTTGAACTCAATTTCTTTGTGGATGGAGCTTAACTGCCATCAGTTTAAAGAATATCTTTTGCCTTTTAACCATGATAGGAAAGTATGAAAAAAAAAAAAAAACGATGACCCGGGACCTGTCGTCAAAATCCAAAAAGTATGAGAAAAAAAACAAAAAAAAACATGACCCGGGACTTGAACTCAATTTCTTTGTGGATGGAGCTTAACTGCCATCAGTTTAAAGAATATCTTTTGCCTTTTAACAATGATAGGAAAGTATGAAAAAAAAAAAAAAAACGTTGACCCGGGACCTGTCGTCAAAATCCCAAAAGTATGAAAAAAACAAAAAAAACATGACCCGGGACTTGAACTCAATTTCTTTGTGGATGGAGCTTAACTGCCATCAGTTTAAAGAATATCTTTTGCCTTTTAACCATGATAGGAAAGTATAAAAAAAAAAAGAAAAAGATGACCCGGGACCTGTCGTCAAAATCCCAAAAGTATGAAAAAAAAAAAAAAAAACATGACCCGGGACTTGAACTCAATTTTTTTGTGGATGGAGCTTAACTGCCATCAGTTTAAAGAATATCTTTTGCCTTTTAACCATGATAGGAAAGTATGAAAAAAAAAAAAAAACCGATGACCCGGGACCTGTCGTCAAAATCCCAAAAGTATGAGAAAAAAAAAAAAAAAACATGACCCGAGACTTGAACTCAATTTTTTTGTGGATGGAGCTTAACTGCCATCAGTTTAAAGAATATATTTTGCCTTTTAACCATGATAGGAAAGTATGAAAAAGAAACCAAAAAAAAAACCCGATGACCCGGGACCTGTCGTCAAAATCCCAAAAGTATGAACAAAAAAACAAAAAAAAAACATGACCCGTTACTTGAACTCAATTTCTTTGTGGATGGAGCTTAACTGCCATCAGTTTAAAGAATATATTTTGCCTTTTAACCATGATAGGAAAGTATGAAAAAAAAAAAAAAAAAAAAAAAAACGATGACCCGGGACCTGTCGTCAAAATCCCAAAAGTATGAGAAAAAAAAAAAAAAAACATGACCCGGGACTTGAACTCAATTTCTTTGTGGATGGAGCTCAACTGCCATCAGTTTAAAGAATATATTTTGCCTTTTAACCATGATAGGAAAGTATGAAAAAAAAAAAAAAACCGATGACCCGGGACCTGTCGTCAAAATCCCAAAAGTATGAAAAAAAAAAAAAAAAAAACATGACCCGGGACTTGAACTCAATTTTTTTGTGGATGGAGCTTAACTGCCATCAGTTTAAAGAATATCTTTTGCCTTTTAACCATGATAGGAAAGTATGAAAAAAAAAAAAAAAACGATGACCCGGGACCTGTCGTCAAAATCCCAAAAGTATGAAAAAACAAAAAAACAAAAAAAAACATGACCCGGGACTTGAACTCATTTTTTTTGTGGATGGAACTTAACTACCATCAGTTTAAAGAATATCTGTTGCCTTTTAACCATGATAGGAAAGTATGAAAAAAAAAAAAAAAACGATGACCCGGGACCTGTCGTCAAAATCCCAAAAGTATGAAAAAACAAAAAAACAAAAAAACAAAAAAAAACATGACCCGGGACTTGAACTCAATTTCTTTGTGGATGGAGCTTAACTGCCATCAGTTTAAAGAATATCTTTTGCCTTTTAACCATGATAGGAAAGTATGAAAAAAAAAAAAAAAAACGATGACCCGGGACCTGTCGTCAAAATCCCAAAAGTATGAAAAAAAAAAAACATGACCCGGGACTTGAACTAAATTTTTTTGTGGATGGAGCTTAACTGCCATCAGTTTAAAGAATATCTTTTGCCTTTTAACAATGATAGGAAAGTATGAAAAAAAAAAAAAAACGATGACCCGGGACCTGTCGTCAAAATCCCAAAAGTATGAAAAAACAAAAAAACAAAAAAAAACATGACCCGGGACTTGAACTCAATTTCTTTGTGGATGGAGCATAACTGCCATCAGTTTAAAGAATATCTTTTGCCTTTTAACAATGATAGGAAAGTATGAAAAAAAAAAAAAAAACGTTGACCCGGGACCTGTCGTCAAAATCCCAAAAGTATGAAAAAAACAAAAAAAACATGACCCGGGACTTGAACTCAATTTCTTTGTGGATGGAGCTTAACTGCCATCAGTTTAAAGAATATCTTTTGCCTTTTAACCATGATAGGAAAGTATGAAAAAAAAAAAAAAAAACGATGACCCGGGACCTGTCGTCAAAATCCCAAAAGTATGAAAAAAAAAAAAACATGACCCGGGACTTGAACTCAATTTCTTTGTGGATGGAGCTTAACTGCCATCAGTTTAAAGAATATCTTTTGCCTTTTAACCATGATAGGAAAGTATGAAAAAAAAAAAAAAAACGATGACCCGGGACCTGTCGTCAAAATCCCAAAAGTATGAGAAAAAAAACAAAAAAAAACATGACCCGGGACTTGAACTCAATTTCTTTTTGGATGGAGCTTAACTGCCATCAGTTTAAAGAATATCTTTTGCCTTTTAACCATGATAGGAAAGTATGAAAAAAAAAAAAAAAAAACGATGACCCGGGACCTGTCGCCAAAATCCCAAAAGTATGAAAAAAAAAAAACATGACCCGGGACTTGAACTCAATTTCTTTGTGGATGGAGCATAACTGCCATCAGTTTAAAGAATATCTTTTGCCTTTTAACAATGATAGGAAAGTATGAAAAAAAAAAAAAAACGTTGACCCGGGACCTGTCGTCAAAATCCCAAAAGTATGAAAAAAACAAAAAAAACATGACCCGGGACTTGAACTCAATTTCTTTGTGGATGGAGCTTAACTGCCATCAGTTTAAAGAATATCTTTTGCCTTTTAACCATGATAGGAAAGTATAAAAAAAAAAAAAAAGATGACCCGGGACCTGTCGTCAAAATCCCAAAAGTATGAAAAAAAAAAAAACATGACCCGGGACTTGAACTCAATTTCTTTGTGGATGGAGCTTAACTGCCATCAGTTTAAAGAATATATTTTGCCTTTTAACCATGATAGGAAAGTATGAAAAAAAAAAAAAAAAACGATGACCCGGGACCTGTCGTCAAAATCCCAAAAGTATGAAAAAACAAAAAAACAAAAAACATGACCCGGGACTTGAACTCAATTTCTTTGTGGATGGAGCTTAACTGCCATCAGTTTAAAGAATATCTTTTGCCTTTTAACCATGATAGGAAAGTATGAAAAAAAACAAAAAACGATGACCCGGGACCTGTCGTCAAAATCCCAAAAGTATGAGAAAAAAAAAAAAAAAACATGACCCGGGACTTGAACTCAATTTCTTTGTGGATGGAGCTCAACTGCCATCAGTTTAAAGAATATATTTTGCCTTTTAACCATGATAGGAAAGTATGAAAAAAAAAAAAAAACCGATGACCCGGGACCTGTCGTCAAAATCCCAAAAGTATGAAAAAAAAAAAAAAAAAAACATGACCCGGGACTTGAACTCAATTTTTTTGTGGATGGAGCTTAACTGCCATCAGTTTAAAGAATATCTTTTGCCTTTTAACCATGATAGGAAAGTATGAAAAAAAAAAAAAAAACGATGACCCGGGACCTGTCGTCAAAATCCCAAAAGTATGAAAAAACAAAAAAACAAAAAAAAACATGACCCGGGACTTGAACTCATTTTTTTTGTGGATGGAACTTAACTACCATCAGTTTAAAGAATATCTGTTGCCTTTTAACCATGATAGGAAAGTATGAAAAAAAAAAAAAAAACGATGACCCGGGACCTGTCGTCAAAATCCCAAAAGTATGAAAAAACAAAAAAACAAAAAAACAAAAAAAAACATGACCCGGGACTTGAACTCAATTTCTTTGTGGATGGAGCTTAACTGCCATCAGTTTAAAGAATATCTTTTGCCTTTTAACCATGATAGGAAAGTATGAAAAAAAAAAAAAAAAACGATGACCCGGGACCTGTCGTCAAAATCCCAAAAGTATGAAAAAACAAAAAAACAAAAAAAAACATGACCCGGGACTTGAACTCAATTTCTTTGTGGATGGAGCATAACTGCCATCAGTTTAAAGAATATCTTTTGCCTTTTAACAATGATAGGAAAGTATGAAAAAAAAAAAAAAAACGTTGACCCGGGACCTGTCGTCAAAATCCCAAAAGTATGAAAAAAACAAAAAAAACATGACCCGGGACTTGAACTCAATTTCTTTGTGGATGGAGCTTAACTGCCATCAGTTTAAAGAATATCTTTTGCCTTTTAACCATGATAGGAAAGTATGAAAAAAAAAAAAAAAAACGATGACCCGGGACCTGTCGTCAAAATCCCAAAAGTATGAAAAAAAAAAAAACATGACCCGGGACTTGAACTCAATTTCTTTGTGGATGGAGCTTAACTGCCATCAGTTTAAAGAATATCTTTTGCCTTTTAACCATGATAGGAAAGTATGAAAAAAAAAAAAAAAACGATGACCCGGGACCTGTCGTCAAAATCCCAAAAGTATGAGAAAAAAAACAAAAAAAAACATGACCCGGGACTTGAACTCAATTTCTTTTTGGATGGAGCTTAACTGCCATCAGTTTAAAGAATATCTTTTGCCTTTTAACCATGATAGGAAAGTATGAAAAAAAAAAAAAAAAAACGATGACCCGGGACCTGTCGCCAAAATCCCAAAAGTATGAAAAAAAAAAAACATGACCCGGGACTTGAACTCAATTTCTTTGTGGATGGAGCATAACTGCCATCAGTTTAAAGAATATCTTTTGCCTTTTAACAATGATAGGAAAGTATGAAAAAAAAAAAAAAACGTTGACCCGGGACCTGTCGTCAAAATCCCAAAAGTATGAAAAAAACAAAAAAAACATGACCCGGGACTTGAACTCAATTTCTTTGTGGATGGAGCTTAACTGCCATCAGTTTAAAGAATATCTTTTGCCTTTTAACCATGATAGGAAAGTATAAAAAAAAAAAAAAAGATGACCCGGGACCTGTCGTCAAAATCCCAAAAGTATGAAAAAAAAAAAAAAAAACATGACCCGGGACTTGAACTCAATTTCTTTGTGGATGGAGCTTAACTGCCATCAGTTTAAAGAATATATTTTGCCTTTTAACCATGATAGGAAAGTATGAAAAAAAAAAAAAAAACCGATGACCCGGGACCTGTCGTCAAAATCCCAAAAGTATGAAAAAACAAAAAAACAAAAAACATGACCCGGGACTTGAACTCAATTTCTTTGTGGATGGAGCTTAACTGCCATCAGTTTAAAGAATATATTTTGCCTTTTAACCATGATAGGAAAGTATGAAAAAAAAAAAAAAACGATGACCCGGGACCTGTCGTCAAAATCCCAAAAGTATGAAAAAACAAAAAAACAAAAAAAAAACATGACCCTGGACTTGAACTCAATTTCTTTGTGGATGGAGCTTAACTGCCATCAGTTTAAAGAATATCTTTTGCCTTTTAACAATGATAGGAAAGTATGAAAAAAAAAAAAAAAAACGATGACCCGGGACCTGTCGTCAAAATCCCAAAAGTATGAAAAAACAAAAAAACTAAAAAAAACATGACCCGGGACTTGGACTCAATTTTTTTGTGGATGGAGCTTAACTGCCATCAGTTTAAAGAATATCTTTTGCCTTTTAACCATGATAGGAAAGTATGAAAAAAAAAAAAAACGATGACGTGGGACCTGTCGTCAAAATCCCAAAAGTATGAAAAAACAAAAAAACAAAACATGACCCGGGACTTGAACTCAATTTCTTTGTGGATGGAGCTTAACTGCCATCAGTTTAAAGAATATCTTTTGCCTTTTAACCATGATAGGAAAGTATGAAAAAAAAAAAAAAAACGATGACCCGGGACCTGTCGTCAAAATCCCAAAAGTATGAAAAAACAAAAAAACAAAAAACATGACCCGGGACTTGAACTCAATTTCTTTTTGGATGGAGCTTAACTGCCATCAGTTTAAAGAATATCTTTTGCCTTTTAACCATGATAGGAAAGTATGAAAAAAAAAAAAAAAAACGATGACCCGGGACCTGTCGTCAAAATCCCAAAAGTATGAAAAAAAAAAAAAAAAAAAAAAAAAAAAATGACCCGGGACTTGAACTCAATTTTTTTGTGGATGGAGCTTAACTGCCATCAGTTTAAAGAATATCTTTTGCCTTTTAACCATGATAGGAAAGTATGAAAAAAAAAAAAAAACGATGACCCCATGATAGGAAAGTATGAAAAAAAAACAAAAACGATGACCCGGGACCTGTCGTCAAAATCCCAAAAGTATGAAAAAACAAAAACATGACCCGGGACTTGAACTCAATTTTTTTGTGGATGGAGCTTAACTGCCATCAGTTTAAAGAATATCTTTTGCCTTTTAACCATGATAGGAAAGTATAAAAAAAAAAAAAAAAACGATGACCCGGGCGGGACCTGTCGTCAAAATCCCAAAAGTATGAAAAAAAAAAAACATGACCCGGGACTTGAACTCAATTTCTTTTTGGATGGAGCTTAACTGCCATCAGTTTAAAGAATATATTTTGCCTTTTAACCATGATAGGAAAGTATGAAAAAAAAAAAAAAACGATGACCCCATGATAGGAAAGTATGAAAAAAAAAAAAAAACGATGACCCGGGACCTGTCGTCAAAATCCCAAAAGTATGAAAAAACAAAAACATGACCCGGGACTTGAACTCAATTTTTTTGTGGATGGAGCTTAACTGCCATCAGTTTAAAGAATATCTTTTGCCTTTTAACCATGATAGGAAAGTATAAAAAAAAAAAAAAAAACGATGACCCGGGCGGGACCTGTCGTCAAAATCCCAAAAGTATGAAAAAAAAAAAACATGACCCGGGACTTGAACTCAATTTCTTTTTGGATGGAGCTTAACTGCCATCAGTTTAAAGAATATATTTTGCCTTTTAACCATGATAGGAAAGTATGAAAAAAAAAAAAAACCGATGACCCGGGACCTGTCGTCAAAATCCCAAAAGTATGAGAAAAAAAACAAAAAAAAACATGACCCGGGACTTGAACTCAATTTCTTTGTGGATGGAGCTTAACTGCCATCAGTTTAAAGAATATCTTTTGCCTTTTAACCATGATAGGAAAGTATGAAAAAAAAAAAAAAAAACGATGACCCGGGACCTGTCGTCAAAATCCCAAAAGTATGAAAAAAAAAAAACATGACCCGGGACTTGAACTCAATTTTTTTGTGGATGGAGCTTAACTGCCATCAGTTTAAAGAATATCTTTTGCCTTTTAACCATGATAGGAAAGTATGAAAAAAAAAAAAAAACGATGACCCGGGACCTGTCGTCAAAATCCCAAAAGTATGAAAAAACAAAAAAACAAAAAAAAACATGACCCGGGACTTGAACTCAATTTCTTTTTGGATGGAGCTTAACTGCCATCAGTTTAAAGAATATCTTTTGCCTTTTAACCATGATAGGAAAGTATGAAAAAAAAAAAAAAAAACGATGACCCCGGGACCTGTCGTCAAAATCCCAAAAGTATGAAAAAAAAAAACCATGACCCGGGACTTGAACTCAATTTCTTTTTGGATGGAGCTTAACTGCCATCAGTTTAAAGAATATATTTTGCCTTTTAACAATGATAGGAAAGTATGAAAAAAAAAAAAAACGATGACCCCATGATAGGAAAGTATGAAAAAAAAAAAAAAACGATGACCCGGGACCTGTCGTCAAAATCCCAAAAGTATGAAAAAACAAAAACATGACCCGGGACTTGAACTCAATTTTTTTGTGGATGGAGCTTAACTGCCATCAGTTTAAAGAATATATTTTGCCTTTTAACCATGATAGGAAAGTATGAAAAAAAAAAAAAAAACGATGACCCGGGACCTGTCGTCAAAATCCCAAAAGTATGAAAAAAAAAACAAAAAAAAACATGACCCGGGACTTGAACTCAATTTTTTTGTGGATGGAGCTTAACTGCCATCAGTTTAAAGAATATATTTTGCCTTTTAACCATGATAGGAAAGTATGAAAAAAAAAAAAAAACGATGACCCGGGACCTGTCGTCAAAATCCCAAAAGTATGAAAAAACAAAAAAACAAAAAAAAACATGACCCTGGACTTGAACTCAATTTCTTTGTGGATGGAGCTTAACTGCCATCAGTTTAAAGAATATCTTTTGCCTTTTAACAATGATAGGAAAGTATGAAAAAAAAACAAAAAACGATGACCCGGGACCTGTCGTCAAAATCCCAAAAGTATGAAAAAACAAAAAAACAAAAAAAAACATGACCCGGGACTTGGACTCAATTTTTTTGTGGATGGAGCTTAACTGCCATCAGTTTAAAGAATATCTTTTGCCTTTTAACCATGATAGGAAAGTATGAAAAAAAAAAAAAACGATGACCCGGGACCTGTCGTCAAAATCCCAAAAGTATGAGAAAAAAAACAAAAAAAAACATGACCCGGGACTTGAACTCAATTTCTTTTTGGATGGAGCTTAACTGCCATCAGTTTAAAGAATATCTTTTGCCTTTTAACCATGATAGGAAAGTATGAAAAAAAAAAAAAAAAACGATGACCCCATGATAGGAAAGTATGAAAAAAAAAAAAAAACGATGACCCGGGACCTGTCCTCAAAATCCCAAAAGTATGAAAAAACAAAAACATGACCCGGGACTTGAACTCAATTTTTTTGTGGATGGAGCTTAACTGCCATCAGTTTAAAGAATATCTTTTGCCTTTTAACCATGATAGGAAAGTATAAAAAAAAAAAAAAAAACGATGACCCGGGACCTGTCGTCAAAATCCCAAAAGTATGAAAAAAAAAAAACATGACCCGGGACTTGAACTCAATTTCTTTTTGGATGGAGCTTAACTGCCATCAGTTTAAAGAATATCTTTTGCCTTTTAACCATGATAGGAAAGTATGAAAAAAAAAAAAAAAAACGATGACCCGGGACCTGTCGTCAAAATCCCAAAAGTATGAAAAAACAAAAAAACAAAAAAAAACATGACCCGGGACTTGAACTCAATTTCTTTGTGGATGGAGCTTAACTGCTATCAGTTTAAAGAATATCTTTTGCCTTTTAACCATGATAGGAAAGTATGAAAAAAAAAAAAAAAACGATGACCCGGGACCTGTCGTCAAAATCCCAAAAGTATGAAAAAACAAAAAAACAAAAAAAAACATGACCCGGGACTTGAACTCAATTTCTTTGTGGATGGAGCTTAACTGCCATCAGTTTAAAGAATATCTTTTGCCTTTTAACCATGATAGGAAAGTATGAAAAAAAAAAAAAAAACGATGACCCGGGACCTGTCGTCAAAATCCCAAAAGTATGAAAAAACAAAAAAACAAAAAAAAACATGACCCGGGACTTGAACTCAATTTATTTGTGGATGGAGCTTAACTGCCATCAGTTTAAAGAATATCTTTTGCCTTTTAACCATGATAGGAAAGTATGAAAAAAAAAAAAAAACGATGACCCGGGACCTGTCGTCAAAATCCCAAAAGTATGAAAAAACAAAAAAAACAAAAAAAAACATGACCCGGGACTTGAACTCAATTTTTTTGTGGATGGAGCTTAACTGCCATCAGTTTAAAGAATATCTTTTGCCTTTTAACCATGATAGGAAAGTATGAAAAAAAAAAAAAAAAACGATGACCCGGGACCTGTCGTCAAAATCCCAAAAGTATGAAAAAAAAAAAACATGACCCGGGACTTGAACTCAATTTCTTTTTGGATGGAGCTTAACTGCCATCAGTTTAAAGAATATATTTTGCCTTTTAACCATGATAGGAAAGTATGAAAAAAAAACAAAAACGATGACCCGGGACCTGTCGTCAAAATCCCAAAAGTATGAGAAAAAAAACAAAAAAAAACATGACCCGGGACTTGAACTCAATTTCTTTGTGGATGGAGCTTAACTGCCATCAGTTTAAAGAATATCTTTTGCCTTTTAACCATGATAGGAAAGTATGAAAAAAAAAAAAAAACGATGACCCGGGACCTGTCGTCAAAATCCAAAAAGTATGAGAAAAAAAACAAAAAAAAACATGACCCGGGACTTGAACTCAATTTCTTTGTGGATGGAGCTTAACTGCCATCAGTTTAAAGAATATCTTTTGCCTTTTAACAATGATAGGAAAGTATGAAAAAAAAAAAAAAACGTTGACCCGGGACCTGTCGTCAAAATCCCAAAAGTATGAAAAAAACAAAAAAAACATGACCCGGGACTTGAACTCAATTTCTTTGTGGATGGAGCTTAACTGCCATCAGTTTAAAGAATATCTTTTGCCTTTTAACCATGATAGGAAAGTATAAAAAAAGAAAAGAAAAAGATGACCCGGGACCTGTCGTCAAAATCCCAAAAGTATGAAAAAAAAAAAAAAAAACATGACCCGGGACTTGAACTCAATTTTTTTGTGGATGGAGCTTAACTGCCATCAGTTTAAAGAATATCTTTTGCCTTTTAACCATGATAGGAAAGTATGAAAAAAAAAAAAAAACCGATGACCCGGGACCTGTCGTCAAAATCCCAAAAGTATGAGAAAAAAAAAAAAAAAACATGACCCGAGACTTGAACTCAATTTTTTTGTGGATGGAGCTTAACTGCCATCAGTTTAAAGAATATATTTTGCCTTTTAACCATGATAGGAAAGTATGAAAAAGAAACCAAAAAAAAAACCCGATGACCCGGGACCTGTCGTCAAAATCCCAAAAGTATGAACAAAAAAACAAAAAAAAAACATGACCCGTTACTTGAACTCAATTTCTTTGTGGATGGAGCTTAACTGCCATCAGTTTAAAGAATATATTTTGCCTTTTAACCATGATAGGAAAGTATGAAAAAAAAAAAAAAAAAAAAAAAAACGATGACCCGGGACCTGTCGTCAAAATCCCAAAAGTATGAGAAAAAAAAAAAAAAAACATGACCCGGGACTTGAACTCAATTTCTTTGTGGATGGAGCTCAACTGCCATCAGTTTAAAGAATATCTTTTGCCTTTTAACCATGATAGGAAAGTATGAAAAAAAAAAAAAAAACGATGACCCGGGACCTGTCGTCAAAATCCCAAAAGTATGAAAAAACAAAAAAACAAAAAAAAACATGACCCGGGACTTGAACTCATTTTTTTTGTGGATGGAACTTAACTACCATCAGTTTAAAGAATATCTGTTGCCTTTTAACCATGATAGGAAAGTATGAAAAAAAAAAAAAAAACGATGACCCGGGACCTGTCGTCAAAATCCCAAAAGTATGAAAAAACAAAAAAACAAAAAAACAAAAAAAAACATGACCCGGGACTTGAACTCAATTTCTTTGTGGATGGAGCTTAACTGCCATCAGTTTAAAGAATATCTTTTGCCTTTTAACCATGATAGGAAAGTATGAAAAAAAAAAAAAAAAACGATGACCCGGGACCTGTCGTCAAAATCCCAAAAGTATGAAAAAACAAAAAAACAAAAAAAAACATGACCCGGGACTTGAACTCAATTTCTTTGTGGATGGAGCATAACTGCCATCAGTTTAAAGAATATCTTTTGCCTTTTAACAATGATAGGAAAGTATGAAAAAAAAAAAAAAAACGTTGACCCGGGACCTGTCGTCAAAATCCCAAAAGTATGAAAAAAACAAAAAAAACATGACCCGGGACTTGAACTCAATTTCTTTGTGGATGGAGCTTAACTGCCATCAGTTTAAAGAATATCTTTTGCCTTTTAACCATGATAGGAAAGTATGAAAAAAAAAAAAAAAAACGATGACCCGGGACCTGTCGTCAAAATCCCAAAAGTATGAAAAAAAAAAAAACATGACCCGGGACTTGAACTCAATTTCTTTGTGGATGGAGCTTAACTGCCATCAGTTTAAAGAATATCTTTTGCCTTTTAACCATGATAGGAAAGTATGAAAAAAAAAAAAAAAACGATGACCCGGGACCTGTCGTCAAAATCCCAAAAGTATGAGAAAAAAAACAAAAAAAAACATGACCCGGGACTTGAACTCAATTTCTTTTTGGATGGAGCTTAACTGCCATCAGTTTAAAGAATATCTTTTGCCTTTTAACCATGATAGGAAAGTATGAAAAAAAAAAAAAAAAAACGATGACCCGGGACCTGTCGCCAAAATCCCAAAAGTATGAAAAAAAAAAAACATGACCCGGGACTTGAACTCAATTTCTTTGTGGATGGAGCATAACTGCCATCAGTTTAAAGAATATCTTTTGCCTTTTAACAATGATAGGAAAGTATGAAAAAAAAAAAAAAACGTTGACCCGGGACCTGTCGTCAAAATCCCAAAAGTATGAAAAAAACAAAAAAAACATGACCCGGGACTTGAACTCAATTTCTTTGTGGATGGAGCTTAACTGCCATCAGTTTAAAGAATATCTTTTGCCTTTTAACCATGATAGGAAAGTATAAAAAAAAAAAAAAAGATGACCCGGGACCTGTCGTCAAAATCCCAAAAGTATGAAAAAAAAAAAAAAAAACATGACCCGGGACTTGAACTCAATTTCTTTGTGGATGGAGCTTAACTGCCATCAGTTTAAAGAATATATTTTGCCTTTTAACCATGATAGGAAAGTATGAAAAAAAAAAAAAAAACCGATGACCCGGGACCTGTCGTCAAAATCCCAAAAGTATGAAAAAACAAAAAAACAAAAAACATGACCCGGGACTTGAACTCAATTTCTTTGTGGATGGAGCTTAACTGCCATCAGTTTAAAGAATATATTTTGCCTTTTAACCATGATAGGAAAGTATGAAAAAAAAAAAAAAAACGATGACCCGGGACCTGTCGTCAAAATCCCAAAAGTATGAAAAAACAAAAAAACAAAAAAAAAACATGACCCTGGACTTGAACTCAATTTCTTTGTGGATGGAGCTTAACTGCCATCAGTTTAAAGAATATCTTTTGCCTTTTAACAATGATAGGAAAGTATGAAAAAAAAAAAAAAAAACGATGACCCGGGACCTGTCGTCAAAATCCCAAAAGTATGAAAAAACAAAAAAACTAAAAAAAACATGACCCGGGACTTGGACTCAATTTTTTTGTGGATGGAGCTTAACTGCCATCAGTTTAAAGAATATCTTTTGCCTTTTAACCATGATAGGAAAGTATGAAAAAAAAAAAAACGATGACGTGGGACCTGTCGTCAAAATCCCAAAAGTATGAAAAAACAAAAAAACAAAACATGACCCGGGACTTGAACTCAATTTCTTTGTGGATGGAGCTTAACTGCCATCAGTTTAAAGAATATCTTTTGCCTTTTAACCATGATAGGAAAGTATGAAAAAAAAAAAAAAAACGATGACCCGGGACCTGTCGTCAAAATCCCAAAAGTATGAAAAAACAAAAAAACAAAAAACATGACCCGGGACTTGAACTCAATTTCTTTTTGGATGGAGCTTAACTGCCATCAGTTTAAAGAATATCTTTTGCCTTTTAACCATGATAGGAAAGTATGAAAAAAAAAAAAAAAAACGATGACCCGGGACCTGTCGTCAAAATCCCAAAAGTATGAAAAAAAAAAAAAAAAAAAAATGACCCGGGACTTGAACTCAATTTTTTTGTGGATGGAGCTTAACTGCCATCAGTTTAAAGAATATCTTTTGCCTTTTAACCATGATAGGAAAGTATGAAAAAAAAAAAAAAACGATGACCCCATGATAGGAAAGTATGAAAAAAAAAAAAAAACGATGACCCGGGACCTGTCGTCAAAATCCCAAAAGTATGAAAAAACAAAAACATGACCCGGGACTTGAACTCAATTTTTTTGTGGATGGAGCTTAACTGCCATCAGTTTAAAGAATATCTTTTGCCTTTTAACCATGATAGGAAAGTATAAAAAAAAAAAAAAAAACGATGACCCGGGCGGGACCTGTCGTCAAAATCCCAAAAGTATGAAAAAAAAAAAACATGACCCGGGACTTGAACTCAATTTCTTTTTGGATGGAGCTTAACTGCCATCAGTTTAAAGAATATATTTTGCCTTTTAACCATGATAGGAAAGTATGAAAAAAAAAAAAAAACGATGACCCCATGATAGGAAAGTATGAAAAAAAAAAAAAAACGATGACCCGGGACCTGTCGTCAAAATCCCAAAAGTATGAAAAAACAAAAACATGACCCGGGACTTGAACTCAATTTTTTTGTGGATGGAGCTTAACTGCCATCAGTTTAAAGAATATCTTTTGCCTTTTAACCATGATAGGAAAGTATAAAAAAAAAAAAAAAAACGATGACCCGGGCGGGACCTGTCGTCAAAATCCCAAAAGTATGAAAAAAAAAAAACATGACCCGGGACTTGAACTCAATTTCTTTTTGGATGGAGCTTAACTGCCATCAGTTTAAAGAATATATTTTGCCTTTTAACCATGATAGGAAAGTATGAAAAAAAAAAAAAACCGATGACCCGGGACCTGTCGTCAAAATCCCAAAAGTATGAGAAAAAAAACAAAAAAAAACATGACCCGGGACTTGAACTCAATTTCTTTGTGGATGGAGCTTAACTGCCATCAGTTTAAAGAATATCTTTTGCCTTTTAACCATGATAGGAAAGTATGAAAAAAAAAAAAAAAAACGATGACCCGGGACCTGTCGTCAAAATCCCAAAAGTATGAAAAAAAAAAAACATGACCCGGGACTTGAACTCAATTTTTTTGTGGATGGAGCTTAACTGCCATCAGTTTAAAGAATATCTTTTGCCTTTTAACCATGATAGGAAAGTATGAAAAAAAAAAAAAAACGATGACCCGGGACCTGTCGTCAAAATCCCAAAAGTATGAAAAAACAAAAAAACAAAAAAAAACATGACCCGGGACTTGAACTCAATTTCTTTTTGGATGGAGCTTAACTGCCATCAGTTTAAAGAATATCTTTTGCCTTTTAACCATGATAGGAAAGTATGAAAAAAAAAAAAAAAAACGATGACCCCGGGACCTGTCGTCAAAATCCCAAAAGTATGAAAAAAAAAAACCATGACCCGGGACTTGAACTCAATTTCTTTTTGGATGGAGCTTAACTGCCATCAGTTTAAAGAATATATTTTGCCTTTTAACAATGATAGGAAAGTATGAAAAAAAAAAAAAACGATGACCCCATGATAGGAAAGTATGAAAAAAAAAAAAAAACGATGACCCGGGACCTGTCGTCAAAATCCCAAAAGTATGAAAAAACAAAAACATGACCCGGGACTTGAACTCAATTTTTTTGTGGATGGAGCTTAACTGCCATCAGTTTAAAGAATATATTTTGCCTTTTAACCATGATAGGAAAGTATGAAAAAAAAAAAAAAACGATGACCCGGGACCTGTCGTCAAAATCCCAAAAGTATGAAAAAAAAAACAAAAAAAAACATGACCCGGGACTTGAACTCAATTTTTTTGTGGATGGAGCTTAACTGCCATCAGTTTAAAGAATATATTTTGCCTTTTAACCATGATAGGAAAGTATGAAAAAAAAAAAAAAACGATGACCCGGGACCTGTCGTCAAAATCCCAAAAGTATGAAAAAACAAAAAAACAAAAAAAAACATGACCCTGGACTTGAACTCAATTTCTTTGTGGATGGAGCTTAACTGCCATCAGTTTAAAGAATATCTTTTGCCTTTTAACAATGATAGGAAAGTATGAAAAAAAAACAAAAAACGATGACCCGGGACCTGTCGTCAAAATCCCAAAAGTATGAAAAAACAAAAAAACAAAAAAAAACATGACCCGGGACTTGGACTCAATTTTTTTGTGGATGGAGCTTAACTGCCATCAGTTTAAAGAATATCTTTTGCCTTTTAACCATGATAGGAAAGTATGAAAAAAAAAAAAAAACGATGACCCGGGACCTGTCGTCAAAATCCCAAAAGTATGAGAAAAAAAATAAAAAAAAACATGACCCGGGACTTGAACTCAATTTCTTTTTGGATGGAGCTTAACTGCCATCAGTTTAAAGAATATCTTTTGCCTTTTAACCATGATAGGAAAGTATGAAAAAAAAAAAAAAAAACGATGACCCCATGATAGGAAAGTATGAAAAAAAAAAAAAAAACGATGACCCGGGACCTGTCCTCAAAATCCCAAAAGTATGAAAAAACAAAAACATGACCCGGGACTTGAACTCAATTTTTTTGTGGATGGAGCTTAACTGCCATCAGTTTAAAGAATATCTTTTGCCTTTTAACCATGATAGGAAAGTATAAAAAAAAAAAAAAAAACGATGACCCGGGACCTGTCGTCAAAATCCCAAAAGTATGAAAAAAAAAAAACATGACCCGGGACTTGAACTCAATTTCTTTTTGGATGGAGCTTAACTGCCATCAGTTTAAAGAATATCTTTTGCCTTTTAACCATGATAGGAAAGTATGAAAAAAAAAAAAAAAAACGATGACCCGGGACCTGTCGTCAAAATCCCAAAAGTATGAAAAAACAAAAAAACAAAAAAAAACATGACCCGGGACTTGAACTCAATTTCTTTGTGGATGGAGCTTAACTGCTATCAGTTTAAAGAATATCTTTTGCCTTTTAACCATGATAGGAAAGTATGAAAAAAAAAAAAAAAACGATGACCCGGGACCTGTCGTCAAAATCCCAAAAGTATGAAAAAACAAAAAAACAAAAAAAAACATGACCCGGGACTTGAACTCAATTTCTTTGTGGATGGAGCTTAACTGCCATCAGTTTAAAGAATATCTTTTGCCTTTTAACCATGATAGGAAAGTATGAAAAAAAAAAAAAAAACGATGACCCGGGACCTGTCGTCAAAATCCCAAAAGTATGAAAAAACAAAAAAACAAAAAAAAACATGACCCGGGACTTGAACTCAATTTATTTGTGGATGGAGCTTAACTGCCATCAGTTTAAAGAATATCTTTTGCCTTTTAACCATGATAGGAAAGTATGAAAAAAAAAAAAAAAACGATGACCCGGGACCTGTCGTCAAAATCCCAAAAGTATGAAAAAACAAAAAAAACAAAAAAAAACATGACCCGGGACTTGAACTCAATTTTTTTGTGGATGGAGCTTAACTGCCATCAGTTTAAAGAATATCTTTTGCCTTTTAACCATGATAGGAAAGTATGAAAAAAAAAAAAAAAAACGATGACCCGGGACCTGTCGTCAAAATCCCAAAAGTATGAAAAAAAAAAAACATGACCCGGGACTTGAACTCAATTTCTTTTTGGATGGAGCTTAACTGCCATCAGTTTAAAGAATATATTTTGCCTTTTAACCATGATAGGAAAGTATGAAAAAAAAACAAAAACGATGACCCGGGACCTGTCGTCAAAATCCCAAAAGTATGAGAAAAAAAACAAAAAAAAACATGACCCGGGACTTGAACTCAATTTCTTTGTGGATGGAGCTTAACTGCCATCAGTTTAAAGAATATCTTTTGCCTTTTAACCATGATAGGAAAGTATGAAAAAAAAAAAAAAAAACGATGACCCGGGACCTGTCGTCAAAATCCCAAAAGTATGAAAAAAAAAAAACATGACCCGGGACTTGAACTCAATTTTTTTGTGGATGGAGCTTAACTGCCATCAGTTTAAAGAATATCTTTTGCCTTTTAACCATGATAGGAAAGTATGAAAAAAAAAAAAAAACGATGACCCGGGACCTGTCGTCAAAATCCCAAAAGTATGAAAAAACAAAAAAACAAAAAAAAACATGACCCGGGACTTGAACTCAATTTCTTTGTGGATGGAGCTTAACTGCCATCAGTTTAAAGAATATCTTTTGCCTTTTAACCATGATAGGAAAGTATGAAAAAAAAAAAAAAAACGATGACCCGGGACCTGTCGTCAAAATCCCAAAAGTATGAAAAAACAAAAAAACAAAAAAAAACATGACCCGGGACTTGAACTCAATTTCTTTGTGGATGGAGCTTAACTGCCATCAGTTTAAAGAATATCTTTTGCCTTTTAACCATGATAGGAAAGTATGAAAAAAAAAAAAAAACGATGACCCGGGACCTGTCGTCAAAATCCCAAAAGTATGAGAAAAAAAACAAAAAAAAACATGACCCGGGACTTGAACTCAATTTCTTTTTGGATGGAGCTTAACTGCCATCAGTTTAAAGAATATCTTTTGCCTTTTAACCATGATAGGAAAGTATGAAAAAAAAAAAAAAAAACGATGACCCGGGACCTGTCGTCAAAATCCCAAAAGTATGAAAAAAAAAAAACATGACCCGGGACTTGAACTCAATTTCTTTGTGGATGGAGCTTAACTGCCATCAGTTTAAAGAATATATTTTGCCTTTTAACCATGATAGGAAAGTATGAAAAAAAAAAAAAAACGATGACCCGGGACCTGTCGTCAAAATCCCAAAAGTATGAAAAAACAAAAAAACAAAAAAAAAACATGACCCTGGACTTGAACTCAATTTCTTTGTGGATGGAGCTTAACTGCCATCAGTTTAAAGAATATCTTTTGCCTTTTAACAATGATAGGAAAGTATGAAAAAAAAAAAAAAAAACGATGACCCGGGACCTGTCGTCAAAATCCCAAAAGTATGAAAAAACAAAAAAACTAAAAAAAACATGACCCGGGACTTGGACTCAATTTTTTTGTGGATGGAGCTTAACTGCCATCAGTTTAAAGAATATCTTTTGCCTTTTAACCATGATAGGAAAGTATGAAAAAAAAAAAAAACGATGACGTGGGACCTGTCGTCAAAATCCCAAAAGTATGAAAAAACAAAAAAACAAAACATGACCCGGGACTTGAACTCAATTTCTTTGTGGATGGAGCTTAACTGCCATCAGTTTAAAGAATATCTTTTGCCTTTTAACCATGATAGGAAAGTATGAAAAAAAAAAAAAAAACGATGACCCGGGACCTGTCGTCAAAATCCCAAAAGTATGAAAAAACAAAAAAACAAAAAACATGACCCGGGACTTGAACTCAATTTCTTTTTGGATGGAGCTTAACTGCCATCAGTTTAAAGAATATCTTTTGCCTTTTAACCATGATAGGAAAGTATGAAAAAAAAAAAAAAAAACGATGACCCGGGACCTGTCGTCAAAATCCCAAAAGTATGAAAAAAAAAAAAAAAAAAAAATGACCCGGGACTTGAACTCAATTTTTTTGTGGATGGAGCTTAACTGCCATCAGTTTAAAGAATATCTTTTGCCTTTTAACCATGATAGGAAAGTATGAAAAAAAAAAAAAAACGATGACCCCATGATAGGAAAGTATGAAAAAAAAAAAAAACCGATGACCCGGGACCTGTCGTCAAAATCCCAAAAGTATGAAAAAACAAAAACATGACCCGGGACTTGAACTCAATTTTTTTGTGGATGGAGCTTAACTGCCATCAGTTTAAAGAATATCTTTTGCCTTTTAACCATGATAGGAAAGTATAAAAAAAAAAAAAAAAACGATGACCCGGGCGGGACCTGTCGTCAAAATCCCAAAAGTATGAAAAAAAAAAAACATGACCCGGGACTTGAACTCAATTTCTTTTTGGATGGAGCTTAACTGCCATCAGTTTAAAGAATATCTTTTGCCTTTTAACCATGATAGGAAAGTATGAAAAAAAAAAAAAACGATGACCCGGGACCTGTCGTCAAAATCCCAAAAGTATGAAAAAACAAAAAAACAAAAAAAAACATGACCCGGGACTTGAACTCAATTTCTTTGTGGATGGAGCTTAACTGCCATCAGTTTAAAGAATATCTTTTGCCTTTTAACCATGATAGGAAAGTATGAAAAAAAAAAAAAAAAACGATGACCCGGGACCTGTCGTCAAAATCCCAAAAGTATGAAAAAAAAAAAACATGACCCGGGACTTGAACTCAATTTCTTTTTGGATGGAGCTTAACTGCCATCAGTTTAAAGAATATATTTTGCCTTTTAACCATGATAGGAAAGTATGAAAAAAAAAAAAAACCGATGACCCGGGACCTGTCGTCAAAATCCCAAAAGTATGAGAAAAAAAACAAAAAAAAACATGACCCGGGACTTGAACTCAATTTCTTTGTGGATGGAGCTTAACTGCCATCAGTTTAAAGAATATCTTTTGCCTTTTAACCATGATAGGAAAGTATGAAAAAAAAAAAAAAAAACGATGACCCGGGACCTGTCGTCAAAATCCCAAAAGTATGAAAAAAAAAAAACATGACCCGGGACTTGAACTCAATTTTTTTGTGGATGGAGCTTAACTGCCATCAGTTTAAAGAATATCTTTTGCCTTTTAACCATGATAGGAAAGTATGAAAAAAAAAAAAAAACGATGACCCGGGACCTGTCGTCAAAATCCCAAAAGTATGAAAAAACAAAAAAACAAAAAAAAACATGACCCGGGACTTGAACTCAATTTCTTTTTGGATGGAGCTTAACTGCCATCAGTTTAAAGAATATCTTTTGCCTTTTAACCATGATAGGAAAGTATAAAAAAAAAAAAAAAAAACGATGACCCGGGACCTGTCGTCAAAATCCCAAAAGTATGAAAAAAAAAAACCATGACCCGGGACTTGAACTCAATTTCTTTTTGGATGGAGCTTAACTGCCATCAGTTTAAAGAATATATTTTGCCTTTTAACAATGATAGGAAAGTATGAAAAAAAAAAAAAACGATGACCCCATGATAGGAAAGTATGAAAAAAAAAAAAAAACGATGACCCGGGACCTGTCGTCAAAATCCCAAAAGTATGAAAAAACAAAAACATGACCCGGGACTTGAACTCAATTTTTTTGTGGATGGAGCTTAACTGCCATCAGTTTAAAGAATATATTTTGCCTTTTAACCATGATAGGAAAGTATGAAAAAAAAAAAAAAAACGATGACCCGGGACCTGTCGTCAAAATCCCAAAAGTATGAAAAAAAAAACAAAAAAAAACATGACCCGGGACTTGAACTCAATTTTTTTGTGGATGGAGCTTAACTGCCATCAGTTTAAAGAATATATTTTGCCTTTTAACCATGATAGGAAAGTATGAAAAAAAAAAAAAAACGATGACCCGGGACCTGTCGTCAAAATCCCAAAAGTATGAAAAAACAAAAAAACAAAAAAAAACATGACCCTGGACTTGAACTCAATTTCTTTGTGGATGGAGCTTAACTGCCATCAGTTTAAAGAATATCTTTTGCCTTTTAACCATGATAGGAAAGTATGAAAAAAAAAAAAAAAAACGATGACCCGGGACCTGTCGTCAAAATCCCAAAAGTATGAAAAAAAAAAAACATGACCCGGGACTTGAACTCAATTTCTTTGTGGATGGAGCTTAACTGCCATCAGTTTAAAGAATATATTTTGCCTTTTAACCATGATAGGAAAGTATGAAAAAAAAAAAAAAACGATGACCCGGGACCTGTCGTCAAAATCCCAAAAGTATGAAAAAACAAAAAAACAAAAAAAAAACATGACCCTGGACTTGAACTCAATTTCTTTGTGGATGGAGCTTAACTGCCATCAGTTTAAAGAATATCTTTTGCCTTTTAACAATGATAGGAAAGTATGAAAAAAAAAAAAAAAAACGATGACCCGGGACCTGTCGTCAAAATCCCAAAAGTATGAAAAAACAAAAAAACTAAAAAAAACATGACCCGGGACTTGGACTCAATTTTTTTGTGGATGGAGCTTAACTGCCATCAGTTTAAAGAATATCTTTTGCCTTTTAACCATGATAGGAAAGTATGAAAAAAAAAAAAAACGATGACGTGGGACCTGTCGTCAAAATCCCAAAAGTATGAAAAAACAAAAAAACAAAACATGACCCGGGACTTGAACTCAATTTCTTTGTGGATGGAGCTTAACTGCCATCAGTTTAAAGAATATCTTTTGCCTTTTAACCATGATAGGAAAGTATGAAAAAAAAAAAAAAAACGATGACCCGGGACCTGTCGTCAAAATCCCAAAAGTATGAAAAAACAAAAAAACAAAAAACATGACCCGGGACTTGAACTCAATTTCTTTTTGGATGGAGCTTAACTGCCATCAGTTTAAAGAATATCTTTTGCCTTTTAACCATGATAGGAAAGTATGAAAAAAAAAAAAAAAAACGATGACCCGGGACCTGTCGTCAAAATCCCAAAAGTATGAAAAAAAAAAAAAAAAAAAAATGACCCGGGACTTGAACTCAATTTTTTTGTGGATGGAGCTTAACTGCCATCAGTTTAAAGAATATCTTTTGCCTTTTAACCATGATAGGAAAGTATGAAAAAAAAAAAAAAACGATGACCCCATGATAGGAAAGTATGAAAAAAAAAAAAAAACGATGACCCGGGACCTGTCGTCAAAATCCCAAAAGTATGAAAAAACAAAAACATGACCCGGGACTTGAACTCAATTTTTTTGTGGATGGAGCTTAACTGCCATCAGTTTAAAGAATATCTTTTGCCTTTTAACCATGATAGGAAAGTATAAAAAAAAAAAAAAAAACGATGACCCGGGCGGGACCTGTCGTCAAAATCCCAAAAGTATGAAAAAAAAAAAACATGACCCGGGACTTGAACTCAATTTCTTTTTGGATGGAGCTTAACTGCCATCAGTTTAAAGAATATCTTTTGCCTTTTAACCATGATAGGAAAGTATGAAAAAAAAAAAAAAACGATGACCCGGGACCTGTCGTCAAAATCCCAAAAGTATGAAAAAACAAAAAAACAAAAAAAAACATGACCCGGGACTTGAACTCAATTTCTTTGTGGATGGAGCTTAACTGCCATCAGTTTAAAGAATATCTTTTGCCTTTTAACCATGATAGGAAAGTATGAAAAAAAAAAAAAAAAACGATGACCCGGGACCTGTCGTCAAAATCCCAAAAGTATGAAAAAAAAAAAACATGACCCGGGACTTGAACTCAATTTCTTTTTGGATGGAGCTTAACTGCCATCAGTTTAAAGAATATCTTTTGCCTTTTAACCATGATAGGAAAGTATGAAAAAAAAAAAAAACCGATGACCCGGGACCTGTCGTCAAAATCCCAAAAGTATGAGAAAAAAAACAAAAAAAAACATGACCCGGGACTTGAACTCAATTTCTTTGTGGATGGAGCTTAACTGCCATCAGTTTAAAGAATATCTTTTGCCTTTTAACCATGATAGGAAAGTATGAAAAAAAAAAAAAAAAACGATGACCCGGGACCTGTCGTCAAAATCCCAAAAGTATGAAAAAAAAAAAACATGACCCGGGACTTGAACTCAATTTTTTTGTGGATGGAGCTTAACTGCCATCAGTTTAAAGAATATCTTTTGCCTTTTAACCATGATAGGAAAGTATGAAAAAAAAAAAAAAACGATGACCCGGGACCTGTCGTCAAAATCCCAAAAGTATGAAAAAACAAAAAAACAAAAAAAAACATGACCCGGGACTTGAACTCAATTTCTTTTTGGATGGAGCTTAACTGCCATCAGTTTAAAGAATATCTTTTGCCTTTTAACCATGATAGGAAAGTATGAAAAAAAAAAAAAAAAACGATGACCCGGGACCTGTCGTCAAAATCCCAAAAGTATGAAAAAAAAAAACCATGACCCGGGACTTGAACTCAATTTCTTTTTGGATGGAGCTTAACTGCCATCAGTTTAAAGAATATATTTTGCCTTTTAACAATGATAGGAAAGTATGAAAAAAAAAAAAAACGATGACCCCATGATAGGAAAGTATGAAAAAAAAAAAAAAACGATGACCCGGGACCTGTCGTCAAAATCCCAAAAGTATGAAAAAACAAAAACATGACCCGGGACTTGAACTCAATTTTTTTGTGGATGGAGCTTAACTGCCATCAGTTTAAAGAATATATTTTGCCTTTTAACCATGATAGGAAAGTATGAAAAAAAAAAAAAAAACGATGACCCGGGACCTGTCGTCAAAATCCCAAAAGTATGAAAAAAAAAACAAAAAAAAACATGACCCGGGACTTGAACTCAATTTTTTTGTGGATGGAGCTTAACTGCCATCAGTTTAAAGAATATATTTTGCCTTTTAACCATGATAGGAAAGTATGAAAAAAAAAAAAAAACGATGACCCGGGACCTGTCGTCAAAATCCCAAAAGTATGAAAAAACAAAAAAACAAAAAAAAACATGACCCTGGACTTGAACTCAATTTCTTTGTGGATGGAGCTTAACTGCCATCAGTTTAAAGAATATCTTTTGCCTTTTAACAATGATAGGAAAGTATGAAAAAAAAAAAAAAAACGATGACCCGGGACCTGTCGTCAAAATCCCAAAAGTATGAAAAAACAAAAAAACAAAAAAAAACATGACCCGGGACTTGGACTCAATTTTTTTGTGGATGGAGCTTAACTGCCATCAGTTTAAAGAATATCTTTTGCCTTTTAACCATGATAGGAAAGTATGAAAAAAAAAAAAAACGATGACCCGGGACCTGTCGTCAAAATCCCAAAAGTATGAGAAAAAAAACAAAAAAAAACATGACCCGGGACTTGAACTCAATTTCTTTTTGGATGGAGCTTAACTGCCATCAGTTTAAAGAATATCTTTTGCCTTTTAACCATGATAGGAAAGTATGAAAAAAAAAACAAAAAACGATGACCCGGGACCTGTCGTCACAATCCCAAAAGTATGAAAAAAAAAAAAAAAAAAAAAAAAACATGACCCTGGACTTGAACTCAATTTCTTTGTGGATGGAGCTTAACTGCCATCAGTTTAAAGAATATCTTTTGCCTTTTAACAATGATAGGAAAGTATGAAAAAAAAAAAAAAACGATGACCCGGGACCTGTCGTCAAAATCCCAAAAGTATGAAAAAAAAAAAAAAAAAAAAAATGACCCGGGACTTGAACTCAATTTTTTTGTGGATGGAGCTTAACTGCCATCAGTTTAAAGAATATCTTTTGCCTTTTAACCATGATAGGAAAGTATGAAAAAAAAAAAAAACGATGACCCCATGATAGGAAAGTATGAAAAAAAAAAAAAAACGATGACCCGGGACCTGTCCTCAAAATCCCAAAAGTATGAAAAAACAAAAACATGACCCGGGACTTGAACTCAATTTTTTTGTGGATGGAGCTTAACTGCCATCAGTTTAAAGAATATCTTTTGCCTTTTAACCATGATAGGAAAGTATAAAAAAAAAAAAAAAAACGATGACCCGGGACCTGTCGTCAAAATCCCAAAAGTATGAAAAAAAAAAAACATGACCCGGGACTTGAACTCAATTTCTTTTTGGATGGAGCTTAACTGCCATCAGTTTAAAGAATATCTTTTGCCTTTTAACCATGATAGGAAAGTATGAAAAAAAAAAAAAAAAACGATGACCCGGGACCTGTCGTCAAAATCCCAAAAGTATGAAAAAACAAAAAAACAAAAAAAAACATGACCCGGGACTTGAACTCAATTTCTTTGTGGATGGAGCTTAACTGCCATCAGTTTAAAGAATATCTTTTGCCTTTTAACCATGATAGGAAAGTATGAAAAAAAAAAAAAAACGATGACCCGGGACCTGTCGTCAAAATCCCAAAAGTATGAAAAAAAAAACAAAAAAAAACATGACCCGGGACTTGAACTCAATTTTTTTGTGGATGGAGCTTAACTGCCATCAGTTTAAAGAATATATTTTGCCTTTTAACCATGATAGGAAAGTATGAAAAAAAAAAAAAAACGATGACCCGGGACCTGTCGTCAAAATCCCAAAAGTATGAAAAAACAAAAAAACAAAAAAAAACATGACCCTGGACTTGAACTCAATTTCTTTGTGGATGGAGCTTAACTGCCATCAGTTTAAAGAATATCTTTTGCCTTTTAACAATGATAGGAAAGTATGAAAAAAAAAAAAAAAACGATGACCCGGGACCTGTCGTCAAAATCCCAAAAGTATGAAAAAACAAAAAAACAAAAAAAAACATGACCCGGGACTTGGACTCAATTTTTTTGTGGATGGAGCTTAACTGCCATCAGTTTAAAGAATATCTTTTGCCTTTTAACCATGATAGGAAAGTATGAAAAAAAAAAAAAACGATGACCCGGGACCTGTCGTCAAAATCCCAAAAGTATGAGAAAAAAAACAAAAAAAAACATGACCCGGGACTTGAACTCAATTTCTTTTTGGATGGAGCTTAACTGCCATCAGTTTAAAGAATATCTTTTGCCTTTTAACCATGATAGGAAAGTATGAAAAAAAAAAAAAAAAACGATGACCCCATGATAGGAAAGTATGAAAAAAAAAAAAAAACGATGACCCGGGACCTGTCCTCAAAATCCCAAAAGTATGAAAAAACAAAAACATGACCCGGGACTTGAACTCATTTTTTTTGTGGATGGAGCTTAACTGCCATCAGTTTAAAGAATATCTTTTGCCTTTTAACCATGATAGGAAAGTATAAAAAAAAAAAAAAAAACGATGACCCGGGACCTGTCGTCAAAATCCCAAAAGTATGAAAAAAAAAAAACATGACCCGGGACTTGAACTCAATTTCTTTTTGGATGGAGCTTAACTGCCATCAGTTTAAAGAATATCTTTTGCCTTTTAACCATGATAGGAAAGTATGAAAAAAAAAAAAAAAAACGATGACCCGGGACCTGTCGTCAAAATCCCAAAAGTATGAAAAAACAAAAAAACAAAAAAAAACATGACCCGGGACTTGAACTCAATTTCTTTGTGGATGGAGCTTAACTGCCATCAGTTTAAAGAATATCTTTTGCCTTTTAACCATGATAGGAAAGTATGAAAAAAAAAAAAAAAACGATGACCCGGGACCTGTCGTCAAAATCCCAAAAGTATGAAAAAACAAAAAAACTAAAAAAAACATGACCCGGGACTTGAACTCAATTTCTTTGTGGATGGAGCTTAACTGCCATCAGTTTAAAGAATATCTTTTGCCTTTTAACCATGATAGGAAAGTATGAAAAAAAAAAAAAAAACGATGACCCGGGACCTGTCGTCAAAATCCCAAAAGTATGAAAAAACAAAAAAACAAAAAAAAACATGACCCGGGACTTGAACTCAATTTATTTGTGGATGGAGCTTAACTGCCATCAGTTTAAAGAATATCTTTTGCCTTTTAACCATGATAGGAAAGTATGAAAAAAAAAAAAAAACGATGACCCGGGACCTGTCGTCAAAATCCCAAAAGTATGAAAAAACAAAAAAAACAAAAAAAACATGACCCGGGACTTGAACTCAATTTTTTTGTGGATGGAGCTTAACTGCCATCAGTTTAAAGAATATCTTTTGCCTTTTAACCATGATAGGAAAGTATGAAAAAAAAAAAAAAAAACGATGACCCGGGACCTGTCGTCAAAATCCCAAAAGTATGAAAAAAAAAAAACATGACCCGGGACTTGAACTCAATTTCTTTTTGGATGGAGCTTAACTGCCATCAGTTTAAAGAATATATTTTGCCTTTTAACCATGATAGGAAAGTATGAAAAAAAAACAAACGATGACCCGGGACCTGTCGTCAAAATCCCAAAAGTATGAGAAAAAAAACAAAAAAAAACATGACCCGGGACTTGAACTCAATTTCTTTGTGGATGGAGCTTAACTGCCATCAGTTTAAAGAATATCTTTTGCCTTTTAACCATGATAGGAAAGTATGAAAAAAAAAAAAAAAAACGATGACCCGGGACCTGTCGTCAAAATCCCAAAAGTATGAAAAAAAAAAAACATGACCCGGGACTTGAACTCAATTTTTTTGTGGATGGAGCTTAACTGCCATCAGTTTAAAGAATATCTTTTGCCTTTTAACCATGATAGGAAAGTATGAAAAAAAAAAAAAAACGATGACCCGGGACCTGTCGTCAAAATCCCAAAAGTATGAAAAAACAAAAAAACAAAAAAAAACATGACCCGGGACTTGAACTCAATTTCTTTGTGGATGGAGCTTAACTGCCATCAGTTTAAAGAATATCTTTTGCCTTTTAACCATGATAGGAAAGTATGAAAAAAAAAAAAAAAACGATGACCCGGGACCTGTCGTCAAAATCCCAAAAGTATGAAAAAACAAAAAAACAAAAAAAAACATGACCCGGGACTTGAACTCAATTTCTTTGTGGATGGAGCTTAACTGCCATCAGTTTAAAGAATATCTTTTGCCTTTTAACCATGATAGGAAAGTATGAAAAAAAAAAAAAAACGATGACCCGGGACCTGTCGTCAAAATCCCAAAAGTATGAGAAAAAAAACAAAAAAAAACATGACCCGGGACTTGAACTCAATTTCTTTTTGGATGGAGCTTAACTGCCATCAGTTTAAAGAATATCTTTTGCCTTTTAACCATGATAGGAAAGTATGAAAAAAAAAAAAAAAAACGATGACCCGGGACCTGTCGTCAAAATCCCAAAAGTATGAAAAAAAAAAAACATGACCCGGGACTTGAACTCAATTTCTTTGTGGATGGAGCTTAACTGCCATCAGTTTAAAGAATATCTTTTGCCTTTTAACCATGATAGGAAAGTATGAAAAAAAAAAAAAAACGATGACCCGGGACCTGTCGTCAAAATCCCAAAAGTATGAAAAAACAAAAAAACAAAAAAAAACATGACCCGGGACTTGAACTCAATTTCTTTGTGGATGGAGCTTAACTGCCATCAGTTTAAAGAATATCTTTTGCCTTTTAACCATGATAGGAAAGTATGAAAAAAAAAAAAAAAACGATGACCCGGGACCTGTCGTCAAAATCCCAAAAGTATGAAAAAACAAAAAAACAAAAAAAAACATGACCCGGGACTTGAACTCAATTTCTTTTTGGATGGAGCTTAACTGCCATCAGTTTAAAGAATATCTTTTGCCTTTTAACCATGATAGGAAAGTATGAAAAAAAAAAAAAAAAACGATGACCCGGGACCTGTCGTCAAAATCCCAAAAGTATGAAAAAAAAAAAACATGACCCGGGACTTGAACTCAATTTCTTTTTGGATGGAGCTTAACTGCCATCAGTTTAAAGAATATATTTTGCCTTTTAACCATGATAGGAAAGTATGAAAAAAAAAAAAAAACAATGACCCGGGACCTGTCGTCAAAATCCCAAAAGTATGAGAAAAAAAACAAAAAAAAACATGACCCGGGACTTGAACTCAATTTCTTTGTGGATGGAGCTTAACTGCCATCAGTTTAAAGAATATCTTTTGCCTTTTAACCATGATAGGAAAGTATGAAAAAAAAAAAAAAAAAACGATGACCCGGGACCTGTCGTCAAAATCCCAAAAGTATGAAAAAAAAAAAACATGACCCGGGACTTGAACTCAATTTTTTTGTGGATGGAGCTTAACTGCCATCAGTTTAAAGAATATCTTTTGCCTTTTAACCATGATAGGAAAGTATGAAAAAAAAAAAAAAACGATGACCCGGGACCTGTCGTCAAAATCCCAAAAGTATGAAAAAACAAAAAAACAAAAAAAAACATGACCCGGGACTTGAACTCAATTTCTTTTTGGATGGAGCTTAACTGCCATCAGTTTAAAGAATATCTTTTGCCTTTTAACCATGATAGGAAAGTATGAAAAAAAAAAAAAAAAACGATGACCCGGGACCTGTCGTCAAAATCCCAAAAGTATGAAAAAAAAAAACCATGACCCGGGACTTGAACTCAATTTCTTTTTGGATGGAGCTTAACTGCCATCAGTTTAAAGAATATATTTTGCCTTTTAACAATGATAGGAAAGTATGAAAAAAAAAAAAAACGATGACCCCATGATAGGAAAGTATGAAAAAAAAAAAAAAACGATGACCCGGGACCTGTCGTCAAAATCCCAAAAGTATGAAAAAACAAAAACATGACCCGGGACTTGAACTCAATTTTTTTGTGGATGGAGCTTAACTGCCATTAGTTTAAAGAATATATTTTGCCTTTTAACCATGATAGGAAAGTATGAAAAAAAAAAAAAAAACGATGACCCGGGACCTGTCGTCAAAATCCCAAAAGTATGAAAAAAAAAAAAAAAAAAAAACATGACCCGGGACTTGAACTCAATTTTTTTGTGGATGGAGCTTAACTGCCATCAGTTTAAAGAATATATTTTGCCTTTTAACCATGATAGGAAAGTATGAAAAAAAAAAAAAAACGATGACCCGGGACCTGTCGTCAAAATCCCAAAAGTATGAAAAAACAAAAAAACAAAAAAAAACATGACCCTGGACTTGAACTCAATTTCTTTGTGGATGGAGCTTAACTGCCATCAGTTTAAAGAATATCTTTTGCCTTTTAACAATGATAGGAAAGTATGAAAAAAAAAAAAAAACGATGACCCGGGACCTGTCGTCAAAATCCCAAAAGTATGAAAAAACAAAAAAACTAAAAAAAACATGACCCGGGACTTGGACTCAATTTTTTTGTGGATGGAGCTTAACTGCCATCAGTTTAAAGAATATCTTTTGCCTTTTAACAATGATAGGAAAGTATGAAAAAAAAAAAAAACGATGACGTGGGACCTGTCGTCAAAATCCCAAAAGTATGAAAAAACAAAAAAACAAAACATGACCCGGGACTTGAACTCAATTTCTTTGTGGATGGAGCTTAACTGCCATCAGTTTAAAGAATATCTTTTGCCTTTTAACCATGATAGGAAAGTATGAAAAAAAAAAAAAAAACGTTGACCCGGGACCTGTCGTCAAAATCCCAAAAGTATGAAAAAACAAAAAAACAAAAAAAAACATGACCCGGGACTTGAACTCAATTTCTTTGTGGATGGAGCTTAACTGCCATCAGTTTAAAGAATATCTTTTGCCTTTTAACCATGATAGGAAAGTATGAAAAAAAAAAAAAAAAACGATGACCCGGGACCTGTCGTCAAAATCCCAAAAGTATGAAAAAAAAAAAAAAAAAAAAAAACATGACCCTGGACTTGAACTCAATTTCTTTGTGGATGGAGCTTAACTGCCATCAGTTTAAAGAATATCTTTTGCCTTTTAACAATGATAGGAAAGTATGAAAAAAAAAAAAAAAACGATGACCCGGGACCTGTCGTCAAAATCCCAAAAGTATGAAAAAAAAAAAACATGACCCGGGACTTGAACTCAATTTCTTTTTGGATGGAGCTTAACTGCCATCAGTTTAAAGAATATATTTTGCCTTTTAACCATGATAGGAAAGTATGAAAAAAAAAAAAAAAACGATGACTCGGGACCTGTCGTCAAAATCCCAAAAGTATGAGAAAAAAAACAAAAAAAAACATGACCCGGGACTTGAACTCAATTTCTTTTTGGATGGAGCTTAACTGCCATCAGTTTAAAGAATATATTTTGCCTTTTAACAATGATAGGAAAGTATGAAAAAAAAAAAAAAAACGATGACCCCATGATAGGAAAGTATGAAAAAAAAAAAAAACGATGACCCGGGACCTGTCGTCAAAATCCCAAAAGTATGAAAAAACAAAAAAACAAAAAACATGACCCGGGACTTGAACTCAATTTCTTTGTGGATGGAGCTTAACTGCCATCAGTTTAAAGAATATCTTTTGCCTTTTAACCATGATATGAAAGTATGAAAAAAAAAAAAAAACGATGACCCGGGACCTGTCGTCAAAATCCCAAAAGTATGAAAAAACAAAAAAACAAAAAAAAACATGACCCGGGACTTGAACTCAATTTCTTTGTGGATGGAGCTTAACTGCCATCAGTTTAAAGAATATCTTTTGCCTTTTAACCATGATAGGAAAGTATGAAAAAAAATAAAAACGATGACCCGGGACCTGTCGTCAAAATCCCAAAAGTATGAGGAAAAAAAACAAAAAAAAACATGACCCGGGACTTGAACTCAATTTCTTTTTGGATGGAGCTTAACTGCCATCAGTTTAAAGAATATATTTTGCCTTTTAACCATGATAGGAAAGTATGAAAATAAATAAAAACGATGACCCGGGACCTGTCGTCAAAATCCCAAAAGTATGAAAAAACAAAAAAACAAAAAAAAACATGACCCGGGACTTGAACTCAATTTCTTTGTGGATGGAGCTTAACTGCCATCAGTTTAAAGAATATCTTTTGCCTTTTAACCATGATAGGAAAGTATAAAAAAAAACAAAAAAAAAACGATGACCCGGGACCTGTCGTCAAATTCCCAAAAGAATGAAAAAACAAAAAAAAACAAAAAAAACATGACCCGGGACTTGAACTCAATTTCTTTGTGGATGGAGCTTAACTGCCATCAGTTTAAAGAATATCTTTTGCCTTTTAACCATGATAGGAAAGTATGAAAAAAAAAAAAAAAAAACGATGACCCGGGACCTGTCGTCAAAATCCCAAAAGTATGAAAAAAAAAAAACATGACCCGGGACTTGAACTCAATTTCTTTGTGGATGGAGCTTAACTGCCATCAGTTTAAAGAATATCTTTTGCCTTTTAACCATGATAGGAAAGTATGAAAAAAAAAAAAAAACGATGACCCGGGACCTGTCGTCAAAATCCCAAAAGTATGAAAAAACAAAAAAACAAAAAAAAAACATGACCCGGGACTTGAACTCAATTTCTTTGTGGATGGAGCTTAACTGCCATCAGTTTAAAGAATATCTTTTGCCTTTTAACCATGATAGGAAAGTATGAAAAAAAAAAAAAAACGATGACCCGGGACCTGTCGTCAAAATCCCAAAAGTATGAGAAAAAAAACAAAAAAAAACATGACCCGGGACTTGAACTCAATTTCTTTTTGGATGGAGCTTAACTGCCATCAGTTTAAAGAATATCTTTTGCCTTTTAACCATGATAGGAAAGTATGAAAAAAAAAAAAAAAAAACGATGACCCGGGACCTGTCGTCAAAATCCCAAAAGTATGAAAAAAACAAAACATGACCCGGGACTTGAACTCAATTTTTTTGTGGATGGAGCTTAACTGCCATCAGTTTAAAGAATATCTTTTGCCTTTTAACCATGATAGGAAAGTATGAAAAAAAAAAAAAAACGATGACCCGGGACCTGTCGTCAAAATCCCAAAAGTATGAAAAAACAAAAAAACAAAAAAAAACATGACCCGGGACTTGAACTCAATTTCTTTTTGGATGGAGCTTAACTGCCATCAGTTTAAAGAATATCTTTTGCCTTTTAACCATGATAGGAAAGTATGAAAAAAAAAAAAAAAAACGATGACCCGGGACCTGTCGTCAAAATCCCAAAAGTATGAAAAAAAAAAACCATGACCCGGGACTTGAACTCAATTTCTTTTTGGATGGAGCTTAACTGCCATCAGTTTAAAGAATATATTTTGCCTTTTAACAATGATAGGAAAGTATGAAAAAAAAAAAAAACGATGACCCCATGATAGGAAAGTATGAAAAAAAAAAAAAAACGATGACCCGGGACCTGTCGTCAAAATCCCAAAAGTATGAAAAAACAAAAACATGACCCGGGACTTGAACTCAATTTTTTTGTGGATGGAGCTTAACTGCCATTAGTTTAAAGAATATATTTTGCCTTTTAACCATGATAGGAAAGTATGAAAAAAAAAAAAAAAACGATGACCCGGGACCTGTCGTCAAAATCCCAAAAGTATGAAAAAAAAAAAAAAAAAAAAACATGACCCGGGACTTGAACTCAATTTTTTTGTGGATGGAGCTTAACTGCCATCAGTTTAAAGAATATATTTTGCCTTTTAACCATGATAGGAAAGTATGAAAAAAAAAAAAAAACGATGACCCGGGACCTGTCGTCAAAATCCCAAAAGTATGAAAAAACAAAAAAACAAAAAAAAACATGACCCTGGACTTGAACTCAATTTCTTTGTGGATGGAGCTTAACTGCCATCAGTTTAAAGAATATCTTTTGCCTTTTAACAATGATAGGAAAGTATGAAAAAAAAAAAAAAACGATGACCCGGGACCTGTCGTCAAAATCCCAAAAGTATGAAAAAACAAAAAAACTAAAAAAAACATGACCCGGGACTTGGACTCAATTTTTTTGTGGATGGAGCTTAACTGCCATCAGTTTAAAGAATATCTTTTGCCTTTTAACAATGATAGGAAAGTATGAAAAAAAAAAAAAACGATGACGTGGGACCTGTCGTCAAAATCCCAAAAGTATGAAAAAACAAAAAAACAAAACATGACCCGGGACTTGAACTCAATTTCTTTGTGGATGGAGCTTAACTGCCATCAGTTTAAAGAATATCTTTTGCCTTTTAACCATGATAGGAAAGTATGAAAAAAAAAAAAAAAACGTTGACCCGGGACCTGTCGTCAAAATCCCAAAAGTATGAAAAAACAAAAAAACAAAAAAAAACATGACCCGGGACTTGAACTCAATTTCTTTGTGGATGGAGCTTAACTGCCATCAGTTTAAAGAATATCTTTTGCCTTTTAACCATGATAGGAAAGTATGAAAAAAAAAAAAAAAAACGATGACCCGGGACCTGTCGTCAAAATCCCAAAAGTATGAAAAAAAAAAAAAAAAAAAAAAACATGACCCTGGACTTGAACTCAATTTCTTTGTGGATGGAGCTTAACTGCCATCAGTTTAAAGAATATCTTTTGCCTTTTAACAATGATAGGAAAGTATGAAAAAAAAAAAAAAAACGATGACCCGGGACCTGTCGTCAAAATCCCAAAAGTATGAAAAAAAAAAAACATGACCCGGGACTTGAACTCAATTTCTTTTTGGATGGAGCTTAACTGCCATCAGTTTAAAGAATATATTTTGCCTTTTAACCATGATAGGAAAGTATGAAAAAAAAAAAAAAAACGATGACTCGGGACCTGTCGTCAAAATCCCAAAAGTATGAGAAAAAAAACAAAAAAAAACATGACCCGGGACTTGAACTCAATTTCTTTTTGGATGGAGCTTAACTGCCATCAGTTTAAAGAATATATTTTGCCTTTTAACAATGATAGGAAAGTATGAAAAAAAAAAAAAAAACGATGACCCCATGATAGGAAAGTATGAAAAAAAAAAAAAACGATGACCCGGGACCTGTCGTCAAAATCCCAAAAGTATGAAAAAACAAAAAAACAAAAAACATGACCCGGGACTTGAACTCAATTTCTTTGTGGATGGAGCTTAACTGCCATCAGTTTAAAGAATATCTTTTGCCTTTTAACCATGATATGAAAGTATGAAAAAAAAAAAAAAACGATGACCCGGGACCTGTCGTCAAAATCCCAAAAGTATGAAAAAACAAAAAAACAAAAAAAAACATGACCCGGGACTTGAACTCAATTTCTTTGTGGATGGAGCTTAACTGCCATCAGTTTAAAGAATATCTTTTGCCTTTTAACCATGATAGGAAAGTATGAAAAAAAATAAAAACGATGACCCGGGACCTGTCGTCAAAATCCCAAAAGTATGAGGAAAAAAAACAAAAAAAAACATGACCCGGGACTTGAACTCAATTTCTTTTTGGATGGAGCTTAACTGCCATCAGTTTAAAGAATATATTTTGCCTTTTAACCATGATAGGAAAGTATGAAAATAAATAAAAACGATGACCCGGGACCTGTCGTCAAAATCCCAAAAGTATGAAAAAACAAAAAAACAAAAAAAAACATGACCCGGGACTTGAACTCAATTTCTTTGTGGATGGAGCTTAACTGCCATCAGTTTAAAGAATATCTTTTGCCTTTTAACCATGATAGGAAAGTATAAAAAAAAACAAAAAAAAAACGATGACCCGGGACCTGTCGTCAAATTCCCAAAAGAATGAAAAAACAAAAAAAAACAAAAAAAACATGACCCGGGACTTGAACTCAATTTCTTTGTGGATGGAGCTTAACTGCCATCAGTTTAAAGAATATCTTTTGCCTTTTAACCATGATAGGAAAGTATGAAAAAAAAAAAAAAAAAACGATGACCCGGGACCTGTCGTCAAAATCCCAAAAGTATGAAAAAAAAAAAACATGACCCGGGACTTGAACTCAATTTCTTTGTGGATGGAGCTTAACTGCCATCAGTTTAAAGAATATCTTTTGCCTTTTAACCATGATAGGAAAGTATGAAAAAAAAAAAAAAACGATGACCCGGGACCTGTCGTCAAAATCCCAAAAGTATGAAAAAACAAAAAAACAAAAAAAAAACATGACCCGGGACTTGAACTCAATTTCTTTGTGGATGGAGCTTAACTGCCATCAGTTTAAAGAATATCTTTTGCCTTTTAACCATGATAGGAAAGTATGAAAAAAAAAAAAAAACGATGACCCGGGACCTGTCGTCAAAATCCCAAAAGTATGAGAAAAAAAACAAAAAAAAACATGACCCGGGACTTGAACTCAATTTCTTTTTGGATGGAGCTTAACTGCCATCAGTTTAAAGAATATCTTTTGCCTTTTAACCATGATAGGAAAGTATGAAAAAAAAAAAAAAAAAACGATGACCCGGGACCTGTCGTCAAAATCCCAAAAGTATGAAAAAAAAAAAACATGACCCGGGACTTGAACTCAATTTCTTTTTGGATGGAGCTTAACTGCCATCAGTTTAAAGAATATCTTTTGCCTTTTAACCATGATAGGAAAGTATGAAAAAAAAAAAAAAAACGATGACCCGGGACCTGTCGTCAAAATCCCAAAAGTATGAGAAAAAAAAACAAAAAAAAACATGACCCGGGACTTGAACTCAATTTCGTTTTGGATGGAGCTTAACTGCCATCAGTTTAAAGAATATCTTTTGCCTTTTAACCATGATAGGAAAGTATGAAAAAAAAAAAAAAAAAACGATGACCCCGGGACCTGTCGTCAAAATCCCAAAAGTATGAAAAAAAAAAAACATGACCCGGGACTTGAACTCAATTTCTTTGTGGATGGAGCTTAACTGCCATCAGTTTAAAGAATATCTTTTGCCTTTTAACCATGATAGGAAAGTATGAAAAAAAAAAAAAAACGATGACCCGGGACCTGTCGTCAAAATCCCAAAAGAATGAAAAAAAAAAAAAAAAAAAAAAAAAAAAAAACATGACCCGGGACTTGAACTCAATTTCTTTGTGGATGGAGCTTAACTGCCATCAGTTTAAAGAATATCTTTTGCCTTTTAACCATGATAGGAAAGTATGAAAAAAAAAAAAAAACGATGACCCGGGACCTGTCGTCAAAATCCCAAAAGTATGAAAAAAAAAAAACATGACCCGGGACTTGAACTCAATTTCTTTGTGGATGGAGCTTAACTGCCATCAGTTTAAAGAATATATTTTGCCTTTTAACCATGATAGGAAAGTATGAAAAAAAAAAACGATGACCCGGGACCTGTCGTCAAAATCCCAAAAGTATGAAAAAACAAAAAAACTAAAAAAAACATGACCCGGGACTTGAACTCAATTTTTTTGTGGATGGAGCTTAACTGCCATCAGTTTAAAGAATATCTTTTGCCTTTTAACAATGATAGGAAAGTATGAAAAAAAAAAAAAAACGATTTCGTGGGACCTGTCGTCAAAATCCCAAAAGTATGAAAAAACAAAAAAACAAAACATGACCCGGGACTTGAACTCAATTTCTTTGTGGATGGAGCTTAACTGCCATCAGTTTAAAGAATATCTTTTGCCTTTTAACCATGATAGGAAAGTATGAAAAAAAAAAAAAAAACGATGACCCGGGACCTGTCGTCAAAATCCCAAATGTATGAAAAAACAAAAAAACAAAAAAAAACATGACCCGGGACTTGAACTCAATTTCTTTGTGGATGGAGCTTAACTGCCATCAGTTTAAAGAATATCTTTTGCCTTTTAACCATGATATGAAAGTATGAAAAAAAAAAAAAAAACGATGACCCGGGACCTGTCGTCAAAATCCCAAAAGTATGAAAAAAAAAAAAACATGACCCGGGACTTGAACTCAATTTCTTTGTGGATGGAGCTTAACTGCCATCAGTTTAAAGAATATCTTTTGCCTTTTAACCATGATAGGAAAGTATGAAAAAAAAAAAAAAAACGATGACCCGGGACTTGTCGTCAAAATCCCAAAAGTATGAAAAAAAAAAAACATGACCCGGGACTTGAACTAAATTTTTTTGTGGATGGAGCTTAACTGCCATCAGTTTAAAGAATATATTTTGCCTTTTAACAATGATAGGAAAGTATGAAAAAAAAAAAAAAAACGATGACCCGGGACCTGTCGTCAAAATCCCAAAAGTATGAGAAAAAAAACAAAAAAAAACATGACCCGGGACTTGAACTCAATTTCTTTTTGGATGGAGCTTAACTGCCATCAGTTTAAAGAATATCTTTTGCCTTTTAACCATGATAGGAAAGTATGAAAAAAAAAAAAAAAAACGATGACCCGGGACTTGAACTCAATTTCTTTGTGGATGGAGCTTAACTGCCATCAGTTTAAAGAATATATTTTGCCTTTTAACCATGATAGGAAAGTATGAAAAAAAAAAAAAAAACGATGACCCGGGACCTGTCGTCAAAATCCCAAAAGTATGAGAAAAAAAAAAAAAAAAAAAAATGACCCGGGACTTGAACTCAATTTTTTTGTGGATGGAGCTTAACTGCCATCAGTTTAAAGAATTTATTTTGCCTTTTAACCATGATAGGAAAGTATGAAAAAAAAAAAAAAAACGATGACCCGGGACCTGTCGTCAAAATCCCAAAAGTATGAAAAAAAAAAAAACATGACCCGGGACTTGAACTCAATTTCTTTTTGGATGGAGCTTAACTGCCATCAGTTTAAAGAATATATTTTGCCTTTTAACAATGATAGGAAAGTATGAAAAAAAAAAAAAAACGATGACCCCATGATAGGAAAGTATGAAAAAAAACAAAAAACGATGACCCGGGACCTGTCGTCAAAATCCCAAAAGTATGAAAAAACAAAAACATGACCCGGGACTTGAACTCATTTTCTTTGTGGATGGAGCTTAACTGCCATCAGTTTAAAGAAAATCTTTTGCCTTTTAACAATGATAGGAAAGTATGAAAAAAAAAAAAAAACGATGACCCGGGACTGGTCGTCAAAATCCCAAAAGTATGAAAAAAAAAAAAAAAAAAACATGACCCGGGACTTGAACTCAATTTTTTTGTGGATGGAGCTTAACTGCCATTAGTTTAAAGAATATATTTTGCCTTTTAACCATGATAGGAAAGTATGAAAAAAAAAAAAAAACGATGACCCGGGACCTGTCGTCAAAATCCCAAAAGTATGAAAAAAAAAAAAAAAAAACATGACCCGGGACTTGAACTCAATTTTTTTGTGGATGGAGCTTAACTGCCATCAGTTTAAAGAATATATTTTGCCTTTTAACCATGATAGGAAAGTATGAAAAAAAAAAAAAAACGATGACCCGGGACCTGTCGTCAAAATCCCAAAAGTATGAAAAAAAAAAAAAAAAAACATGACCCGGGACTTGAACTCAATTTTTTTGTGGATGGAGCTTAACTGCCATCAGTTTAAAGAATATCTTTTGCCTTTTAACCATGATATGAAAGTATGAAAAAAAAAAAAAAAACGATGACCCGGGACCTGTCGTCAAAATCCCAAAAGTATGAAAAAAAAAAAAACATGACCCGGGACTTGAACTCAATTTTTTTGTGGATGGAGCTTAACTGCCATCAGTTTAAAGAATATCTTTTGCCTTTTAACCATGATAGGAAAGTATAAAAAAAATAAAAAAACGATGACCCGGGACCTGTCGTCAAAATCCCAAAAGTATGAAAAAACAAAAAAACAAAAAAAAAAACATGACCCGGGACTTGAACTCAATTTCTTTGTGGATGGAGCTTAACTGCCATCAGTTTAAAGAATATCTTTTGCCTTTTAACCATGATAGGAAAGTATGAAAAAAAAAAAAAAAAACGATGACCCGGGACCTGTCGTCAAAATCCCAAAAGTATGAAAAAAAAAAAAAAAAAAAAAAAGATCCGGGACTTGAACTCAATTTTTTTGTGGATGGAGCTTAACTGCCATCAGTTTAAAGAATATATTTTGCCTTTTAACCATGATAGGAAAGTATAAAAAAAAAAAAAAAACGATGACCCGGGACCTGTCGTCAAAATCCCAAAAGTATGAAAAAAAAAAAACATGACCCGGGACTTGAACTAAATTTTTTTGTGGATGGAGCTTAACTGCCATCAGTTTAAAGAATATATTTTGCCTTTTAACAATGATAGGAAAGTATGAAAAAAAAAAAAAAAAACGATGACCCGGGACCTGTCGTCAAAATCCCAAAAGTATGAGAAAAAAAAAAAAAAAAAAAAAATGACCCGGGACTTGAACTCAATTTTTTTGTGGATGGAGCTTAACTGCCATCAGTTTAAAGAATTTATTTTGCCTTTTAACCATGATAGGAAAGTATGAAAAAAAACAAAAAACGATGACCCGGGACCTGTCGTCAAAATCCCAAAAGTATGAGGAAAAAAAACAAAAAAAAACATGACCCGGGACTTGAACTCAATTTCTTTTTGGATGGAGCTTAACTGCCATCAGTTTAAAGAATATATTTTGCCTTTTAACCATGATAGGAAAGTATGAAAAAAAAAAAAAAAAACGATGACCCGGGACCTGTCGTCAAAATCCCAAAAGTATGAAAAAACAAAAAAACAAAAAAAAACATGACCCGGGACTTGAACTCAATTTCTTTGTGGATGGAGCTTAACTGCCATCAGTTTAAAGAATATCTTTTGCCTTTTAACCATGATAGGAAAGTATGAAAAAAAAAAAAAAACGATGACCCGGGACCTGTCGTCAAAATCCCAAAAGTATGAAAAAAAAAAAACATGACCCGGGACTTGAACTCAATTTTTTTGTGGATGGAGCTTAACTACCATCAGTTTAAAGAATATCTTTTGCCTTTTAACCATGATAGGAAAGTATGAAAAAAAAAAAAAAACGATGACCCGGGACCTGTCGTCAAAATCCCAAAAGTATGAAAAAACAAAAAAACAAAAAAAAAACATGACCCGGGACTTGAACTCAATTTCTTTGTGGATGGAGCTTAACTGCCATCAGTTTAAAGAATATCTTTTGCCTTTTAACCATGATAGGAAAGTATGAAAAAAAAAAAAAAACGATGACCCGGGACCTGTCGTCAAAATCCCAAAAGTATGAAAAAACAAAAAAACAAAAAAAAAACATGACCCGGGACTTGAACTCAATTTCTTTGTGGATGGAGCTTAACTGCCATCAGTTTAAAGAATATCTTTTGCCTTTTAACCATGATAGGAAAGTATGAAAAAAAAAAAAAAAACGATGACCCGGGACCTGTCGTCAAAATCCCAAAAGTATGAGAAAAAAAAAAAAAAAAAAAAAAAGACCCGGGACTTGAACTCAATTTTTTTGTGGATGGAGCTTAACTGCCATCAGTTTAAAGAATATATTTTGCCTTTTAACCATGATAGGAAAGTATGAAAAAAAAAAAAAAAACGATGACCCGGGACCTGTCGTCAAAATCCCAAAAGTATGGAAAAAAAAAAACATGACCCGGGACTTGAACTAAATTTTTTTGTGGATGGAGCTTAACTGCCATCAGTTTAAAGAAAATCTTTTGCCTTTTAACAATGATAGGAAAGTATGAAAAAAAAAAAAAAACGATGACCCGGGACATGTCGTCAAAATCCCAAAAGTATGAAAAAACAAAAAAACAAAAAAAAACATGACCCGGGACTTGAACTCAATTTCTTTGTGGATGGAGCTTAACTGCCATCAGTTTAAAGAATATCTTTTGCCTTTTAACAATGATAGGAAAGTATGAAAAAAAAAAAAAAAAACGTTGACCCGGGACCTGTCGTCAAAATCCCAAAAGTATGAAAAAAAAAAAACATGACCCGGGACTTGAACTCAATTTCTTTGTGGATGGAGCTTAACTGCCATCAGTTTAAAGAATATATTTTGCCTTTTAACAATGATAGGAAAGTATGAAAAAAAAAAAAAAAACGTTGACCCGGGACCTGTCGTCAAAATCCCAAAAGTATGAAAAAAAAAAAACATGACCCGGGACTTGAACTAAATTTTTTTGTGGATGGAGCTTAACTGCCATCAGTTTAAAGAATATCTTTTGCCTTTTAACCATGATAGGAAAGTATAAAAAAACAAAAAAAACGATGACCCGGGACCTGTCGTCAAAATCCCAAAAGTATGAAAAAACAAAAAAACAAAAAAAAAAACATGACCCGGGATGGATGGAGCTTAACTGCAATCAGTTTAAAGAATATCTTTTGCCTTTTAACCATGATAGGAAAGTATGAAAAAAAAAAAAAAAACGATGACCCGGGACCTGTCGTCAAAATCCCAAAAGTATGAAAAAAAAAAAACATGACCCGGGACTTGAACTCAATTTTTTTGTGGATGGAGCTTAACTGCCATCAGTTTAAAGAATATCTTTTGCCTTTTAACCATGATAGGAAAGTATGAAAAAAAAAAAAAAACGATGACCCGGGACCTGTCGTCAAAATCCCAAAAGTATGAAAAAACAAAAAAACAAAAAAAAAACATGACCCGGGACTTGAACTCAATTTCTTTGTGGATGGAGCTTAACTGCCATCAGTTTAAAGAATATCTTTTGCCTTTTAACCATGATAGGAAAGTATGAAAAAAAAAAAAAAAACGATGACCCGGGACCTGTCGTCAAAATCCCAAAAGTATGAGAAAAAAAAAAAAAAAAAAAAAAAGACCCGGGACTTGAACTCAATTTTTTTGTGGATGGAGCTTAACTGCCATCAGTTTAAAGAATATCTTTTGCCTTTTAACCATGATAGGAAAGTATGAAAAAAAAAAAAAAAAACGATGACCCGTGACCTGTCGTCAAAATCCCAAAAGTATGGAAAAAAAAAAACATGACCCGGGACTTGAACTAAATTTTTTTGTGGATGGAGCTTAACTGCCATCAGTTTAAAGAATATCTTTTGCCTTTTAACAATGATAGGAAAGTATGAAAAAAAAAAAAAAAACGATGTCCCGGGACCTGTCGTCAAAATCCCAAAAGTATGAAAAAACAAAAAAACAAAAAAAAACATGACCCGGGACTTGAACTCAATTTTTTTGTGGATGGAACTTAACTACCATCAGTTTAAAGAATATCTTTTGCCTTTTAACCATGATAGGAAAGTATGAAAAAAAAAAAAAAAACGATGACCCGGGACCTGTCGTCAAAATCCCAAAAGTATGAAAAAACAAAAAAACAAAAAAAAACATGACCCGGGACTTGAACTCAATTTCTTTGTTAATGGAGCTTAACTGCCATCAGTTTAAAGAATATCTTTTGCCTTTTAACCATGATAGGAAAGTATGAAAAAAAAAAAAAAAAACGATGACCCGGGACCTGTCGTCAAAATCCCAAAAGTATGAAAAAAAAAAAACATGACCCGGGACTTGAACTCAATTTCTTTGTGGATGGAGCATAACTGCCATCAGTTTAAAGAATATCTTTTGCCTTTTAACAATGATAGGAAAGTATGAAAAAAAAAAAAAAAACGTTGACCCGGGACCTGTCGTCAAAATCCCAAAAGTATGAAAAAAACAAAAAAAAACATGACCCGGGACTTGAACTCAATTTCTTTGTGGATGGAGCTTAACTGCCATCAGTTTAAAGAATATATTTTGCCTTTTAACCATGATAGGAAAGTATGAAAAAAAATAAAAACGATGACCCGGGACCTGTCGTCAAAATCCCAAAAGTATGAAAAAACAAAAAAACAAAAAAAAACATGACCCGGGACTTGAACTCAATTTCTTTGTGGATGGAGCTTAACTGCCATCAGTTTAAAGAATATCTTTTGCCTTTTAACCATGATAGGAAAGTATGAAAAAAAAAAAAAAAAACGATGACCCGGGACCTGTCGTCAAAATCCCAAAAGTATGAAAAAAAAAAAACATGACCCGGGACTTGAACTCAATTTCTTTGTGGATGGAGCATAACTGCCATCAGTTTAAAGAATATCTTTTGCCTTTTAACAATGATAGGAAAGTATGAAAAAAAAAAAAAAAACGTTGACCCGGGACCTGTCGTCAAAATCCCAAAAGTATGAAAAAAACAAAAAAAAACATGACCCGGGACTTGAACTCAATTTCTTTGTGGATGGAGCTTAACTGCCATCAGTTTAAAGAATATCTTTTGCCTTTTAACCATGATAGGAAAGTATAAAAAAAAAAAAAAAGATGACCCGGGACCTGTCGTCAAAATCCCAAAAGTATGAAAAAAAACAAAAAAAACATGACCCGGGACTTGAACTCAATTTCTTTGTGGATGGAGCTTAACTGCCATCAGTTTAAAGAATATCTTTTGCCTTTTAACCATGATAGGAAAGTATGAAAAAAAAAAAAAAACGATGACCCGGGACCTGTCCCAAAAGTATGAAAAAAACATATGTATGAAAAAAGTATGAAAAAAGTATGAAAAAACAAAAAAACAAAACATGACCCGGGACTTGAACTCAATTTCTTTGTGGATGGAGCTTAACTGCCATCAGTTTAAAGAATATCTTTTGCCTTTTAACCATGATAGGAAAGTATGAAAAAAAAAAAAAAAACGATGACCCGGGACCTGTCGTCAAAATCCCAAAAGTATGAAAAAACAAAAAAACAAAACATGACCCGGGACTTGAACTCAATTTCTTTGTGGATGGAGCTTAACTGCCATCAGTTTAAAGAATATCTTTTGCCTTTTAACCATGATAGGAAAGTATGAAAAAAAAAAAAAAACGATGACCCGGGACCTGTCGTCAAAATCCCAAAAGTATGAGAAAAAAAACAAAAAAAACCATGACCCGGGACTTGAACTCAATTTCTTTTTGGATGGAGCTTAACTGCCATCAGTTTAAAGAATATATTTTGCCTTTTAACCATGATAGGAAAGTATGAAAAAAAAAAAAAAACGATGACCCGGGACCTGTCGTCAAAATCCCAAAAGTATGAAAAAACAAAAAAACTAAAAAAAACATGACCCGGGACTTGAACTCAATTTTTTTGTGGATGGAGCTTAACTGCCATCAGTTTAAAGAATATCTTTTGCCTTTTAACAATGATAGGAAAGTATGAAAAAAAAAAAAAAAACGATGACGTGGGACCTGTCGTCAAAATCCCAAAAGTATGAAAAAACAAAAAAACAAAACATGACCCGGGACTTGAACTCAATTTCTTTGTGGATGGAGCTTAACTGCCATCAGTTTAAAGAATATCTTTTGCCTTTTAACCATGATAGGAAAGTATGAAAAAAAAAAAAAAAACGATGACGTGGGACCTGTCGTCAAAATCCCAAAAGTATGAGAAAAAAAACAAAAAAAAACATGACCCGGGACTTGAACTCAATTTCTTTTTGGATGGAGCTTAACTGCCATCAGTTTAAAGAATATCTTTTGCCTTTTAACCATGATAGGAAAGTATGAAAAAAAAAAAAAAAAACGATGACGTGGGACCTGTCGTCAAAATCCCAAAAGTATGAAAAAACAAAAACATGACCCGGGACTTGAACTCAATTTCTTTGTGGATGGAGCTTAACTGCCATCAGTTTAAAGAATATATTTTGCCTTTTAACCATGATAGGAAAGTATGAAAAAAAAAAAAAAACGATGACCCGGGACCTGTCGTCAAAATCCCAAAAGTATGAAAAAACAAAAAAACTAAAAAAAACATGACCCGGGACTTGAACTCAATTTTTTTGTGGATGGAGCTTAACTGCCATCAGTTTAAAGAATATCTTTTGCCTTTTAACAATGATAGGAAAGTATGAAAAAAAAAAAAAAACGATGACGTGGGACCTGTCGTCAAAATCCCAAAAGTATGAAAAAACAAAAAAACAAAACATGACCCGGGACTTGAACTCAATTTCTTTGTGGATGGAGCTTAACTGCCATCAGTTTAAAGAATATCTTTTGCCTTTTAACCATGATAGGAAAGTATGAAAAAAAAAAAAAAAACGATGACCCGGGACCTGTCGTCAAAATCCCAAAAGTATGAAAAAACAAAAAAACAAAAAAAAAACATGACCCGGGACTTGAACTCAATTTCTTTGTGGATGGAGCTTAACTGCCATCAGTTTAAAGAATATCTTTTGCCTTTTAACCATGATATGAAAGTATGAAAAAAAAAAAAAAAACGATGACCCCGGGACCTGTCGTCAAAATCCCAAAAGTATGAAAAAAAAAAAAACATGACCCGGGACTTGAACTCAATTTTTTTGTGGATGGAGCTTAACTGCCATCAGTTTAAAGAATATCTTTTGCCTTTTAACCATGATAGGAAAGTATGAAAAAAAAAAAAAAAACGATGACCCGGGACCTGTCGTCAAAATCCCAAAAGTATGAAAAAACAAAAAAACAAAAAAAAAAACATGACCCGGGACTTGAACTCAATTTCTTTGTGGATGGAGCTTAACTGCCATCAGTTTAAAGAATATCTTTTGCCTTTTAACCATGATAGGAAAGTATGAAAAAAAAAAAAAAACGATGACCCGGGACCTGTCGTCAAAATCCCAAAAGTATGAGAAAAAAAAAAAAAAAAAAAAAAGATCCGGGACTTGAACTCAATTTTTTTGTGGATGGAGCTTAACTGCCATCAGTTTAAAGAATATATTTTGCCTTTTAACCATGATAGGAAAGTATAAAAAAAAAAAAAAAACGATGACCCGGGACCTGTCGTCAAAATCCCAAAAGTATGAAAAAACAAAAAAACAAAAAAAAACATGACCCGGGACTTGAACTCAATTTCTTTGTGGATGGAGCTTAACTGCCATCAGTTTAAAGAATATCTTTTGCCTTTTAACCATGATAGGAAAGTATGAAAAAAAAAAAAAAAACGATGACCCGGGACCTGTCGTCAAAATCCCAAAAGTATGAAAAAAAAAAAACATGACCCGGGACTTGAACTAAATTTTTTTGTGGATGGAGCTTAACTGCCATCAGTTTAAAGAATATATTTTGCCTTTTAACAATGATAGGAAAGTATGAAAAAAAAAAAAAAAACGATGACCCGGGACCTGTCGTCAAAATCCCAAAAGTATGACAAAAAAAACAAAAAAAAACATGACCCGGGACTTGAACTCAATTTCTTTTTGGATGGAGCTTAACTGCCATCAGTTTAAAGAATATCTTTTGCCTTTTAACCATGATAGGAAAGTATGAAAAAAAAAAAAAAAAACGATGACCCGGGACTTGAACTCAATTTCTTTGTGGATGGAGCTTAACTGCCATCAGTTTAAAGAATATATTTTGCCTTTTAACCATGATAGGAAAGTATGAAAAAAAAAAAAAAAACGATGACCCGGGACCTGTCGTCAAAATCCCAAAAGTATGAGAAAAAAAAAAAAAAAAAAAAATGACCCGGGACTTGAACTCAATTTTTTTGTGGATGGAGCTTAACTGCCATCAGTTTAAAGAATTTATTTTGCCTTTTAACCATGATAGGAAAGTATGAAAAAAAAAAAAAAAACGATGACCCGGGACCTGTCGTCAAAATCCCAAAAGTATGAAAAAACAAAAAAACAAAACATGACCCGGGACTTGAACTCAATTTCTTTGTGGATGGAGCTTAACTGCCATCAGTTTAAAGAATATCTTTTGCCTTTTAACCATGATAGGAAAGTATGAAAAAAAAAAAAAAACGATGACCCGGGACCTGTCGTCAAAATCCCAAAAGTATGAGAAAAAAAACAAAAAAAAACATGACCCGGGACTTGAACTCAATTTCTTTTTGGATGGAGCTTAACTGCCATCAGTTTAAAGAATATATTTTGCCTTTTAACCATGATAGGAAAGTATGAAAAAAAAAAAAAAACGATGACCCGGGACCTGTCGTCAAAATCCCAAAAGTATGAAAAAACAAAAAAACTAAAAAAAACATGACCCGGGACTTGAACTCAATTTTTTTGTGGATGGAGCTTAACTGCCATCAGTTTAAAGAATATCTTTTGCCTTTTAACAATGATAGGAAAGTATGAAAAAAAAAAAAAAAACGATGACGTGGGACCTGTCGTCAAAATCCCAAAAGTATGAAAAAACAAAAAAACAAAACATGACCCGGGACTTGAACTCAATTTCTTTGTGGATGGAGCTTAACTGCCATCAGTTTAAAGAATATCTTTTGCCTTTTAACCATGATAGGAAAGTATGAAAAAAAAAAAAAAAACGATGACGTGGGACCTGTCGTCAAAATCCCAAAAGTATGAAAAAACAAAAAAACAAAACATGACCCGGGACTTGAACTCAATTTCTTTGTGGATGGAGCTTAACTGCCATCAGTTTAAAGAATATCTTTTGCCTTTTAACCATGATAGGAAAGTATGAAAAAAAAAAAAAAACGATGACCCGGGACCTGTCGTCAAAATCCCAAAAGTATGAGAAAAAAAACAAAAAAAAACATGACCCGGGACTTGAACTCAATTTCTTTTTGGATGGAGCTTAACTGCCATCAGTTTAAAGAATATATTTTGCCTTTTAACCATGATAGGAAAGTATGAAAAAAAAAAAAAAACGATGACCCGGGACCTGTCGTCAAAATCCCAAAAGTATGAAAAAACAAAAAAACTAAAAAAAACATGACCCGGGACTTGAACTCAATTTTTTTGTGGATGGAGCTTAACTGCCATCAGTTTAAAGAATATCTTTTGCCTTTTAACAATGATAGGAAAGTATGAAAAAAAAAAAAAAACGATGACGTGGGACCTGTCGTCAAAATCCCAAAAGTATGAAAAAACAAAAAAACAAAACATGACCCGGGACTTGAACTCAATTTCTTTGTGGATGGAGCTTAACTGCCATCAGTTTAAAGAATATCTTTTGCCTTTTAACCATGATAGGAAAGTATGAAAAAAAAAAAAAAAACGATGACCCGGGACCTGTCGTCAAAATCCCAAAAGTATGAAAAAACAAAAAAACAAAAAAAAAACATGACCCGGGACTTGAACTCAATTTCTTTGTGGATGGAGCTTAACTGCCATCAGTTTAAAGAATATCTTTTGCCTTTTAACCATGATATGAAAGTATGAAAAAAAAAAAAAAAACGATGACCCCGGGACCTGTCGTCAAAATCCCAAAAGTATGAAAAAAAAAAAAACATGACCCGGGACTTGAACTCAATTTTTTTGTGGATGGAGCTTAACTGCCATCAGTTTAAAGAATATCTTTTGCCTTTTAACCATGATAGGAAAGTATGAAAAAAAAAAAAAAAACGATGACCCGGGACCTGTCGTCAAAATCCCAAAAGTATGAAAAAACAAAAAAACAAAAAAAAAAACATGACCCGGGACTTGAACTCAATTTCTTTGTGGATGGAGCTTAACTGCCATCAGTTTAAAGAATATCTTTTGCCTTTTAACCATGATAGGAAAGTATGAAAAAAAAAAAAAAACGATGACCCGGGACCTGTCGTCAAAATCCCAAAAGTATGAGAAAAAAAAAAAAAAAAAAAAAAGATCCGGGACTTGAACTCAATTTTTTTGTGGATGGAGCTTAACTGCCATCAGTTTAAAGAATATATTTTGCCTTTTAACCATGATAGGAAAGTATAAAAAAAAAAAAAAAACGATGACCCGGGACCTGTCGTCAAAATCCCAAAAGTATGAAAAAACAAAAAAACAAAAAAAAACATGACCCGGGACTTGAACTCAATTTCTTTGTGGATGGAGCTTAACTGCCATCAGTTTAAAGAATATCTTTTGCCTTTTAACCATGATAGGAAAGTATGAAAAAAAAAAAAAAAACGATGACCCGGGACCTGTCGTCAAAATCCCAAAAGTATGAAAAAAAAAAAACATGACCCGGGACTTGAACTAAATTTTTTTGTGGATGGAGCTTAACTGCCATCAGTTTAAAGAATATATTTTGCCTTTTAACAATGATAGGAAAGTATGAAAAAAAAAAAAAAAACGATGACCCGGGACCTGTCGTCAAAATCCCAAAAGTATGACAAAAAAAACAAAAAAAAACATGACCCGGGACTTGAACTCAATTTCTTTTTGGATGGAGCTTAACTGCCATCAGTTTAAAGAATATCTTTTGCCTTTTAACCATGATAGGAAAGTATGAAAAAAAAAAAAAAAAACGATGACCCGGGACTTGAACTCAATTTCTTTGTGGATGGAGCTTAACTGCCATCAGTTTAAAGAATATATTTTGCCTTTTAACCATGATAGGAAAGTATGAAAAAAAAAAAAAAAAACGATGACCCGGGACCTGTCGTCAAAATCCCAAAAGTATGAGAAAAAAAAAAAAAAAAAAAAATGACCCGGGACTTGAACTCAATTTTTTTGTGGATGGAGCTTAACTGCCATCAGTTTAAAGAATTTATTTTGCCTTTTAACCATGATAGGAAAGTATGAAAAAAAAAAAAAAAACGATGACCCGGGACCTGTCGTCAAAATCCCAAAAGTATGAAAAAAAAAAAAACATGACCCGGGACTTGAACTCAATTTCTTTTTGGATGGAGCTTAACTGCCATCAGTTTAAAGAATATATTTTGCCTTTTAACAATGATAGGAAAGTATGGAAAAAAAAAAAAAACGATGACCCCATGATAGGAAAGTATGAAAAAAAACAAAAAACGATGACCCGGGACCTGTCGTCAAAATCCCAAAAGTATGAAAAAACAAAAACATGACCCGGGACTTGAACTCATTTTCTTTGTGGATGGAGCTTAACTGCCATCAGTTTAAAGAATATCTTTTGCCTTTTAACAATGATAGGAAAGTATGAAAAAAAAAAAAAAAACGATGACCCGGGACTGGTCGTCAAAATCCCAAAAGTATGAAAAAAAAAAAAAAAAAAACATGACCCGGGACTTGAACTCAATTTTTTTGTGGATGGAGCTTAACTGCCATCAGTTTAAAGAATATATTTTGCCTTTTAACCATGATAGGAAAGTATGAAAAAAAAAAAAAAACGATGACCCGGGACCTGTCGTCAAAATCCCAAAAGTATGAAAAAAAAAAAAAAAAAAACATGACCCGGGACTTGAACTCAATTTTTTTGTGGATGGAGCTTAACTGCCATTAGTTTAAAGAATATATTTTGCCTTTTAACCATGATAGGAAAGTATGAAAAAAAAAAAAAAACGATGACTCGGGACCTGTCGTCAAAATCCCAAAAGTATGAAAAAAAAAAAAAAAAAACATGACCCGGGACTTGAACTCAATTTTTTTGTGGATGGAGCTTAACTGCCATCAGTTTAAAGAATATATTTTGCCTTTTAACCATGATAGGAAAGTATGAAAAAAAAAAAAAAACGATGACCCGGGACCTGTCGTCAAAATCCCAAAAGTATGAAAAAAAAAAAAAAAAAACATGACCCGGGACTTGAACTCAATTTCTTTGTGGATGGAGCTTAACTGCCATCAGTTTAAAGAATATCTTTTGCCTTTTAACCATGATATGAAAGTATGAAAAAAAAAAAAAAAACGATGACCCGGGACCTATCGTCAAAATCCCAAAAGTATGAAAAAACAAAAAAACAAAAAAAAAAACATGACCCGGGACTTGAACTCAATTTCTTTGTGGATGGAGCTTAACTGCCATCAGTTTAAAGAATATCTTTTGCCTTTTAACCATGATAGGAAAGTATGAAAAAAAAAAAAAAACGATGACCCGGGACCTGTCGTCAAAATCCCAAAAGTATGAAAAAACAAAAAAACAAAAAAAAAACATGACCCGGGACTTGAACTCAATTTTTTTGTGGATGGAGCTTAACTGCCATCAGTTTAAAGAATATCTTTTGCCTTTTAACCATGATAGGAAAGTATGAAAAAAAAAAAAAAAACGATGACCCGGGACCTGTCGTCAAAATCCCAAAAGTATGAAAAAAAAAAAAAAAAAAAAAAAAATGACCCGGGACTTGAACTCAATTTTTTTGTGGATGGAGCTTAACTGCCATCAGTTTAAATAATTTATTTTGCCTTTTAACCATGATAGGAAAGTATGAAAAAAAAAAAAAAACGATGACCCGGGACCTGTCGTCAAAATCCCAAAAGTATGAAAAAAAAAAAACATGACCCGGGACTTGAACTCAATTTTTTTGTGGATGGAGCTTAACTGCCATCAGTTTAAAGAATATCTTTTGCCTTTTAACCATGATAGGAAAGTATGAAAAAAAAAAAAAAAAAACGATGACCCGGGACCTGTCGTCAAAATCCCAAAAGTATGAAAAAAAAAAAAACATGACCCGGGACTTGAACTCAATTTCTTTTTGGATGGAGCTTAACTGCCATCAGTTTAAAGAATATCTTTTGCCTTTTAACCATGATAGGAAAGTATGAAAAAAAAAAAAAAAACGATGACCCCATGATAGGAAAGTATGAAAAAAAAAAAAAAACGATGACCCGGGACCTGTCGTCAAAATCCCAAAAGTATGAGAAAAAAAACAAAAAAAAACATGACCCGGGACTTGAACTCAATTTCTTTTTGGATGGAGCTTAACCGCCATCAGTTTAAAGAATATATTTTGCCTTTTAACAATGATAGGAAAGTATGAAAAAAAAAAAAAAACGATGACCCCATGATAGGAAAGTATGAAAAAAAAAAAAAAACGATGACCCGGGACCTGTCGTCAAAATCCCAAAAGTATGAAAAAACAAAAACATGACCCGGGACTTGAACTCATTTTTTTTGTGGATGGAGCTTAACTGCCATCAGTTTAAAGAATATCTTTTGCCTTTTAACAATGATAGGAAAGTATGAAAAAAAAAAAAAAACGATGACCCGGGACCGGTCGTCAAAATCCCAAAAGTATGAAAAAAAAAAAAAAAAAAAACATGACCCGGGACTTGAACTAAATTTTTTTGTGGATGGAGCTTAACTGCCATTAGTTTAAAGAATATATTTTGCCTTTTAACCATGATAGGAAAGTATGAAAAAAAAAAAAAAACGATGACCCGGGACCTGTCGTCAAAATCCCAAAAGTATGAAAAAAAAAAAAAAAAAAACATGACCCGGGACTTGAACTCAATTTTTTTGTGGATGGAGCTTAACTGCCATCAGTTTAAAGAATATCTTTTGCCTTTTAACCATGATAGGAAAGTATGAAAAAAAAAAAAAAAACGATGACCCGGGACCTGTCGTCAAAATCCCAAAAGTATGAAAAAAAAAAAAAAAAAAAAAAAATGACCCGGGACTTGAACTCAATTTTTTTGTGGATGGAGCTTAACTGCCATCAGTTTAAATAATTTATTTTGCCTTTTAACCATGATAGGAAAGTATGAAAAAAAAAAAAAAACGATGACCCGGGACCTGTCGTCAAAATCCCAAAAGTATGAAAAAAAAAAAACATGACCCGGGACTTGAACTCAATTTTTTTGTGGATGGAGCTTAACTGCCATCAGTTTAAAGAATATCTTTTGCCTTTTAACCATGATAGGAAAGTATGAAAAAAAAAAAAAAAAAACGATGACCCGGGACCTGTCGTCAAAATCCCAAAAGTATGAAAAAAAAAAAAACATGACCCGGGACTTGAACTCAATTTCTTTTTGGATGGAGCTTAACTGCCATCAGTTTAAAGAATATCTTTTGCCTTTTAACCATGATAGGAAAGTATGAAAAAAAAAAAAAAAACGATGACCCCATGATAGGAAAGTATGAAAAAAAAAAAAAAACGATGACCCGGGACCTGTCGTCAAAATCCCAAAAGTATGAGAAAAAAAACAAAAAAAAACATGACCCGGGACTTGAACTCAATTTCTTTTTGGATGGAGCTTAACCGCCATCAGTTTAAAGAATATATTTTGCCTTTTAACAATGATAGGAAAGTATGAAAAAAAAAAAAAAACGATGACCCCATGATAGGAAAGTATGAAAAAAAAAAAAAAACGATGACCCGGGACCTGTCGTCAAAATCCCAAAAGTATGAAAAAACAAAAACATGACCCGGGACTTGAACTCATTTTTTTTGTGGATGGAGCTTAACTGCCATCAGTTTAAAGAATATCTTTTGCCTTTTAACCATGATAGGAAAGTATGAAAAAAAAAAAAAAAACGATGACCCGGGACCTGTCGTCAAAATCCCAAAAGTATGAGAAAAAAAAAAAAAACATGACCCGGGACTTGAACTAAATTTTTTTGTGGATGGAGCTTAACTGCCATCAGTTTAAAGAATATATTTTGCCTTTTAACCATGATAGGAAAGTATGAAAAAAAAAAAAAACGATGACCCGGGACCTGTCGTCAAAATCCCAAAAGTATGAAAAAACAAAAAAACAAAAAAAAACATGACCCGGGACTTGAACTCAATTTCTTTGTGGATGGAGCTTAACTGCCATCAGTTTAAAGAATATATTTTGCCTTTTAACCATGATAGGAAAGTATGAAAAAAAAAAAAAAACGATGACCCGGGACCTGTCGTCAAAATCCCAAAAGTATGAAAAAAAAAAAACATGACCCGGGACTTGAACTCAATTTCTTTTTGGATGGAGCTTAACTGCCATCAGTTTAAAGAATATCTTTTGCCTTTTAACCATGATAGGAAAGTATGAAAAAAAAAAAAAAAACGATGACCCGGGACCTGTCGTCAAAATCCCAAAAGTATGAGAAAAAAAAAAAAAAAAAAAAAAGATCCGGGACTTGAACTCAATTTCTTTGTGGATGGAGCTTAACTGCCATCAGTTTAAAGAATATATTTTGCCTTTTAACAATGATAGGAAAGTATGAAAAAATAAAAAAAACGATGACCCGGGACCTGTCGTCAAAATCCCAAAAGTATGAGAAAAAAAACAAAAAAAAACATGACCCGGGACTTGAACTCAATTTCTTTTTGGATGGAGCTTAACTGCCATCAGTTTAAAGAATATCTTTTGCCTTTTAACCATGATAGGAAAGTATGAAAAAAAAAAAAAAAACGATGACCCGGGACCTGTCGTCAAAATCCCAAAAGTATGAAAAAAAAAAAAAAAACATGACCCGGGACTTGAACTCAATTTCTTTGTGGATGGAGCTTAACTGCCATCAGTTTAAAGAATATCTTTTGCCTTTTAACCATGATAGGAAAGTATGAAAAAAAAAAAAAAAACGATGACCCGGGACCTGTCGTCAAAATCCCAAAAGTATGAAAAAAAAAAAAAAAAAAAAAAGATCCGGGACTTGAACTCAATTTCTTTGTGGATGGAGCTTAACTGCCATCAGTTTAAAGAATATATTTTGCCTTTTAACAATGATAGGAAAGTATGAAAAAATAAAAAAAACGATGACCCGGGACCTGTCGTCAAAATCCCAAAAGTATGAGAAAAAAAACAAAAAAAAACATGACCCGGGACTTGAACTCAATTTCTTTTTGGATGGAGCTTAACTGCCATCAGTTTAAAGAATATCTTTTGCCTTTTAACCATGATAGGAAAGTATGAAAAAAAAAAAAAAAACGATGACCCGGGACCTGTCGTCAAAATCCCAAAAGTATGAAAAAAAAAAAAACATGACCCGGGACTTGAACTAAATTTTTTTGTGGATGGAGCTTAACTGCCATCAGTTTAAATAATATCTTTTGCCTTTTAACAATGATAGGAAAGTATGAAAAAAAAAAAAAAACGATGACCCGGGACCTGTCGTCAAAATCCCAAAAGTATGAAAAAACAAAAAAACAAAAAAAAACATGACCCGGGACTTGAACTCAATTTCTTTGTGGATGGAGCTTAACTGCCATCAGTTTAAAGAATATCTTTTGCCTTTTAACAATGATAGGAAAGTATGAAAAAAAAAAAAAAACGTTGACCCGGGACCTGTCGTCAAAATCCCAAAAGTATGAAAAAAACAAAAAAACATTACCTGGGACTTGAACTCAATTTCTTTGTGGATGGAGCCTAACTGCCATCAGTTTAAAGAATATCTTTTGCCTTTTAACCATGATAGGAAAGTATGAAAAAAAAAAAAAAGATGACCCGGGACCTGTCGTCAAAATCCCAAAAGTATGAGGAAAAAAAACAAAAAAAAACATGACCCGGGACTTGAACTCAATTTCTTTGTGGATGGAGCTTAACTGCCATCAGTTTAAAGAATATCTTTTGCCTTTTAACCATGATAGGAAAGTATGAAAAAAAAAAAAAAGATGACCCGGGACCTGTCGTCAAAATCCCAAAAGTATGAAAAAACAAAAAAACAAAAAAAAAACATGACCCGGGACTTGAACTCAATTTCTTTTTGGATGGAGCTTAACTGCCATCAGTTTAAAGAATATATTTTGCCTTTTAACCATGATAGGAAAGTATGAAAAAAAAAAAAAAAAACGATGACCCGGGACCTGTCGTCAAAATCCCAAAAGTATGAAAAAACAAAAAAACAAAAAAAAACATGACCCGGGACTTGAACTCAATTTCTTTGTGGATGGAGCTTAACTGCCATCAGTTTAAAGAATATCTTTTGCCTTTTAACAATGATAGGAAAGTATGAAAAAAAAAAAAAAACGTTGACCCGGGACCTGTCGTCAAAATCCCAAAAGTATGAAAAAAACAAAAAAACATGACCCGGGACTTGAACTCAATTTCTTTGTGGATGGAGCCTAACTGCCATCAGTTTAAAGAATATCTTTTGCCTTTTAACCATGATAGGAAAGTATGAAAAAAAAAAAAAAGATGACCCGGGACCTGTTGTCAAAATCCCAAAAGTATGAGGAAAAAAAACAAAAAAAAACATGACCCGGGACTTGAACTCAATTTCTTTGTGGATGGAGCTTAACTGCCATCAGTTTAAAGAATATCTTTTGCCTTTTAACCATGATAGGAAAGTATGAAAAAAAAAAAAAAGATGACCCGGGACCTGTCGTCAAAATCCCAAAAGTATGAAAAAACAAAAAAACAAAAAAAAAACATGACCCGGGACTTGAACTCAATTTCTTTGTGGATGGAGCTTAACTGCCATCAGTTTAAAGAATATCTTTTGCCTTTTAACAATGATAGGAAAGTATGAAAAAAAAAAAAAAAAACGATGACCCGGGACCTGTCGTCAAAATCCCAAAAGAATGAAAAAAAAAAAAAAACATGACCCGGGACTTGAACTCAATTTCTTTGTGGATGGAGCTTAACTGCCATCAGTTTAAAGAATATCTTTTGCCTTTTAACCATGATAGGAAAGTATGAAAAAAAAAAAAAAAACGATGACCCGGGACCTGTCGTCAAAATCCCAAAAGTATGAAAAAAAAAAAACATGACCCGGGACTTGAACTCAATTTTTTTGTGGATGGAGCTTAACTGCCATCAGTTTAAAGAATATCTTTTGCCTTTTAACCATGATAGGAAAGTATGAAAAAAAAAAAAAAAACGATGACCCGGGACCTGTCGTCAAAATCCCAAAAGTATGAAAAAACAAAAAAACAAAAAAAAACATGACCCGGGACTTGAACTCAATTTCTTTGTGGATGGAGCTTAACTGCCATCAGTTTAAAGAATATCTTTTGCCTTTTAACCATGATAGGAAAGTATGAAAAAAAAAAAAAACCGATGACCCGGGACCTGTCGTCAAAATCCCAAAAGTATGAAAAAACAAAAAAACAAAAAAAAACATGACCTGGGACTTGAACTCAATTTCTTTGTGGATGTAGCTTAACTGCCATCAGTTTAAAGAATATCTTTTGCCTTTTAACAATGATAGGAAAGTATGAAAAAAAAAAAAAAAAACGATGACCCGGGACTTGAACTCTGGTCGTCAAAATCCCAAAAGTGTTAAATGTCAGTGCTTAGACCACTAGGCTATAGGGGACAACTGGAAATCAAACGTTTGTTGAGTATTTGAACCTCACTGCTAAGAAACATGAGAGGGGGGGAACAGAATCCGACGGCAAAAAAACAGCTGTCGGAATCCGTTCCCCCACCCTCATTATGAGAGGTTTTGATGAAGTGGCTTAAAAAAAGGCTGATTACATTTTTTTGTGGATGGAGCTTAACTGCCATCAGTTTAAAGAATATCTTTTACCTTTTAACCATGATAGGAAAGTATGAAAAAAAAAAAAAACGATGACCCGGGACCTGTCGTCAAAATCCCAAAAGTATGAAAAAACAAGTTGCACTAAAGGCACCGGGTGGCGGTGCCACCGGCTTGGGCCCTCCTTCGCTGCTTGCAGCTTTAATTATATATATATATATATATATATATATATATATATATATATATATATATATATATATATATATATATATATATATATATATATATATATATATATATATATTATGTAAATTCTTTTTTCCCCCTATTTTTAACATATATATTATTATATATATAATAATAATATATATATTATTAACATTTTTGGATGCTAAACTATTCTTTATTATAGGCTTTGTACTTTGTACACTTTGTACACTCACGTTCCAATATAGAAAAATTATCCTCTTCAAATGCGCAAAAATGTGCTTGGAAACATCACAGTGGAGCGGTGCTTACTATGAACGGCACAAACTGTACAACTGACTATTTAAACAGAGCAGTGTAATTTTTATATGTAAGGTTGACTATTTTATTATTATATTTTATTAAGGCTATAATGAACATGCTGCGATGTCAAGATTGCAATGCTGGAATGCTGTGTGTGTGTGTGTGTGTGTGTGTGTGTGTGTGTGTGTGTGTGTGTGTGTGTGTGTGTGTGTGTGTGTGTGTGTGTGTGGCTCGATCGAACAATGGAGACATAAAAACATACTCCGTCACTTTGTTCATACAGACCATCATTCAAAATGCAAAGTGTTTCCTTATATTTGTGTACACTCGCAATAAAACACATTGGGCTTTTGTTAAACTATAAACTCTTGTCAAACTGTAACCTACAACTGTCACCCAACCAAAATCTCTCTCTCTCACACACACACACACACACACACACACACACACACACACACACACACACACACACACACACACACACACACACACACACACACACACACACACACACACACACACAGTTTAAAAGCAAAAAAAATGTATCCAACCTCATTTAAAAACAGTCTGTCGGTGCCATCTTTTGGACATTCATCATATTGCATTGGTTTTCATTTCTTGTCCTCAAACAGAGCAGTAATCTGTTTATTTTAAGCAGCAAAGATCAGCAGCAGGAGTCCGATTTCATTTAAGAACAATAGGCTATTGAACTCACAATTCAAGCAATCCACCCCGACATATAGAGCCAAATCATGAAACTAAAAAGCGCACGGTTGAGACAAAGATAATTTTACTTGCCCAACCTGATTAGAACATGGGGAAAAAAGAAACAAAATCCTGATTATAACATTTATTGTAAGCTGCTATCGATAGTGCATTATAAATACATTACTCACGGTAACAATGTTGCGAAGCACTCACAAAATAATCACAGTGAACAATTAAAAAATGGGGCGTTAAGCAACCTCACACGACGAGTCCTCTTTTCATGAATACCACCATCACAATTGAAAAATTGACATTGATTTCATACAACAGTTCAATAAATGCATAAAATGAGTCACTTACACTTTTTTTTGTTCTGTTTCAGCAGCGAAAATAGTTCAACAAAGATCACAGCAGAACCATCGCGCATCTCACAGTGTTTTTTCATTAGTGAATGATTCCGCTTTTTGAAAGAATCGCTTGACTCAAAGATTCAATGATCAATCAATAGACATCTGTCTCATTCAGTAATGACTCAGTCGTTCGAACGACTCGTTTGAACGAATGAATCAATGACTCGCTCATTAAGACGGTCGCCTGGCGACACTTAAAGGAGGTTTAGTGTTATGTTCAAAAGTATAGCCTATCATTCTTTCCAACGATCGTTAATCAACTTATATTTAAAACAATCTCATAACATTATTTAATGCATTGTTATTTTTCAGTTTAAAATATTTAATTTGATCAGCCACAGGGTGTCCCTAGTGTCTTATTATTCTAAATAATTTAATTTATTGATCAAATTTAGAAATTAAAAATGAAATATGAAGCATACATTTAATAAGAGTAGGGGTGTAGGTACAGATATTAGGCTACAATATACAGATTTAAATATATCATCGCGCTCCACCGTCGATTTGAGATTGCAATGCACGTGTGTGTGTGTGTGTGTGTGTGTGTGTGTGTGTGTGTGTGTGTTAAAATAATTTAGTTTAGTTAGAGAACGGGCACTAACCTATTAAAACCTGAACGTGTCCGCTTAATAGATCGTGAGTTGAACGAGAGTCGCAGCAAAGATCAGTCCAATTTCATTAATCATCATGGGTGAAGAGCTGACTGAAAAGATGATGATGGAATATTTTGTGTAAAAACGACTATTTAAGCGAATCTGTCATTGTACTGTTTTGTTGTTTTCCATTAAGAATAATAGGCTATTGAACTCGCAATTCAAGCAATAACGCGTTCACGGCGAGGAACGAGCAGAACAGAGTGAATGTGTTTTAGTTCATTCCTACTGGACGTCCAGTACTTACTTTCGCTTTTAAGTTAGCGATTTAAAAGCTCCCGCCGGTGTCACACGTCGATTAACCGGTGGGAAAATATCCTCACACAGTCACCCTAATAAATATATATTTATGTCTGAACTATTTTGATCTCATTTAGACCTTTCATGCTGGCATTGACTGTCATACATCACTAGAGGGCAGTATAGCCCCATGAATGACTTGATTTTTATTAAATAGCCCTATTCTGGCCTATTCTGTTGGTCTGAGCTAATGACTGTAAATTAGAAAGTTGTCCGGCTCAAGGAGAAGAATACATATATAGATTTTTGTGACTGTAGGTAAAACTAACCCCCCCTCTTGGGTCAAAAGTATCTTGAAAGTGACACACTTCCTGCTGCCAGTTGGTGGCGCTATAACTTTGACTCACAATAGTCACATCCATGTGATCGGCCTCTTACAGCGAACACACTGCTGAAGTTTCATCAATATCAATTAATGTATGAGGATGTTATAACACACTTCCTGTTTCCATAAATTCGTTTCCTCGCCACGGCCAAACCGTTCGAGATATCAAAAATCCCCTGGCAATTTTTCATCCTCCATGTCTTGACTTCATGCTGAATGAGTTTCGTGGCGATTGGTTGAATCGTCTAGGAGGAGTATTTTAAATTCCATTGAATACGTTTTTCTAACTACCCCAAATAGCCGACTTCCTGTTGGGCTGGGGTAAAAAGTCAGAGCATGAAGGATATATGAACCGATGAGATCTATAAGTGTACCGAGTTTCATATTATTTCATGCAAGCGTGTTTGATTTATGGACCAAGTTTTTGGACCCCGTTCCAGGGGGCGCTGTCGAGCCCCCCTGCCACGCCCGGGTACCAGCTTCAGTCCGGCTCTAATGGCCGCGGGTTCTGACCAGTGTGCAAAGTTTCAAGAGTTTTTGAGCACGTTAAGGCCCCCAAAAGTGGCAAAAACCTTGAAAAAAAATGTATTATAAAGAAGAAGAAGAAGAAGAAGAATAACAAAAAATCCTTAGAAGAACAATAGGGCTCTGCGCCCTTTCAGGGCTTGGGCCCTAATTAAAGCGGCAGCAGTTATCCCCGCACTTCATGCAACAAAGGTGACAGTTCAAGAACAAGCCAGTGTGATGGTTGGACAGGAGTGGCGACGTGGAAAGCTTGCGAGGAAGTTGTGAGGTTAATGATCACAGATTTGTTTGCTTTCACCTTGCTGTGGGGCGTAAATAATGGATGCCACATTTTTTCCTTGTCATTTTTACATTTGCCGTTTCCTCTTTTATCTGTCTCTTGGTCACTGGTGAGCTTGTTTGTGTCACCATTGAAAATGAGAGTCCTCAACCAATGCTGTGAAAAATCCTCACATTAATGAGCAGTCAGCCTCCACTCTCACTCCGGTTACCCGTCTACTCTTCCTCCTCCTCCTCCTCATTCTTTTCTTCATTTTCTTTTCAGCAATGCTCTGGAGAACATGAAAAATCACTGACCCTCCCTGGACAATTGTTAAGTTTCAGTATAAACAAATCTGTTTTTGTGCAAAACATTCAATTAGCATTTGCATGAACAATCACACTGGAGTTATAGTAGTCCTAACAAATATATGGGTTTGTGACCACTAGTGAAAAAGCTTCTGTTTTTTATATATTAAAAATGTTTTATACCTTTTTGAATAATCAACATTTATTTTACTTATTACCTAGAAATACAATAGCATCTTATTTTAATTTTTTTAAAGCACCGTCATGATTTCTGAAGGATCATGTGACTTTGAAAGCTGGAGTAATGGCTTCTTGATTTTAGCTTTGCCATCAGAGATCAGTTAAATTTTTAAAAATGTATTAATGATATTTAATTGTAATAATATTTCACAAAATTACTATTTTACTGTATTTTTTTTAATTAAATAAATGCAGCATTGGTGAGGGACATTTATAACATTTTATATATTTTATATGTAGGCTATATAAAGAGATGTGGACAAAAGTGTGGCAAAGAGAGATGTTGAAAGAGAGAATAAAAGAACAGAAAATAGGAAGAGAGAGTGAAAATGACCTTAGAAGATAGAGTGTGAGCGGATGGAGGGGAGAAAAAGCCAGACAGAACAAATGACCTCAGCTATAAAAGTATTAGTTAAGGTGAGGGTGTGAAAAAGGTTGGCCAATGAGCTTTTATTTATAGCAACAGGAATATAACTCTATCTCCTGCCTTGGAGCAAAGTGTGTGTGTGTGTGTGTGTGTGTGTGTGTGAGTGTGTGTGTGTGTGTGTTGTCTTTGTATCCCATCCTATCTTTAGTTGTTTTCACAGACCACCATCATGTTTCACTGGTCTTTATGTGTGTGTTTTCACTCATATCTGTGCTCAAGGATATTAATGACACTCTCATTTCTCAATATCCCCCCCGCACCAGCAGATGTGTAAAATAAAACCTGTCCTCTGGCCTCAGCCAATATACGTCAGAATCAGAAAACAAACACCAGACAGAGAGCAAATTCATCTCTATTAGGCATTTATATTTAGCACACCCTGATAATAGCCTACGCTCAGCGGCTTCCCCTGCAACCGGATATCAGAGGTGTCTTGATTTACTGCTAAACATTGTTTGTCATGGTCAACCACAGTCAGAACGATATAAAGTGCAATTAGGGATATTCAGATGGTTTATCAGATCAGATTTTAAACGTGCAGACAAAATTGGGAAAATTATGTTTATTCGGTTTGGGTGGTAATTTCCTGACACAAATTTGTTTAGGCAAATGTGACGCTTAATGACTGTAAATCAAGAAGTATAATTGTCAGAGTAGTAAATCTCTCTCATATTTAAATATTTATGCCCATTCGCTGCCATGCAAACAGCTGTTTATTTTCTCAGCTCTGCAAAACATGTTAATTAGATAAACTGATTATGATGTTTCCTTTGGGCTGAAACAAGTGATTCTTGATGCCAAAACACACCATGCATGCAGTGATATTTGGAAGTCTTTGATTGCTTATGCATTTGAGTATCATTGATTGCTTTGATAGAGCCCTTGACTAGATAGTGTCCACAATTGACCTTTTCTATATCTTCCCATCCAGTGAGGTATTTATTGAAACGGTCATTTATACATTTACTCAATGCCTACTCCGTTTAATAACTGATTGGACAAAAGGTGGTTCAAAAAGTACACTAACGTTCAAAAGTTTTATTTATTTTTTTATTGAAATAAGTACTTTTTATTCAACAAGGATGCATTCAATTGATCAAAAGTGACAGTAAAGAGATTTACTGTAATGTTACAAAATATTTCTATTTCAAATAAATGCTGTTCTTAACTTTCTATTCATCAAAAAATCCTGGAAAAAAGGTTTCCGGACAACTGTTTTCAACATTCATAATAATAAAAACATATTTTGTGAGCACCAAGCTATAAGAATGATTTCTGGAGGATCGTGTGACACTGAAGACTGGAGTAATAATATTCAACTTTAAATTGTTGTTAAAAAGTATTGTAATTTGCAATAATATTTCACAATATTACAGTTTTTATATATTTTGATCAAATAAATGCAGCTTTTGTGAGCATAAGAGACTTCTTTCAAAAACATTTAACATTTTACCGACATTTAACATTTAACGTGATGTAGATTGAGATTAGGTCAAATTGAAGTTTTTACACAAGCATTTTTAAACTGAAGAGGGGATCAGCTGTAGAACATTCAGGACTGGAATGTCTAAGTCAATGCAAATTTAGAAGACGGTTGTGAAAAAAAGGTGCTTAATCACAGTCTCCAATTGAGACCACTGTGTGTACAAATTTGTGTGCATTAAGGCACTGGCACCTCGAATGATTCTCTGGATTTGGCATTTAAGATTAAACCCATGATTAAACCCAACTAATCAAAAGCAATTGTAATTTTGAAGTTTGCAGGTGGGTCCACCACAAGACATTAATGGGCATTTTACACTCAAAGTCTTCGCTTCCAATATGGATTCTCCCATTTTCGATTCAATTAACTTTCTTAATTAAATTTCTGGCTTTATTTTAATTTTTTTTAAGCTTGGCTTGTTCTAATCTCTTGCCTCCACAGTTCAAACAGCACCAAGCTTTTCCAGCCAATCCAATTATTTTCTTGTTTTGGTTTGCAGCTGATGTGTCAATGATGAAGGTAATTTCATCCTGACTATTTCCATATAAATAGAGATCTTCAGCACCAGTCCTTTAGGTTTGTGCAACCAGAATGATTTCTTTGTTATAAAAAAATAAAATAAAGCTTGTGAAGACTTGACTGCCTCTATTCTCATTCAGTGTATCAGATGGTGACGGGATAAAAGCAAGATATTTTTGTGCAATTTCAAACACACATCATTATTGTTTTATAAAACTTTAACACTTAATATGGAAAAAAGGTGAAAAACTGAGCTTTACTGACCTACTGGGGTTGCGTGCATCCCTTAATTATTAGCTCACAGAACGACTCTTTATCATTTGCACTGCAGTTGATTTTATAATCGGCAGTGATATACTAAAATATACAGCGACACACAATCTTTCTGTCTCTCTCATGCAGACACACACTTCTGTAGCAGCGCAAAACAGAGTGGAACAAAGTGTTTCGTTTCTGACTCCCTATCCTGCAAAACAAACCCTGATTGCAATTAACTCCTGCCTGGGCGGAAACCACACAGAAAGACGACAGCAACGTGCTCAGTGTAATCAAATAGGATTGTGCTAACCACAAATCTGGGGCCCAGGTTTCATAAAAAAATAAATAAAATAAAAAAATAAATGAGAGTGCCAAAACAAAATAAAACTAATTGTTGTGTCTGATGATTTGGTCTGGAGTTCTGCATCTGAGGTCAATCTTTCTTTATTTCTCTCTTTCTTCAGCATGTGATGTTTTGAGCAAAGTTCCTTGGAAGCAGCTCTTTGAAATACTTAATTCTGATTGGTCAGTCACACCAATCCAGCTGTCAGATATATTTGCTAATAGAGTGCATTGTGCAACAATCTCATTCATTCTCTCCATAGGGGGTTAGGGGCCTATTAGGCTACTACATTTGTTTTGAAACTTACATTGCAACCTTTAAAAAAATATGTTCTAAATAGTATGAATGAAATTTGGATGTACTTCATCCGCCATGTTGTCATTGTCATGTGACCGATGGCGCCACTCTTGTGGCTTTACTCTGCTAAAGTAATATGGGTTCTTTTGGCCTACTCTGTTGTCAAATAATTGATTAACCCTTTAAAGACATGCAGACCTACTCAGGGCTGGACTGGGACAAAAAATCGGCCCTGGCATTTTGGCCCAGACTGGCCCACTACATATGATCATAAACACCATCTTTGCACGCTCTTGAGTATGTATACCAACTCCTATTTGTAGCGCACGGCGGGTAGCACTCGTCGCAGTTACTCAACTTCTATTATAGCTAAAACTATGGACCAGAATCAGAAGAATTGGAACGACTCACAGAAGCAAAAATTAGCAAAGATGATAGAAAAAAAACAATAAAATAAATTAATCACTCAGACCACTGGAATGGAGCTACTTAAATGAAAGGTAAGTGTATTTTCTTCCTTCTACTTGTTCTTTTGCATGAGTTGTATCTTTTTCAATTGAAATAATGAAAGAAAACAAAATAAAAACAAATAGATAACAGTACACAATATTTCAAATAAATGAAAAACAGTACAGTTATGACATGTAACCTCAGTTTCTCAATTTCAAGTTCAATGTTTTGTTTTCAAATAAAAAATAAATGTTGAATAGGAATGTTCATCAAAATGAATTAAAGAGTTCAGTCCATGAAGAGAAAAATGAAACTTTTTCCTCAGGGAAATCCAGGAAAAACTTGGAAAAAGGAAAAAAACGTAATGTGTGCAGTTCTGTCCTACCAATCAGAAAACTCTTTCTCAACTCTCACAACTCTTTTGCTCTGGTTCCAGGTACAAAGATATGGGATGGCTCGCCAGTCCAAACCGGGGATAAGGATCCACAGCCAGGACAGAATTCACGGTCACAGCAGCAATTGAAAACTCACAAAAGAGAGAAATAAAACAAGAAACAAAAAAAAACCCGGTCTTGCAAAAACAAAGCCAAAACAATCATCAGTTAAACTCATTAAAATAAACAGTTTCAAATTACTAAAATGTCTGTTACAATTATTTGGATACAGGAAACAAATACATGCTAGTCACCATGTGCTTGATTAAAACACTAGAGTCTATATGCAGAGCTAGCAAAGCTAGCACCGCATGGCACACACTTTACAATAGAGAAAAATATAAATCTCAACAAAAACGTCTTTTAAACATTTAAACATAACTATATGCACTCACAGATTCTATTAGAAAACACTTAAAGCATTTTCAAACATTTTTTACATCACTCATCACTTAATCAAATGTATTTTTCACATTAAGATTCCAAAAACAGTATCTTCTTTATATACACACAAGTCTTATAAAGAAATTGGTACTCACCAAGGAAGAAATATAAATCAGAAACCAAAAAGAAAAATAGTTTCTCAAAGAAAAAGATTTCGTTCAGATCACGTCAGTGTCTTTTCCTCTAATCGCGTTCAGATTCACACACTAAGCGTGAGCTTTTTAAGGGAACTAATATCTTACAAACTACTTTTCAACTTGTTAACAATCCATTGCTGAATTACTAAACAGTTTGTTGTCACTCAAATCACTCAATCGCATCTCACTCTCGTTCGCAATCTCTCGTGTCTCGTGTCGTTTGCAATCTCTCTCACTCATCTCTGCTTGTACGCGATCTTCTGGAAAACCCCCAACAGAGGGCGGAGCTAACCTTTCACCTCAACAATAAGGATTCAGTTCAACTTATCTATGTTTTGGATTATTTATAATAAAATAAATAAATTCTACTTCATGTTCTTCTTTTCTTACTATTATTTTATAGTGATATAAATAAAAGAATACTAATTATTAATATTAGTGACCCGAGTTAATGACCTGGGTTACACTCTCCCCTCCTGAATGTATGCAGGTCCCTCTGCATGCTCAAGGTTAAAGGGTTTCAATAGGGGAGTCATTTCTAAGGGCCTTCCAAATTGGTAGTAATCGCAGTACTCAGACTTGACAGCAGGGATTGGATAACTAAACTAAGAGGGTTACCCAGTTGTGGGTACTGAAGTCTTTTGGGGGGTTCACATTGTCTCCTTGAACGTCTAAGACCTCCTCCAGTTTCAGTTAATTCACTCTGGTTATGTTGAGAGTCACAAGGAGTGGCACTTTCTGTTTGAGGGGAAAGGATACTTCCTTCTCTGTGCACATTTCCAGATGATTGTTCACCCTCAGCATCCAATTTCTCACAATTCCTCATCGGTTCATTTTCATTAAGAACTTCAACTTCAGGCAGATCTGATGGGTTCCTTTCTACTGATTCCTCTGAAGTAGGATGCACGTCGGAGAATTCCATATCAGGTAAGTTTCCATTTTCAGCGGGTTCTTTTGGGCTAGGACATCCTTTCTCCTTTTCCATCACAGGTGCAGCACCAGGTAAGTGGACTGTACTTCCAGTGGACGAAACAGGTGTTGAGTTTGACAGAATTCTGCTTTCAATCTCGAAGGATCTTTCAGGGACATAATGGTCAACTGGATCATAGTCTGACTCTGAACCACTCGCTCACACTCTCAAACTCCTCAGGTTTCTCAGTACATCTGGCTCTGGTTCTGGGATTACGAATCACTTTTCTTTCAACAGACTCATCGGGTATCCAGAGGAATCCACAGGGAAGCAGCAGATCCCTATGTAGAGTTCTCAGAGGTCCATTCTTTATTTCTGGTTTTACCGTGTAAACAGGTAAATCTCCTGCCTTCTTGATTACAATGTAAACATCAGGCTCCCACTTATCTGCTAACTTGTGTTTTCCTCTCAGGCGGACATTTTTCACCAATACACGATCACCAACTTCAAGGGTGGAGGCAACAACATGTTTGTCAAACCTCTTCTTGTTCCGTTCCGCTACCTTTGCAGCATTTCCCGTTGCAACCTTGTAGCTTTCTTCAAGTCGCTTCTTGAGATCTTGTACATACTTGGAATGGGATCCAGACTGACTGTCGACAGGTAACCCAAATGCCAGGTCAACCGGTAGTCGTGGTTGTCTCCCAAACATTTGTTCGTATGGAGAGAATCCAGTCACATCACTCTTAGTGCAATTGTATGCGTGCACCAGTGGTTTGACATAATCCTTCCATCTTGATTTTTCCTTGTTGTTCAGGGTTCCCAACATCTGCAACAGCGTTCGATTGAAGCGTTCAACTGGATTGCCTCTCAGATGGTATGGAGTGGTTCTGGTCTTGGATATTCCAGCACATTTGCACAGTTCTTTAATCGTGCGAGACTCAAAGTCAGTACCTTGGTCGCTATGGAGTTTTTCTGGGAATCCGTAGTGCACCAGAAAATTGTCCCATAGACACTTGGCTACTGTCTGGGCTTTTTGATTCCGTGTCGGCACAGCAACAGCGTACTTGGTGAAATGGTCAGTTATCACCAGTATGTCTTTGGTGTTACTTAGGTCAGGCTCTAATGACAGGAAATCCATACAAACTAGCTCTAGCGGTCTGCTAGTTCTGATGTTCACCAACGGGGCGGCTTTCTCTGGCAGAGTCTTTCGTCGAACACAACGCTCGCAGGTTTTGACCTTTTCCACTGCTGAGGCCATTTTAGGCCAGAAGAATCTTGATCGAACAAGGTCGAGAGTCCTTTCGATGCCCATGTGACCCATTTCATCATGGAGCTCCCTTAAGACCGCAGAACGAAGATAAACAGGTAATGCCAGCTGGTATGACGAATTTCCTTGCTTTTGGCTTCTCCTGAAAAGCACACCATTTCTCAACTCCAGCCGATTCCATTCTTTGAACCATAGAATTAATTCAGGCGGAATGGTCTTGAAACAGGGCTTGACATTTAATTCCAGCTGTTGGATAACTACTCCAATTTCTGGATCCTTTCTCTGCCTTTCCCGCAGGTCTTCCTCAGACAAGTGGGGAATCTCTGTGAACTGGTAAGTATCCTCTTGTTGAAAGGCTTGCGGTAAAGCATCCACATCAATAGCAAGGGATTCCACTAAAGTCACTGGGATATGTGAAACACCAGGATTACCACACAACTGACCAAGTTGGTAACGTTCACAGATAGCTTCTACGGTTTCGGCAGAAACGACCTGCGATGTGTCTTCGGTTAGGTGTTGGTGAGTAAATTGTCTAATCCTTTCCATTTCTTTTTGTGTTTCCAGGTCATCTGGAACTTCCTCCTGTGGTCTTCGGGATAACCCGTCTGCATCCTGGTTTCTACTCCCAGCTCGGTACTGTATCTTGAAGGTAAATGTTGACAAACTTGACAACCACCTATAGCTGGTGGCGTCTAGTTTTGCGGAGGACAAGATGTAGGTCAACAGGTTACTTTCAGTTATCACAGTGAAATCAGTCCCATACAAATAATCGTTGAATTTGGTGGTCACGGCCCATTTCAATGCCAGAAATTCCAACTTGTGGGCGGGGTACTTTGTACTTTACTCCTGGTAAGTCCTCGGCTTGCAAAGGCGATGACTCTCATCTGTCCGTCTTGCTCTTGGTATAATGCTGCACCAAGCCCAGTGGTACTGGCATCTGTGTGCAACACATACGGGACTTTGGGATTAGCAAATCCCAATACTGGAGCAGAAGTGAGTTTCGTAATGACATCATCAAAGGCTCTTTGACATTCTGGCGTCCATCTTTCACCAAACGGTTCCTTCGGACTGAAATACTGTTTTGCTTCGTCTGTCTTTTTCTTATGGCCTTTCTGTAATGGAGGATACCCAGCAGTGAGATCATTAAGTGGCTTCACTATTTTCGAATAATCTTGCACAAACCTTCGGTAATAACCAGAGAATCCGAGGAAAGCTCTGAGCTCCTTAAGCGTTTTCGGCCTTGGCCAGGTTTTGAGGGCTTCCACTTTAGCTGGAACAGTTTCAACTCCACTCTGCGAAACAATGTGGCCTAAGTACTTGACAGAGGTTTGGCAGAACTTGCACTTCTCAGGTGAAAGCTTTAGCTTGAACTCGCGCAACCTTTTGAGCACTACTTTCAGACGAGCTTCATGTTCTTCCAGAGTTCTTGAGAAGACTATCAGATCATCAATGAACACAAGCACTTCCTTCCGATTGAGATCTCCCATACAAAGTTCCATCAACCGTTGAAACGTGCTAGGTGCGTTCGTGATTCCTTGTGGCATCCTGTTAAATTCCCAGAAACCTAATGGGCATATGAAAGCGGTCTTCTGCTTATCAGACTCTTCCATTTCAATTTGATAGTAGCCCGACTTTAGGTCGAGGACTGAAAACCATCTTGATCCGGTCAAGACTGAAAAGGCTTCTTCCAAGTTAGGAAGGGCGTATGCGTCTTTGATTGTCTGGGAGTTTAATTTCCTGAAGTCAATGCATAATCGCACAGAATTGTTCTTCTTTCGCACCACCACTATAGGAGATGAGAATGGAGATTCTGACTCTCTGATAACTCCAGCTTCAAGAAGCTCTTGGAGATGCTTCCTGACTGCATCCACATCTTGGGGGTGAATTGGTCGGGCTCTGTGCTTGAATGGTGTCTCATCACTGAGTTTTATCCGGTGTTTCACTTGGTCGGTGTGTCCGTAGTCCAGATCATGTAATGCAAACACATCAGGCATGGAATTCAACAGTAATGTTATTCTCTCTTTCCACTCTGGCGATAGCGGAGAATCTCCATAGTCAATTGGAATCTTTGTAAGAGGTGGCTCCGTCTTCTCACTTCCAGTATCCGCTTTAGAAGACTCTTTTTCCATCACTCGCTGGACTGCATAGACTTCAGCTATCACAGCCTTCGGGGGAATCACTAGGTCTGTTTGAGTGTCATTTCTCACTACTACTGGTAACTGAGCAAAGCGTTGCCTTAAAGGTAGTCTGTGCAGACAGCTTGCCACCAAAAGACCACCAGGTAAAGAAGATGTCGTAGGTGGCTCCACTGACACCCATTTTTCAAAGAGAGGGCCTTTCACTTGAATTAGTCCATCCAGAACTACAGTGCACCCTGCTGGTACAACCTCTTGTTGGTTCCCCTTCAGCTTTACACATCCCACAGTTCCACTGGATGCCTGCCATTTCCTTTTCTGCAGTACATTTATCACAGCTTCATAGCCATAACAAAGTGACTTGATAGCACCTGTGCCCTTTTGAGTGTAATCGGCATATAACATCAAGCGAGTTGGTACCAATTAGAATCTGTGGTATGTTTGTCAGGTCTGGGACTATCAGAGCTGGCGTCGGCACCTCGGCTTCCACCCCCAGGAAACTTTCTGGAAACTTTAAGTTGAGCTCGACATAACCCAAATAGGGTACGGCTTGTCCGTTGGCTCCCTCTACTTCAAGAAGATGCTCCAAAGATTTCATAGGGTGCTTGCACAAGTACTTATCATAGTAGGACTTAGGAATGGTTGTCACCTGTGATCCGGTGTCAAGGAGGCAGTTCACTTCTCTCCCTTCAATTTGGATTCTGGCGGTGCACCTGGTCCCTACTAATCCGGTAGGTAATTCACGACATTGAGATTCATGAGCATGCTGGTGTAACATATGAAGAGTTCGGTTGCAAAACGCGATAAACGCCATTTTTTGACATTTGGATTTTATTATTGGAAATCACTGTTCAGATGTACCTTAACCTATGTGTGAATTGCTGCCATTAATACGATTTAAAAATGTACATTTTAAGCCTACTACAAAATTTATTTTTTCACAAAACGCGATATCCGCCAGCCCAGTTTCTTTACAAAGTGCGATATAGGCGGTTAGGCTGCTGCGCGAGCTCAGGCTGTCACGCGAGGAGAGAGTCACCGCCGGTGAAGTGCTCCGAGTTTGCTCAGTGATTTAACGATAATATCTAAACAAAAAACATATTTTTAAAAAGAGGATTTAATAGGCTAACTAAGAAACGTTTACCATTTAATTGTTTATACTGTAGGCGAGCTGTCAGTCACGTAGGCTACGTCACTGATCAACAGCTGCCTGTCAGTCAGAGAATCAAAGCTTCAGAGTCAAGCTAACGTTATGGATTTCGATTGGAGCCGGTCATTCCAGCTGCTGTTGGGAGAAAGAGGAAGGCATCATTTAAAGACAATCATCAAAGGGAGAAGACCAAACGGGCAAGGCATTCAGGGGAGGGAAAACATCCAAAGATTAATTGTGGTCATCGTGCGACACACACACGCACTCACGCACGCACGGACGCGCGCACGCACACACAAAACATTGATTCTCTAGCTTTTCTTAATGGCATTACAGTAGTAGAATATAGCCTAAGGTGGATATATAGCGTTTTGCAAAAAAAAAAAAAAAAAAAAAAAAAAAAAAAAATTATTATGTTGTGTAGCCTATGTTCTGGCCAAAACTAACTCAGAATCTTATTATTATTAATCAATCTTTGTATATACTATTCCATATATTTATGATGTATTGTTTTTTTTAACCAATTTAAGATGTTTGACAATGTTAAGATAAATAGGTTGCATTTTGGCATGGTTTTTGACTTATTTATGGACATAAAATTAAATAAAAAATATCCTGGATTTGAAGAATATTGTGTCCCTGGCCTTCACTGAGCTCAAGTAATAGTTTAATGTACAAAAAATTGTGAATGAACTTGACTGTTGATGTCTTAAATAATAATGTCAAATAACCAACATTTCTCAAAATGGATATATCTCGTTTTGCAACGAAACTCTTCATATATTCATTCTTCCTAGGGCATCGTTCTCTTGTTACCGTCTCTGTACGCCCCGCAACTGAGACGGATTTCAGTTTAAATGCTTTGAGTTGGAGATGTTCTGCAAATCCCATCTGGCCTGTCGCTCTCTTAACTCACGGCGCTTTTCTTCAACCTTGCGAGGGTTTGGGTCATTTTCACAGTTAACAGCAAGATGTCCATCCTCCCCACAATGGAAACAATAGCCAGGAGGAGGTCTGCTGTGCGATTGCCAGGTGGGTCTTAAACTCGTGTCCATCTCAGGCTCCATCGGCTTAGGACGGTATTTTGCAGGAAAGTGCTCAAAGCTGGAGACTCTCAATATTCCCCTTGAACTCTTGGGACGAGATGAGCTTGCAGCTCAGCTATCTTCTGCCTCAATTCAGAGAATTCTTCTACAGTAGGACTTCTCTTTTCTTTACGAACTGGTTCTGTCTTCATCACGGTGATCTGGGCTTGGAGTTTTGCAACTTCCTTCTTCAGGGTTTCGACTTCAGACTGTTCAGCTTTGCTTTTGGACTGGGCTGATTTCTGCTTTGCTCTTAACTGACCTGGCACTTCATCAGTGGAATCCTCCGGTACATCACTGCAGTACACAAACTGTTGGTGAGTCGCTGTCCGTAATTTAAGTGGAATTGGAGCTTGTCTGTTTAATCCGAGATGCTTTCTCATCCTTTCTTCTTTGAGGGTCTGTTTGTCTTCTGCAGTACGGATGAGAACCACAAGTTCAGTGAAAGAAGGGGATGTGACTCTCTTTCCTTCCAGCTGCAAATCAGTGATTAGGCTGTTGTCCCAGCAACCTCTGCAAAATTGCTTGAGGAGACAACGGTTCCGTTCAGCTGCAGCAACACCACCTCGTCTGATCGCAGCACTCAGCATCACATGAAGACGATGAAGGTAAGTGGAGGGTTTTTCTCCTTGATTTTGCAGGGCACCAATGAACTTGGCAAACAATTCATCTCCGTCCTCCACTGAGCCATATACAGACTCCAACAGCTCCAAACACTCTGATGGCAAGGCATATGGACCGATGTGCTTGACGACATCCGAGGCTGGAGGCAGTAGACTGTCGAGAATCTTCCCAGTCTTGTGTAAATCAGAGAGACTTATCGTTCACTAGGAAGTCCACACTCGCACGCCAGGTGTCGAAATCTGGTTCATGGCTTGGGCGAGGGATTCTTCCTGAAAAGACTTTGAGACGAAATGAAACATGCTGAGAGGGCAGGGAATCACTGGTCCTTACTACATGCTCCATTACTACTCGTTGAATTCCGGGTGGGTTCGAAGCACTGGTAGGCATGTTCAAAGACATGGTCTCAGCAACACTGGCATTAGAGCTCCTCATATGGTAAGGTGACTTTGCCGGTGTGCTCTCCTTGGCTGGGTTTTCATGTTCTTGGAGTGGAACACTCAGTAGTGGTGAGATCTCAGGTGAGGACATTACTGTTGTTTCTGCTTGCCCTTGTTGCTCATTAGCAGATGGTTGGTATTCTTGATTCAAATCTGGTGGGGTACTCGCATGCATACCGCTGACATTTGCAGGCTGTTCAATTTCTTGCTCAGGTCTTGCGGATTCATTTTCTGGAAACATCAATAGGGAGATCTTTTGCAGCTCACATTGAAGCACTTCCTGCACGGTTTTTCCGCTGTCTCGGGCGATGGCCTTCAGTTCTTCCAAATAGCCTTCAGTAACGCTGCCACTTGTTGCAGAAGTATACTCCTCAAGCTGCGAACATGGAATACAACATCAGCATCTAGGGTGCTTCTGATGGTCAAAGGCAGTGAGGACTCTAGATTGTGCATGGCTAATTCATGTGAAAATTCCACAATTGCACTGTGGTGATGCTCTGAGTTGGGATCATTAATAACTAAGTTGCGTTTGATGGACCCATATTTTATCAAGCTGACTTCTATCTCTAAATCTGGGTCAGAAAGGGTTAAGCCACTTACAATGACTGATTTCTGGACGTCAATGTTCTCACGTTTCACTATTTCCATATTTGCCTGTCTAACTGATTTTCTAAAGAGCGAGGGGGCTTATTTTCTTACTTTTCACTTAAGCTCTTTATTGCCTATTTGTGATTATCAAGTTGGTTTATAACTTTTACACTTTGCTGCAATTTTGCTCCTGGCTGGCTCTCGCCAAGTTGTATGTAGCGCACGGCGGGTAGCACTCGTCGCAGTTACTCAACTTCTATTATAGCTAAAACTATGGACCAGAATCAGAAGAATTGGAACGACTCACAGAAGCAAAAATTAGCAAAGATGATAGAAAAAAAACAATAAAATAAATTAATCACTCAGACCACTGGAATGGAGCTACTTAAATGAAAGGTAAGTGTATTTTCTTCCTTCTACTTGTTCTTTTGCATGAGTTGTATCTTTTTCAATTGAAATAATGAAAGAAAACAAAATAAAAACAAATAGATAACAGTACACAATATTTCAAATAAATGAAAAACAGTACAGTTATGACATGTAACCTCAGTTTCTCAATTTCAAGTTCAATGTTTTGTTTTCAAATAAAAAATAAATGTTGAATAGGAATGTTCATCAAAATGAATTAAAGAGTTCAGTCCATGAAGAGAAAAATGAAACTTTTTCCTCAGGGAAATCCAGGAAAAACTTGGAAAAAGGAAAAAAACGTAATGTGTGCAGTTCTGTCCTACCAATCAGAAAACTCTTTCTCAACTCTCACAACTCTTTTGCTCTGGTTCCAGGTACGAAGATATGGGATGGCTCGCCAGTCCAAACCGGGGATAAGGATCCACAGCCAGGACAGAATTCACAGTCACAGCAGCAATTGAAAACTCACAAAAGAGAGAAATAAAACAAGAAACAAAAAAAAACCCGGCCTTGCAAAAACAAAGCCAAAACAATCATCAGTTAAACTCATTAAAATAAACAGTTTCAAATTACTAAAATGTCTGTTTCAATTATTTGGATACAGGAAACAAATACATGCTATTTACCATGTGCTTGATTAACACACTAGAGTCTATATGCAGAGCTAGCAAAGCTAGCACCGCATGGCACACACTTTACAATCGGTCTTTGTCAGACACGTGGGTTTGTTGTGTGTGACGTCACCGCGCCGCCATTTTTGAGGTATCGCTACTGACTGTGAGCATTGAAGAGATTACAATAGTAGAGCAAACAAGTAAATAACTCGCAAAACTGGAGAAGCACAAGAAAACTGAGAAAAGGTCGTACCGCAATAAACTCGATAAATATGGCAGGTACCGTTATTTGGAGAAATTGTCATCCATTCAGAACATAGATCCATATATAAGCTAACTGCAGTGAGTTGGAGTGCTGATCGCGAATTGTTTTCCTCATCCTCATACTTGGACATTGTCAACTATCTTGTTTATGGTATAAGCGCATATACCAGTGAACAATTTAAAAACTATAAATCTCTTAAAGCCCACGGACATTTCATAAACGGCTGTGTACAGGATTTATTTACATTCCCACCGAAGGACACAGTAGTAATAGCAAAGATAGGTTTGCTGTATTGATGATGATGATGATAATGTCATGTTAAGGATGTTTTAGTTTGAAAAAAGAATGAAAAACACAATTCTCCAACATCAGAATACCCCAGCATCGATACCTTACAAATGGCGGTTACGCCCATAATGCACTTCGTGTATCGCGAGTGTGACGTCACCTGACAAAGAACGATAGAGAAAAATATAAATCTCAACAAAAACGTCTTTTAAACATTTAAACATAACTATATGCACTCACAGATTCTATTAGAAAACACTTAAAGCATTTTCAAACATTTTTTACATCACCACTTAATCAAATGTATTTTTCACATTAAGATTCCAAAAACAGTATCTTCTTTATATACACACAAGTCTTATAAAGAAATTGGTACTCACCAAGGAAGAAATATAAATCAGAAACCAAAAAGAAAAATAGTTTCTCAAAGAAAAAGATTTCGTTCAGATCACGTCAGTGTCTTTTCCTCTAATCGCGTTCAGATTCACACACTAAGCGTGAACTTTTTAAGGGAACTAATATCTTACAAACTACTTTTCAACTTGTTAACAATCCATTGCTGAATTACTAAACAGTTTGTTGTCACTCAAATCACTCAATCGCATCTCATCTCACTCTCGTTCGCAATCTCTCGTGTCTCGTGTCGTTTGCAATCTCTCTCTCACTCATCTCTGCTTGTACGCGATCTTCTGGAAAACCCCCAACAGAGGGCGGAGCTAACCTTTCACCTCACCAATAAGGATTCAGTTCAACTTGTCTATGTTTTGGATTATTTATAATAAAATAAATACATTCTACTTCATGTTCTTCTTTTCTTACTATTATTTTATAGTGATATAAATAAAAGAATACTAATTATTAATATTAGCGACCTGAGTTAATGACCTGGGTTACATATTCCTTAAAACAACTAATGCCATGTAATGAGTGAGAGTTAACAGATGAAAAAAATTATAAAAAATTGTCATTTATTAAAACAATTGAACTATACCCCACTGATGAATCCTAATAACAAGCTATAAGCTGCACTGGCACAGCAATACCAGTGTTTCTCACAGGATTTTTAGTACAACTGTGGTGGGTGGACCTCGGGTCCTAGGGTTTGGGGGCAGGCCACCCCGGAAGAAAATTGTGCTTTGTATCAGTATAAAACCTGTATAATTAAACGACTGGCCCGCAGATGTACAAGTTTTATGGGCCGTTAAAAATGTAAGTTTATAATGTTGTGATTCTCTAAACTCTTTGCCCGCCAACGACATTTTCCGTCTTTCCGTGTTTTTTTCTTTTACTGTTATACGGTAGGGGGCGCTATGATACATCTTCTGAAAGAGTACAGAATCTCTGGATCAGAAAACACAAAACAGCGAAGAAGCAGAAACAAGCGAAATCCATGGCGAAATCATGTAAGCAGGTGCTAGGTATGTAAAATAACATCAACAGCATATAAATCAAAACTGCCTAATGTTACTGAATGAAAAGTTGACCCAGGACGAGTGTAACGTTACAAGCAGTAGGAATCGATCTATTCTATTTCCGTTTATTTATTGATCATCATCATTCTGAATGTAAGTTAGGGCTAACGTTAGCCTAGTCTTCGACAAAAATGCGATTTTCTCATCTGTTTGCTTAAACTGGTGCTTTTTTACGAAACTTACCCACATATAAAGTTGGTGGCTGGCAACTTTTTTTCAAAAACGCTGATGGGGAAAGAGTTACTAACTGCTGGTTGATTTGGTTCATAGGCTGCTAAAAAGTGGACGGGAACTGTTGCTATTTTTACTGGCAACGCTCTATCTATCATTAAATTGTTGAAATGAGAATCGCTTTTTCTTTTTTATAGGTTATCATTTATCGATTGTCAGTGAAAATTCCCTCAGATGACAGTTAATATTGTTGCAGTATAATTGTCTTGTTGCTAAGCCGATTGTTTTGTTTGTTGTAATTAAAAATGTTTTCCCTCAGTGGAAGCTGTAAGATAATGTTATACAGGTAAAATAATTTGAACTTAATGATTTCATATCCACATATTTATTTATTTGGAAATTATCCTAGCTTGTAATAAGCAGGATTATATACAGTAAGCTCTCAACACCAAATAAAAGAAGTGGATGAGTTATTCAGGATCACTTTTCCAGGTCGTCTCCCTCCATCTGGATACACTGATTGATGAGTCTATATTTTATGTTTTACCAAACACCAAATCTAATAAAAACACTTTCTGTTTTCATGGTGATTTTGTTTTACCTGTGACTGACCTAGGCCTACTCTTCTTCACTGATCTTCCTCTCTATACTTTCAAGGTGCAGTCTCATCTATTACTACTGTTTATGAAGACTCCGACCATACGAAAACATCATCATTACGGTAGCACAAGGGGCTCTTTGAGACACTAATCAGATCAGAAGCCTCTCCCACTCCATCAGTTATGCCTTATTCTCCATTACAAAGAGAATTAGCCTGCTTCTGCAGTTACCCAATGCCTTTACAGAATACTAATATGAGTCCAACACACAAACCCAGATGTGCGCCCAGGAAGGTGAGACAGGACAAGACACACACACACACACACACACACACACACACACACACACACACGCATTCATGCAAGCAGACAAACATCCTCCTGCTCACAGCTTGTCCTCCGCTTTTAAAGTCTTCTGTCCAAACGAGCTCTTCAGCTTCCTTCTGCATGATCCTGCCTGGATGTCCTTCCCAGAATCCATTGAGGCAGATAAATGGCACACGCCGCAGAGATATTTTTGAAGTTAATGTGAATTCACTTTTTCCTCTTTCAAGATGTGGAGCAAATTGATCCCTTTAAATTAAAACATGCAAATATTTTCCCATTTCAACCATTCACCCATTTTCATTATAATTGGATTTCTTGAATGCACACGTGAAGGGGAGTTGAATCGGCTGCAAAAGGTGAATGTGATCTGTGAGTTTGATTCCTCACAGTCTCAAAAGGCCAGTGCACGAGGAGCAGGATCATTACCCATAGTCCACTGTAGCGAGTCTCTGCAGAAGCAACTGAATCTCCTTGATATTCTAGAGAGACTCTGACATGAAGCAGGTAATTATAAGGACTTGGTTATGCCTGTGTTTGTGTGTCCACATATATATGCATGTCTTCATGTTTGTGTGCATGTGCTTGTTCATGCTGTAGGTGAGTGCTGAAAATGGAAATGACTCTATCAAACATCTGTTGAGCAGATGTCACACATATGCAATAACCACTGAGAATTTCCTCACATGAAAATGACAAAATCATCCATCTCTCGTGTTCTTCGGGATTATTATGACTGTACTTCAGACACAAGTGGTCTTAATGGGCTACTGCATTAAAGAAAGGTTTAATGGCCTCCAATTCAGATTGTATTAAAACACACTATGCATTTGAAGGTAAAGAGTAATTTAGTGTGAGGAGTTCAATAGAAGTTAGGGGGGAAGTTCAATAGAAGTCATCAATATTTCGGTTGGTTTAGCCAGATGTGAAAGACTACAAACTAAAAACTGAATGTGAATATTTTGTTTTTAAATTACAGATATTTTAACAGATGCAGAAATTTGATGGAAAAATATATATTTTATTAGAATAATTATACAGCAGTGGTATGAATTTGTTGAGGGTGAGAAAGATGATTGCACTAAGATATATCTCATTGATCTGAATAATCTAATTGACCCAGATATCTGCACTCAATGTCCAGAAAGTCACAGATAGAAAAGCTAATTACTGTACATTTTTTCTTTGCTGTAGAGATGTTTCTTACAGCTGCAAGTGATAATGCACAGTTGCACATTTTAATTCATTAATTCATGATAAAAAAAGGTTTTCCAAATCAAATTATTGTTGATTAAACTATTGACATTAAGGTCAGAAATGGCTTGTAGGAGGCATGACAGAGAGCCAGGCAAATGGACATTGTAAGAGGATGATGTTAGTAGGACATCACAATGTGAGTGTGGGACACTGCTTGTAAACAGCTTGTCCAGTGAGGTCGTCAGACTACCGAAATCAGGCAGGATGGCTCCAACAAACCTCTACACCAAGTGACCAGAGGAGTGATGCCTCATTCTAATAGCATTTCTATCATTTCTGTGAGTGTGTGAGATTCTAGTCATTAATCATTCTGATTATTTCCCCAGTGAGTCAGAGCTCTTCATCAAGCAACTTTTCTGCTGTACTCTGATGCAACCCAAGTTCAAGGAGCAACTTTCCTTTTCTTAAGGTATAATAAAGCTTCTACAATTCTTCACACTGAGAGAGAGAGAGAGAGAGAGAGAGAGAGAGAGAGAAAATTATTGCAAGTAAAATAACTGCAGATCAAAGCAGAGCCCTTTCATCATTCATTTTGGAGAAATTCTATTCACTGCCATATACACAAGGCGTATGACTTAACTGTAAGATTTACTGGTATAGGTCAGTGGCTTCTACCCTTCTATGATTGATCATTTTCGATTCAAGGGCAGTAATTTAACAAATAATGAAACATTATTAATTATTTTTAAGGAGACTGTATAACATAGCACAGTATTAAATTATTTGATTATGTGTGATTATTGACTATTTAAATAGTCATGTACTGTACCCAAACTATTGCATGTATGCATTTGATAGACTCTTTTGTTTAAGCGGCAGGGTATTCAAGCTACCGGTACACATTTTTCAATATGTGTCTTCCCTAGGAATCAAATGCGTGACCTTGGCACTGCTAGTGACATACAGAAACACTAAAAAGCAAGGGGGAAAGAACTAGAGTGAGCGGACGGGCAGAAGGAATTATGTATGAGTAATACAGAAGCCAATTAAGTAGAAGTGCCAGGAAGTGAAGCTTTCTACAGCAGTTAGTTCCCACTAAGGCCCAGTCCCAAATGGTGCACTTCATGTGGACTTTCGGTCTCTCGTGGACTTGAATTGTGCGTGCTCGCTGAGTCTACGAGTCCGTAGGCTGTCCCATTCAGCATTTTAATGCTCTGAAGTGTGCTCAGCAGCGCCCCCTTTCAGCGTCTTCCGCGAAGCCCGCATGGATGCAGGCTTCACACACTTTAACTACCCAGGAATCCTTGCGAAAGGCCAATCAGACAACGGATAGGAGGAGATTTCGCTCACGGACAATTGTTAACATGGCTGAGAAGAAAATATTATGTTTTTTATGACCTAGGTGTACATTTTACCAGTTGTTACCTACAGTTTATACAAACATTATGGTCATCGACCAGTGGTTGATGTCTCAAAAATAATAATAGTGAGTTGAATAATACGATCGCATTATGATTCATTAAATAAATGTCAGGGCTTTACTGAGCCATATGTTGTATGAATATTGAAACCTGTAAATTCATCTGAAACTTATGCACATTTTCATTATGTGTTAAAATTGTAATCTTAGTTCAAATGGAACATTATGTATTATTATGTACATCTGTATAATTTAAATAAGCATGATGTATCTATTGTCTAATGCCCAGGTGGCATACACAATATCAAAATATAGAACTGTAAGAGCAGGCTGTGTAGTTGATAAGACGTCGGAGCGCAAAATTGTGATTTCTCCTGTCCAACAACAACCAGACCGTTATTTTCGTCGTGGCGATCGTCTGTCCCAAAAATACCTCTCAATGCGCCCTCATGGACTCGCGCCAAGGGCCCTATAGGTCTGCACTACATGACGTCACCAAAGTGTGGACTCTGAGGAAGTCCACAAGTCCGGAGTGTGCCATTTGGGCATGCACCTCACGGGCTACTCCTGATGTATTGAGTTAGACGCAATGATATATGGCCTATTAATTGCAAACTATATTTATTGTGCATCTGTGTTCTATGGGCACAGGTGGCAAGTGGTTTGTTCTATATGTAGATTATTCTCTCCATGTGGAGACGGTCTGGTAGTGGTTAAGTTGTCTGGGAAACAAGTTTATTGATATGTACTTAAAGTGACACGAAGTAATATATGACAACAGTGTTTGCCAAGCTAATACTCTGCAGGTGAAAAGACATTTAATTTCCTGTAAAGAAACCATATTCTGACATAATTACTCCCAAAGAGCTAGTCAGGTAAAGAGAGAGGACATTTGAAATACAGTTGTCATAGTCTGACTTTTCAATGTTTGGTTCTTTTCCTTTCCACTTTATTTTCACATTAATAATCCCAGTGTTTCTTCCTCGTTTTTATCCACATTGTTGCTCACATATCTTTTTCCTCTATATCTTTCTTTGACTTTCTCCCTGAGGTGAATAATCATTAGGATTGTAGACAGTGGAATTGACTTTGAATCTTTATCTAAGCAGCAGAGCGTCCCCTTCACTTTCCAGACCTTCTCTTTCTGAAATGAATAAAAACATTGTGCCTTGGACAGTTTTGTTCAATATCACTGACTCACAAATGACAAATGGATCATGTATAAAATAGTAAATTCTTAAAGGTACACTATGCAACTTTTTTTGTTTAAAATTAACTAAAGTTAAATAACTACGCAGCATATCATCAATCCTTCTTCCAAAATGTAATTTTCTTTCTCTTACCCTTCACTATGGAAAGCCTATAATAAATGTTTATATTTTAGACCTGTCGGGATGGTTTCCGTGGAAAATTGCGTACATTTGTTACTCGCCCGTGTTGGTCTCATCATTGTGTGTGAGTGGCAGTTGTCACAATGAGCGAGAAAGGTTGAGATGAAGGAGCTAAATCTAAAACCTCCAGAGAATCACCCGTTTAAAAAAAAAAAACGCTTAACAGAGGAGAGTTTGCTGGCAAAAAGAGAGCGTGACAGAGCTCGTAATAAAACGAGAGTCAACATTAGCTTGGCTTTTCGGAATTGTCGAGATTGGAGAGATTAGAAATGTTGTAAGAGTGACACGTGGATGGCGTTTTCATTACTCAACAGGTGAATATAGTATTATTGAACAGATAGGCTAAATTGCCATAGGTACTGTAGCTCTCTAAAAAGTTAATTGTAAAGCATTATCTATTGTGAAGGTTCATATTCATCGGCACAGCTCGTAAAAAGCCAAAGCACAATGCATGTAGTTTTGTTTTTAAACGCTAGATGGCCAAATGTTACATAGTGTGCCTTTTAAGATGGAAAATATACAGTGAACAAAACAATAAATCCAGATATATAATCCAGTTACAGCTCCTGTATGGTCTTTATTTGGGAGTTTAGACTAACATATTTGTATGGTGTTGCAGTAGATCACATCAAACAATAATAACTCATAGTACACTAACCACAGTAAGTCATTACCTTCTCTATAAGCTCTTGTTTGCATTCAATTTCCTTCTTGGAGTATTTATTTGCATTAAATTATGGGTAAGCCTGCCGCACATTTGTGTAAACACTATATTGTAGACTACTTACACTGTTGGGGTCCATATGTTATGATCTTTAACATGCTCTGCCTCTGACCATAACAAATATTTGTTTAATTGGGCATCATTAAGACAATATATTACAACTATTCTTTAAGCATGCAGGATAATAAGTTATTATTTGTCAGAACTGAAAAAATTTAATAAAAAAATGTATACAGTAGCCTTAGATATAATTAGCATAATTATTGGAATGTATATGCATTATTGGAATTATTGGCTTGAAAAAATAAAAGCTATATGATTAAAATATATTAAAAAAACATTTAAAAGATAAAAAGTAACAGATATGAATTATAATATTTAATATGTTAGAATAACACTGGTTTAAATCTATCGTTAATGACCATCTTCTTTTCTCGGGACTAAAGTACTTTTCATAAATGTCAGGTTGGGGCAAGTTGTCACACATTTTAAATGTTATCTGTTATAGCTAATACAGCTAATACTTGTTGGCCAAAAAATAATTGTACACAATATTAAGTAATTTCCATTTTTACATGTTGTTTACATGCTGTTTTATTAATCATTCTGTATTTCATAACTCATTTCTAATAAAAAGTTTGCTGAAAAGTCTATTTAATGCCAGGTTCCATTTGAACCTCATACGGCGTGATAACATGCCCCACAGAGGTCAGTATTTGTGAAATTGTTTTTTTTTTCTTGAGTGCAATAACAAGTGAAATTTAAATTGATTTTACTTAATTAGGCAAAAATTGACCTTCAAACAATAATCCTAATCTGAAAAATATTGTGTCCCCTATAGGCTAAATGCTGTAGAGCAAGTGTTAGTAAGGAATGTAGCCTATTTTTTTTTTTCAAGACAACTTTTATCATAACTTGTATTGTCTTTCTTGCAGACAATCCTCTTCACCAGTTCTGTGCAGTTAGGTGCGGTTTGAATGGCTCTTATAAACGAACGCTCTGCCACCTGCTGGTGCGTCACTGACACTCTAGCCAATCACGCTCACGCGCCGGGAGAAGCCTTCCTCTCGTGCGCTCTGGGAGATCCAGTGGCCTGGCAATTAGTGACCAGAGCGATACGGGGAACCGATACACAAATATCCGGACGACCGAGGACAAGCCGTGCATTTCTGGAGAGGAGCCATGCGCTTTTAGTGGATCTACCAAAAAGCAGAGGACTGACAAGAACAAGTTATTTCCACTGAGCATCTTTACCTTTCAGTGAACTCCAGCTAGTAAGGTAAGCAGTGTTAATAACGTCAAGAATCACATTAAATTAGTAGCGTATTGTATTAATCAATTTGAAATGCATACATAGTAAAGCATATTAATACTATAGTAAAGCTATTGTATTTTGTAGTTTCAGAATTGTTTCTGTAAACTTATATTTGTAAAATCGAATTTAATTCATTGTTAAAATGTATTCTTGCAACTTATTGAATACATTTTATTATATAACAAATATATTGAATTTGATTTGGCTTTTTGTCTCATTTACAAAAACAGTGGTGAACCGTAGCATCTATTGCAAGCTATTTGCATTTCTCAGTAGTGCGACGTAGCCTCGATAGTTTTTAAATCACGAAGCTTTTCAGTTAAAAAAATATTTTCTTGATTAAGTAGCGGGTTGCGTTGACAAACTAAAATGTTTCGCTGGAAATATTACACGAATCAAATATTATCTGTTTGCTGTCGGCTGTTTGGAATCAAGACTAGCGATGCCCTATTCGCGAATGAATCGTTGGAGTCGGTTCTTTTCAAAGAATCAATCAAACTGGTTTCCAAAATCGGTCTGAATCATTTGAACGGCTCACTCGCGCATTGAACCGTTTGGAGCGGTTTCTCATTGACAGTACTTTATTGAACACAGAAGAACGTGACTGCTAAATAAATCAGATATTTGCCTACAGCGATATTTACACCTGCAGTGCACACGTCAACGACTCTCTACTGCAGGTAAATACATTTTCCAAACGAACGAGTGTTTAAACAGTAGCCTACACGAAAGCACTGAAATTAGCAAAAAGAACCATTGCATTACATTCAATTCTTTGAAGTGCATTGGTACTTTAAATACGAATATAGTTAGCCTGGCTATAAGTGTAACATTCTGACACCATCACTGCACTGTGGTGTTTCCCCCCCCTCAAATATTTCAAATGTATATAAAAAAATAAGTAGTTATTCAAATAGTAATATCTCTGAGTTTGCCCAACACTGTGCAAAACCATTTAAGAATTTGATTGATGCACGGCGCTTATTTCGTTATTTTAAATCTTTTAACCTAGTGGAATTGTTTTGACATTTTGTTCGCTTTATTGTTATTTGCCTTGTGACCAGGGCACGCGCAACTGTTGATGTACGATGTCGCGGCGGGGGAGACGTGATGAGTGATGTGTTATAACTCGTGCCAGACGTTTCCATCCGCACATGATTTGTTTGTTTCTGGAAATCCGTAAGCGTGAACGGGATAACTATAATAGCTCTGAAACCTCCCTTAAATGCTGTGAAAGTTCGCACGCGCCTTGGCGTACGTACAGGGTCGCGAGCTTATTTAGAAGATGAAGCTGATGGAAACGGAGGGCGGGGGTGCAGTGAAGGAATGTACTGTCATAATGAGATGTCGGTCAATGCATACTCCCTTTATGGAGGACAGTCAGTCTGCACTCTCAACACTTATAGTGCGCCATTTTGCATTACATATAAGGTAAATATATTGAACTTCATGTGATTCATGTTCTATGAATATTTGTTTATGACTTTGATCCTCACTATTTTACTGGATAACTTTTTTTTTTACTGTAGCATTTGTAAAGTAGCCTTATTTCTGTAAGTCTATTCGAAAAGTCAGTCCAGCCTTTATGTTGTATGCATACAGTCATTAGCCTATGCATATGTATAGGCATACATTGTCTTGTAAGTCTTGGCTATCTAACACACACACACACACACACACACACACACACACACACACACACACACACACACACACACACACACACACACACACACACACACACACACACACACACACACCTATCTATCTATCTATCTATCTATCTATCTATCTATCTATCTATCTATCTATCTATCTATCTATCTATCTATCTATCTATTAGTGTTGTCACGATACCAAAATTATTGTTTCAATACCGATACCAAGTCAAGTATTGCGATTTCGATACTTTTTCGATACTTTTCCTAAAAAGGGTAAACACTCCTAAACAGTCTCTCAAATGTGTTTTATTTTTTCAAATGCTTTATTTTAAAACCAGGACAACATTCTTATCATATAACACACTAATAAATGAACATATGAACAACAATTATATTAAACATATTAACAACAATTATATTAAACATATGAACAACAATTATATTAAACATATGAACAACAATTATATTAAACATATTGATGATATTTTGTGGCCCCCTATTTGACAAAGTTTAATATTAGTGCGGCCCGTGCGTTGTTCTGAAGCGCACTTTTTTTTTTGCTGAGTCGTTGTGTGCGGCGCGTTTTTTTTATCACTTATGGGCTATCATAGATAGTCTCGTCACAGCTTCCCGGGGCGTTTGTTGACAATAGTTGTCATAGCCAACCGCGAACGGAAAATATATGCCATCACCCAGTTCCAGCCATGTCTCTCTCAAAACGTGCCGTGAAGAGAAAGGTTGCCGACGAGCACAGGCAATTTCAGGAAAAGTGGGAGACGGAATATTTTTTTTGTCGAGCACAGGGGCACCCCTACGTGTCTCATATGCACAGAGAAAGTTGCGGTGTACAAGGAATACAACATCAGACGTCATTACTCAACTAGACATGCTGAGGAGTATATAAAATACCAGGGAGATGAGAGAAAGAACCGGGTCGCCAATCTTAAAAAATGTCTATTGGGGCAACAAGATTTATTCAAGAAAGCAAAGAAAGAGAATGAAGCAGCAGTCGAATATAGCTACGTGGTGAGTGAAATGATTGCGAAAGCCGGTAAGCCGTTCAAGGATGGCGAGTTCATCAAAAAGTGCCTTTTACTAGCTACAAGTAAAGTCTGTCCAGAAAAGAAGGGTCAGTTTAGCAACATCAGCCTTTCAGCTAACACAGTGGCAGAGCACATTTCTGACCTGTCAGAAAACATATATGATCAACTGCGTGAGAAAGCCAAATGTTTTTGTGCATACTCAGTCGCTCTTGATGAGAGCACAGATAACACTGATACCGCGCAGCTCGCAGTATATGTCCGTGGTGTTGACGACAATTTTGAAGTGATCGAGGAGTTACTCGCTGTGATTCCAATGCGTGGTCAAACCACCGCGCAGGAGATATTCCGCCAGCTGTGTGGTGCTATTGAGGATCCAGGTTTGTCATGCACTGTGACAGCTGCAGTGCGTGCGTCAGGGGAAAAAAAACACAGGCTTTTTTTTTTTTTTTTAAGTATCGATACTGATAAATTTAGGTATCGTGACGTTTTTAATTTCCGAGTATCGCGATACTTTTGAAGTATCGGTACACCGTGCAACACTACTATCTATCATATACACACACACACATATATATATTGAGCTACAAAATTGTAATATATATATATTTTACAATTTTGTTGCTCAAAACTGTGTAAAGGGTAACATACACAAACATTAAACCATTGTTTTTCCCTACATAATGTGTAATCAATAAATTGTAAAAAAATGCATATAAAAACATTTGGCAACTTTCCCTATGACATTTATGGAAAAATCCCCCAGTGTGACGAACTAGCCCCAGTCCGTCCTAAATATAATATAGATGCCTGGCATTATTTATGTAAGGCAATTACTTTTGACATTGTTTTGTAGAAAATCCTTTCATTCAATAATGCAAAGGCCAATAACAATTGCGCACAAAATGTTTTATGCATTTTGACTCGGCCAGTGCTTTTAACTCACTGTTGTCCACGGACAGACAGTATGCTCATGTCAAATAGTGATAAGAGCGCCTCATGTTTAATGTATTGGGTCTTATCTGTGCTGTTCGGCCCTTTACAGTGTGGAAACAGCAGCAAAGAACATAGTGTCCATTCCTGTCTTTGGGAAAAGAGTTTCAGATTGTGTGTGTCTATGTCTGCGTGAGAGAACTAGGCTATAGCTAGAGGATCAGATTAAAGGAAGAAGCGAAGAGAGATGCCGTGGAGTGTGCAATGCCCTTATATGAAAGGATTTAAAACACCTTCTAAAAAGTGAAGTGATCCATGAAAAATTAGGCCGACCTGTCTTTCGGAGTCTATTTCTCCTCATTCTTTCTCTTTCATTGTACTTTCCCTGTCCCTCCTCCTCAGTCTCATGCCTCAACATACGCTCTTCCCGGTCTGTCACTTTCTCTCTCACACTCACAATATGCTTTCACAGCCATGTGAGTCCCTGTGTTAGATTTGACTGACACATGCAAAATCAATATAATATTGTGACAAATATCTATCCATCAACGCATCTGTCTACCTGTTCGGTCTGTAAATGTTTCAGAAGCAGAGTTAGGCGTAACACAGGAAGAACAAACGAACCTTGTCTTTCCACTTGTCAGTCACGCCTCATTAACTTGTTATCATTAGGCAACCATCATTTTAAAATGATTTAGTAACGGGTGTATGCTTCATCAGCCTGCTAAGGTTATTAAAAGATACACCTCTAGAAGAAAGTACATCACACCTGGTCAGAGTTAGGTGTCCTGATTGTTTTTTATTTGTCTAGAGGGGAGTCAAAAATCTTGTCAACTCCACAGGGCTAAAATTATTTTAAGATCAAAATATTACTGATTAACTTATTGTGTTGATTTAATGATTATGTTAGTAGAATTCAATTACCGGTATCCTTCATGAAAGTCTTCTGGCTGAATGAAGTAAATTAATGGATTAAGCTAATCAAGGTGTAACAAGGCCATCCACGGTCACATTGATGTGCAATAAATCAAAAAGTGAACACATTTCATTGGTATTCCATGGTAGCAGTGTGTGTTTGGCCCTTCTTGGCTCCTGTAGTCTAAGTCTTCCCACACCTCCCCGATGTCAAATGGCTGAATGCGGTGCCTCAAGCAAACTCTGATGTGCTGGACTGCATGTCCTCTCCTTGGGAATGCGATTAGATTTCTGTCATGCTTTAAAGGCATTTGCAAAAATACGGGGCTAATTATGTTTACAAAACCTCGTCCAGAGCAGTGTTTGGGTGGTTGACAGAATTACGGAAATAAACACACTCGATCTATCTATACTGAATGTTGCCTCGGGCTGTTAATACTGGTGCTGATATCTAGCCTGAAGGCTATATGAAAATGTTGGTGGGTTTGTAGTCTATCACTCACTATAGTACCTGGTGTGCTTTAATGGTCAGATACATCTGTTAAAGGGGTGGTTGATTATGATTTCACTTTTCTAACTTTAGTTAGTGTGTAATGTTGCTGTTTGAGCCTAAACAACATCTGCAAATTTACAACGTCTAAGTTCAAAGCAAAGGAAGATATTTCCTTTTAAAGAAATCGTTTTTTAAGGACTACAACAAACGGCTGGTTGGGACTACACAACATTTCTCCCGGGTTAGTGACATCACAACACAAACCCTAAAATTTACATAACCCCCCCCCCCCCGGGAACATGCAGTGTGAGGTAGAGTTGTTATAGTAGAGCACATTTGGGAGTCTACTCAAGCTGTCGCATCCATCTTTTCACATGCAATACTTTACGTAACACAAATGAAAAAGCATGTCACTCAGTAGGCATCTTACAACAGTTCCCACATGAGCGATTTTATAGATTATCATGACAGAATATGCTAATTGAAGATAGTTAACTCCACATCAGCAACAAAAATTCATCAACTAACCATTCAGAAACGTCCTGTTGCATTCTACATGTTGTCACCTCTTCTTGAGTCTCTCCATCATTGTCCGACTCCAGTTTAAGCATAAATGCAGAACAGTTTCTGACATTTTAGTGCTTGTCTGTGTGAGGTAATCGGAGCTGCTAACACACAAGCTCTTGAAGCTCCGCCCTCTGTGTCAGGAGCAGCAGCTCATTTGTATTTAAAGGGGGACACACACACGGAACAGCACGTTTTTACTGACCCTCAAAAATTGACAATTTTAACCCCCTGGGGTCGGCAAACGCGCGGGCGCGTTTTGCTCGTTTTTTTTTACATAGCAGCAAAATAGACCTAAAATACTCAGTCAGTTTTGGTCATACAGCCTTAAGAAATATGAGAAAATAAGCTGTTAAATGTCTACTTTTTTATGTGTCCACTTACAATCGAAATAAAACATTGTGCTTTTGTAAAATAAAGAAAGTAAACAGGGAGTGCTTTATGCCTCTCCGTCTCCGTGAACTTTTTTTCTGAAGCACGTTTCTAAATTTAAACAAATCTCAGCGAATACTATTCACTCAGACATGAGCTATATATCTCTATAATCATTTAAGTGTGTAGTTTTAAATTATCTAATTCAAAACTAAAACAAATATTCTCTGTTTATGTAATCTATATAAAAAGAGCGAGAGATCAGCTGTGCTCATTATCTTTCTGCCACCTCATTACTCCGTTAATGTGACACGCCCATCGAGAGCGCGCGCTATTCAAACGCAGATGATCTGAAGCAACACATGCAAACCAGTCAACGCCCACAACAGCTGGACAACACGCTCGCTGTGAGGAATAATAATATCGTGATAATTCTGGAAATTTTACCTCAAACGTGCTGGAGTAGCCGAACAACGGATCCAGCTGCAGATCATCAGTAAGTGCTTTGTTCTAATCGCGATATGAAATGGTGTCTGTAAACCGCAAAAGACTGTTTAAATTTGAATCGCGTTTCTGTGTTTGAATGAATGCACGGCACATATGCATGTTGTTTACTACAGCTCGCGCGAGTTTCGCTTTTAGCAAACTATCTATATTGCCTACTGAGATGAGTAAAAATCGACTGAATACGTTGAAATAAAATGTATTTGTATAAGCAACATATTAAACTGCAAATTAACATTTATGCCCTAATATATATTATAAAAGACCATATGTTACAGACGAAATATGAAAGACAAAATTTCGTTTTGGATAGATTATTTATAAAGCTTTTACTGCCACATCAAAACCTAATTTACAAGGTGCAAACAAAATCTTAAAAGGTCAATATAAGCCTTCTCTATAAATTATTTTTGTGTTTTATTAGTGACAAATTTGGGGAGAGGATAGCCTACATAATCCAAAACTTTCTGAAAATACGAATGAGAATTAACTGCACAATTACTAGAAATGTTTACCTTGGATATTATACAATTTGCAAGCATACAGTTTGTGGAAAAATACACTTTTTTTCAAGATGTTTCCAACTCTGAACCAATTCTGTAGTAATATATATGTATATATATATATATATATATATATACCGGTATATATATGTATGTATGTATATATGTATGTATATATGTGTGTGTGTTGTCTTTGCATTTTTTCTTGTAGCCACAGTGACACCTAAGGCTCATTAGTATGCACTGCAGCATTAGCAGGTCTTTGTCTCTCAGGTGTGAATGAGGACATTATTCATGACCTTGTTGGATCATTCACGCCCACCTGCATATTGCCTTTCCAAACAAAAAGTGTCTTACAAAATTTAAATCAATCTATTGTTTAATGTGAACGATTAGCCCGGATGATTTTCAGATCATTTTGAAGTAAATACTCTAGCCGACAAGATCCATTAGTCAAAAGTATTGTGGGAATATGTGAAGTTGGTCGTTTGTGGTCTTATATCAGACAATTTAAGTTTGAGTTTTTTGAATAACCACGCATAAATAATATTCTCTCAAAAATGCAAACATGTACATATATGTTGCTCACATATTATGATAGCCATGTTCGTGCTAAATAGAGTGTAATTACACCTTTGCCATTAATATGTTTATAAGCAACTGAAAAAAATACAAATATCAGGGCATTTCAAAACATCCCAAGGGCCCCAAAAACACCTTAGACTCTAGAGGGTTAACATGCTGTAAAAAATGATCTGTGGGGTATTTTGAGCTAAAACTTCACTGGGGACAGCAGAAACTTATTTTACATATTGTAAAAAGGGGCATTATACCACCCCTTTAAATATCCAAAGCATCTGGACCACCGGTTTGGACAGATCCACCTTTGGTTTCGAACTTTCGATGCTACCCTGCAGTGCTTTCTCTAACATTTTATATTGGTATTTCTCTTTATCATTTATAATGGATCATTGCACATGGAAACAAGCACATTGATCACAAGCCTGTTTTCTTTTCAATCCCCCCCATGTAAGCGATTCCCCAGAATATGCTGTAGTTCACTGGTCTGAACAGGCTGCTCATTGATACGAGACTAGATTTTCTTTTTGATGTATTGATATAATTTAGTCTTCTGAGATCGTCATCTCTGTTTTTAATTTGCCTTTGGCTAAGCCACGCCCTAGAATGTAGATTGACCAATCACAGGGCAGCCAAGAACGAGCTCCCACAGAGGGTCCGAAACTTTTTCACGGCGCTCCATTGACTTCAACGCAGGAGGCTCATATTTTTGGTCTCGGCAGGCTATTACGTCGTCGTTTTATAAAAAATATGGTTAAACGTTGTGCCTGGGGCATTTGTAAAACAGATACGCGTTTCCCAGAGAGGTTGGAGGGGGTGTCCGTTTTTTCCCCTTCCCAAAACCGAAGTTAAAAACTGACAAGTGTCGTCTTTGGATTAAACTGTGTGGACGTCCTCACAGTCAGCGAAACCCCTCAAGATCAACAAGCTCACCTTTGCTCTAAGATACATTTACCTTTTAACCTTACTGTGAAGTTATACTAGTTACACAGTTTTATGCTGGTTTAGGTTATGATTTCGGTTCTCTGCCCTAATTGTTGATACGCTAGCACACGCTGCTAATAAATACAACTTTATACTCGCGTAGTCCGTTTGCTTTGTAAATAATAACGATTATAGAAGTGAATAGAGACCTACCCAGCTTTGTATGAATTGTGTTTCTCCTGATATTGTTAGTCACAGCCTCAGTCTCGATTAGGATTTTCGGTGGTTCATTTTTTGACTGTGACCGTTATGCTTTTGCCTGTATTTGGATGCCTTGTTGCTGCTTGCGTTTCACCGTATGTCTTGAATAAAGCCTTCAAACGCACACTGCAGACACTTTTGCCTACTTCTATCGGACACTTTATTTGCTGCTTTATAAAAGTTTGATAAAATTCCAGCAGGAAGAGCCGTCACAGCATAAGCCATGTTGATACCAAACCAGAGCGCAGATGAAGTTGTCGGAGGTAGCAACAGTAACTAAGGGGGGCGGGGCTTAGCCAAAGGTGAATTGCTTAATAGAACTTTTGATTCACTTTGGTTGGACTTTTTGATTAAACAGTAGTGCAGTGTACAAATACATTAAGGAGGTTTTTCATTGTCTAGCTTTCTCCAGACACTGTTTAATGAGTTTGGACTTGCACATTGAATGGTTGAACCTGGTTGTACTAATCTGTCGCTTATGGTGGCGCTGAGGCAGTAACTCTGACACAATCCCCATTAGCACTCTGGATTGCTGGTTTATAATCCCTCTTATTAAGTGTTCTTCTGACAAATGTAATCCAGACGTGATCCAGGAGCATTGTGACTCCCACCCAACAGTCTCTAAGCTGATTTACTTTTATACGAAGTGGTTGTGGACTCTGAATTTATAGTTAGCTCAATAAATAAAAGCTATGATTTAATTTAAAGTTACTGTAAATACAGCATTGAATGATAGCAAAGTGAAAAGCAAAGTGGCTTCAGAATTCATCTGTAATGTTTTTTAATCTCTTGAGGTTTTCTAAGACAAGTGGCCACATTGACACAAAAGCAATCAATCAGGGTTGTCAATCAAGCTGACACAATGATTGACCTCCTGAGGGCTTGTTGTTTATAGGGGGGCTTCCTTTAGTCTGTAATTGGTCTTAGATGAACACTTCTTTAAAAGCTGCTTTAGTAACTGCTTTTCACTTGTTTTGCGGTTAGGGGTGCCACACTGTCTGACTCTGTTAATTATTCATGCAAATAATAATTAAGTAGAGCGCTCCCTTTATAATCACCAACGCTGTCAATGACTTCTGTTCAGTGGGATCTCACCCTTGCAAAAACTCCTGTTTTAATCAGTAAAGCTGTCTATGCTGCAGAGCTGCACGATTCTGGATTAATTGAGAATCACAATGATTTTTTTGTCAAACAGAGATCACAATTCTGAACAGACAACTAAACGAAATAACGTAATTTACTAGAGGTTCTGACAAAATTATAATTGCTGCTGTCTTCAACGTACCTTCTGATGTTCATTCGTGTTTATTTACTATTAACTAGTAGTAAAGAGGAAGAGATGATCGGTTCACGTGCCGTTTGAACTGAGGCACTACAGCGATCTTTCATATCAAATTTAAGAGCGCCACAACTGTATTGTCTGAATTTTGTAATAAAATTGACAGAATTTAAAAAAACTGGGACTTTGTTTCATATCAAAAGTAACCTGCTCTGTCTTGTTTGTCGGTGTCAGTGTCCTCTTTGCTTCACAATTTTTCACTGTGTGTGGCGTAAGAGCGTGAGAACAGTGTCAATTGCGTTAGGTATTCGCAAGTGTGAAAAGCTCTGGCATTTTGAGCTGTATTGAGTGGTTTCTGACTAACTTGAATGACTCTGATTGACAGTTGCGGTTATGTGTTCAACAGATATGGCTGTAACTGGCTACATTGCTAATGCTCAACACTTAAAAAAAAAAAAAACGGATTGTAAATAGAATCCTTTGGCACACTCAACAGAGCACTCAAACAAATACACAACGGTACTGCGGAAAAGCTCATTACTTTTGACAACACTAAGTTATTTGTTGTTTTAATTTTGCGCTGGCCATAATGGCCGCAGTGATCTTGAGCACATACTGATACCTAGTGGTGATGATGCAGCATCATGCAAAGACAAAAGCTTTAATTTACCATTACCACTGTAGAAATGCTTTTATGCATGATCATCCATAGCCGCATTACCCTGAACAATTTGTCCCAGGATCTTTTTTTTGCCCCATACCGGTTGCTTTCTGCGTTTACACCGCAGTCTAAAGTACTGGGAAGATTATAAACTGTGTGCAACTGCTCCTCCCAGTCTGCGGCGGACAGTAATCAGTTTTGAGCGCCACTTTATAATAAGTATGGAGGAGATTCAAACTGTGCTGCAGTTGTTTGTGATGTATGGTTTACTAACGAGGTAAAACAGCAGAAAAGAGACGAGCACTGATACTAAAGCGTGTTCAGAAAGCTTGTAATGCTAGATATAAAATTAGACGATGTATGTTACGATGTATGCAGCTATTGTGGACATTGTGGACAGTGTAAAATTGATTTATAAATATAAAATGATAAAAATAATTTTCAGCTGTCTTTCATGTCAAAGCTCAAGGTAGTCAATAATAAAAGGCAAAGCTTATAACTATTTTTTTCTATGGGGAAAAGTGGACACTTGAACTGAGTTTGTGATGACCGTGTAGCAAACTACTGTTTAAACTGTTTATCGTTTCTTAAAAAAAAAAAAAACCAGTAGGCAGTGAGTCTTTAGCACAGAATGCAGAAGTAAAACAGTCACTTTAAAACAGAAGTATTCTGTTCGGAACGCATGGACTCCTCTCTTTGTCCGTTTCCCATTCTTTTCGTTTTTAAATGTGTTTGCTGTTTACGTGATGATTTCTTTTGTTCTTTCCTTCCTTTCACCCCCTTCTGTGATCATAATTACGCTTTTGGGATTCACATGTAGCAGCCGGAAGACAGAGTAATATTTGATTCTGTTCGTTAACTTTTAATTATTTGTCATTATTTATTTATATTTCGTTTTTTGTATTGTATTGGGTATTGGTGGCATTTTTTTTAGTATGGCAGTATTTAAGCCTTTAAGCCTTTTTGTGGTCAGGAGAGCAATTAACCTTTTTTTCGTTGTCACTTTTCTTCTTGCAGCTTTGCACTGGGTGAAATGCAGCTCATATAACATGCAGCTCATGAGGGATAATGCTTGGGTCTTCCATGGTTGATTATTAACTTATAAGAAGCCATGATTTTAGAAAATGCAATTAATGCACCATAAATTATATTTAGGGATATTTAGAAAGAGATAAAGTATGAGTCAGATCCTTCAATTTGGAAATATTCCAAAGCCCTGTCTTTGTCATTTCCCAGGAAACACGGCGAATGCTCACTATTACACCATAATAATAGGATGTCTGGATGGTTCGGATTCCATTTTCAATAGAGGCAAATCAACATCAGAATATTCTCTGGCTAGGTGATTTTCAGGGCTCAAGGACTCTAAACTTGAAACGTCCTGGTTGCCTAGACACAGATTAATCTTTGCCCTGGATTATTCTGTCAAAAAGTCTTTGAGAATTCAGAATGTTTTAATGCAAGAAAATAGTTATTCTGTGACCAGGGAACTGACTTGAACTGATTCTGTGTCACAGCTGAAATGATGGGCCTTTTAAGTGCATGCTTTCTATTGGCACACATATCTTGCTTCTTAATCTTTTGTGCTAAAAAAGATATGGTTATAATAAGGTTATTTGCATACATATTAAAAAAAAAATATATACATTTAATACGCTCATTTAAAGTTAAAACTTAAAAAACTTCTAGTGATAGAATAAGACTGTTACATGTCATTTTTTGCATTACATTTAATGCATTTGGTTTTTAGGGTTTAATTTTTACTTAGACAGTAGAGAATTATAGGTTAATTTTAGAATTACCACAATAAATGTCTAATTTTAGAGTCAAATTCTGATTATGGAGCATCCCGTTTTGTTTTGACTTGAATCGTATACACTCAAAACCCAAACAGGCTTGAGTAAGTCTTTTTTTTTTTATGTGCCAATGAAAACATGGTAAATGAGATCAAAGAAAATAATTATTTCAATGGAGTTCTAGAACGTAAGATCTGTTATATTGGCTGAGATCTCCAGAAACCGTTCTTCTTGATTTGTTCATACTGGATGTGGTTCACGTATAGGTATTTCCTCTGGACTATCTCCCTGCCACATCATTAGTGAAAGGTCTATTAAGGTCATTAAAACAAAATATGTCTTTCCAGTTAATCAATCTGGGCAAGTCTGCTCTCTCTCTCTCTCCGTGATCTTAGCGTTGGAGTACAGTCTTAATCTTCACCTTAATGTATGCTGTGCCATTATTCGCCAACTCTTCTCCTCCTACTCACTGAGATGAACAAACATGGAGTGATTGAAGTGTTTAGACATGATGTCTCCAAATCAACACCGATAATGTTGGCACAGTGGGAGTCTTTACCAATTCAACACCACATATTTCACAGACCTTTGCAAACAACCCACACCTAAACATTCAACCCATTTAAATTAACCCTTTTACCCTTTGTTACTGCATTGCAATTCTTGAGGTTATCACTGGCCCTATTCAACTATTCCTATTTCAACTTCTGATTTCTTTTAAAAGTCAGTTGCCGTTTCTCATCAGCACAAGTGATTGACATAGTGCGACTTGCCGCGCTGACGGAATGTAAAACACCACATTTTTTTTAAACAACATAAATTAAATTCTAATTAATTCACAAAAGATTTTGCAATTCATTGAGCCATTTATTTTCAATAATAGGGATGCAAAACATCAGGATTTGCATATAGTCAAAACTGATTGTGAATTTGTTTTCTTGAATATAAATTGTACGATAACTTGCATGTGACCACAGTTGGGAAGTTAAATTACTGGAAGATTGAATTTGATTAATACACATATTTGTAAATCAGATTTGCGAGTTTAAATTTACATTGGCTGTTTTATTCTTGATGAAGTAAATTGTCCTTCAAAGTTGTGATGAAAGAAGTGATAAATGTATGAGGATTAAGACATTGCCGTGTTATTACTCTTACCAGGTTATTCTTTGTACAGCAGAATAAAGCTACAGTAGTAGACAACATTATTTCTTCAACCATTCTCTTCACATAGTTCAACACTAAATAAATACATGTGATTGTTAAAAACTTGTAATTATATAATTATGGCTATCCGTGAACCAACTTTGATCATTATTTGCTTTACATTTGGCTAACATCTTAAAAATGGGTTATTAACCATCCCCCCCCCCCCCCCCCCTTTTTTGACAACGAGGCACTATTTCAGCTCAATTTCTAAAACTGATTATGTAATTCCAAAATAAATAAAGCGTGACTAAATGTTATTTGCCAGGTAATGAACCTCAGATCCAATGTATGAAATGCATCGCTCAGCTCCAGAGCGCTGCTAACTAAGCTATAAACTTGCTTTAGTGGTCAGACACATACACTGCCTCAGCTAATGTGCTGTAAAGTTTATTCTGGTTACATCAACTCCCTCATGACCCCACGCACCTCTCCGCAGGCCGATTCATCTGTCCAAAAGAAGAATGAGTGGTCCGTTTTTGCTGTTGATGCTGGATACCATGACCAGGGCATCTGTGACTTACATTTCAGCATGTTTTATGAATGTCACTTCTTCTAATTTGAGGCAAGACTCTTAGGTCAGTCTTTCCACTTAGTCTCTTTCCCTCTCTTTCTCTCTCCAGCTTCCTTCCTCCCTCCCTTTCCCCCCTTCTGATTTTCCCCAGTTCGCAATGAGTTTGATGTTATGTCTGGCAGAAGACTGCATAAATTCATTTTCCACCATCACAAGCTCGCTGAGTGCTTATGCAGGAGTTAATGAGCCATTCATTTAGTGCTGTCTCCAGCAGACCACAACCATCTCGAGCAAATTAGACTTTCGTTCTGCTTCAAGTCGACGCAAGGAAAACACAACACAAAGATTTAGTCTAGGCCTCGGTGGAGGGTTCGAGCAAGCAGAGTTAGCCTGAAAATATGGGGCAAAAAACCCAAGATTGAGCTTTTTTTATTTATTTAATGCAGCTTTGATGCAATTGAACATAATTATTACGCTACCCTGACTTTGAAGGCTTGTTTCAAGCAAGCAAATAAAGCAATAAGCCCCGCGAAGCTGTGATTTACAGTGAATTTAGAACAGCTAAGGGGCGTTGTTAGGCACGACGCGCAGCAGAATTCACTGTAAAACACGGCTTCAAGGGGCTTATTACCTTTATAAAACGGTTACTCCATAAAAAATATTCATTTGAATATTTATTTTATTCATAAAATAAACACCAGCAACAAAAAAATATGAGGTTATAACACATATTCCTACGCCAAGCAATGTAGTGCCAAAGAGGTTGCCAAGCAACACAAGCAACGTCAGTTGCGGAGTAATACTAATGCAATGCGGTCACAGGTGTATGTTTGTTGAGTAATTTACAATGGCTTTGAACGTGACTCAACCAATCAGAATCAAGGACCGGAGCTATCCATTTTATAAAAGTGTTTTTACAACACTTTACAGCATTATGTTATGTTGCACAAATGTACATTGTTTTTAAACATTCCAGAAACCACATCGGAACAAACAATGATTGAACGAACATTTTATGGACCTATGCCGTTCACAGACGATATATTTATAAAAATACATTTAGACCTCTTTGCTATCAGGATATGAGGAGACTTTCAACCAGCATAACAAAAACATTTTCTCTAGTAGAGTATCACCTATTTCAACTTTAAGGAATGGATAGCGATAATTCAAAACACTTTATACAAACATGCTGCAATTAATTGGCATTTTCTTCTATTTAATTAAATAAATGGTAATAAAACATTACCATAAAGCAATATGGAACAGCAATATGCAGCAAACACATAAACGAACATTGCAAACTATCAATTCAGAGACTCTCGTACTTTTTTCATTTACTGATTTTTCACATTCTCAAAATTTGCTCTGTTGCAGTCTTACCAGTTAATTTTTCTCTCCTCTCTCTCTCTCTTTTCTAAAATTTCAAAATGTAAAATTTTTCAGTCCGTTCTGACCGAAGAGGCCCAGTGAAGAAGTACAGCCGTATATATTGCAAAAGGCCACTCTAGACATACTTGCATGTTTCTTCACATTTCTGACAGATATATGAAGGAATCTGCTTTAATAGTTGTCGATCAAATTCAAACCTTTCTGCATGACTGATGCTCTCTCTTTCGGTCTCTCTCCATTACTTTAGCTTTCTGTATATCCAGCTTTTATTCTCTGCCTGACACAAATTTTTATGTGTATCTTGTTTCTTTTGTTTTGTCTCTGTTTTAATTTATCTCTCTTCTCCACTGTCCTCTCTGTGATCAGATGTTAGCTTAATTAGTTTGAGGGTCCTGCTGTCTAAAGTCCATCTAAAGTTCATGGTGCTTCACGAAGACTCAATCTCTCCATATAAAGGAGTATTCAGAGGAATCTTGCTGTATAAAGGAGTGAACTTGATATGTTATAAAACTTCTGCAACTTTGTCATTTCACACAGATGAATGCTTCAGCACAAGGCATTTACATGTCAATGATGACTGTTGGCTGAAAAGAAACAAGCCACTTGCCCAGTGAGATAATACGAAGAAAGCAGCATTATTATTACTGCGTTGCACATTATCATTTCAGTTCGTTCTTAAACCACTTATTTGGTGCAGTTCAGCACACATTGTGCTGTGACCCTGTCACAATTTAATGCAAATTTTGTAACAAAAAGAAGAAGAAAAAAAACACCTGTTATTGAAAGAATGGGGGAGTTAAAAACCATATTTAACACAACAGAAAACCCACACGCCGATGTGTGTACCGGAGCATGTAGTGATGTTGCCCATTTCACATGCGACAGGGAGTTTCTTAAAGCAACAGCGAGTGAAAGTTGGCTGTTTTGATTCCAAGATCCAGAGAGATTTGGTAAAATATTGTCATGAAAAACAAAATAATGGCTGTTTTTTTTAACTTTATTAAAATCAGGATTTGAGGGGAAAAAAGTTTGGTATGATACAATCCCAAATTTTGCTCTATCCTGATCAGGAATGAGAGCCACTGCTCTAAAAGCTTAACTTTTTAGAGATTCTGAAGATTTTTGGCTTTAAAAAGGTCACAAAAGCACTATAAATGTGATGAACGGAGCAAAATCTGTTTCATTTTTGTTTCAAAAAGCTTACATTTTTACCTTTCATACCAGAAATATATCAACGGCATGAAAAGCAGAAATTAAATTTCTCCATGTTAGTGGTGGAGGTTTTTGAAACATGAAACAGTAATGCAGGTATGCTGTCATAACATCGTATGATGACATGACATTTATATTGTGAGAAAACTGTCTTCAAAGTTGTAATTCACTTAGCTCTGCATATTTGCACAAGTCACTGTTTAATTGGTTCATACACAAAAATATACATGAACAAATTTTTTCTGTGCATTGTTGCAGGATTATGGATTATTACATAGAAAGGATGCCGTGAGAAAATACTGTGTCTGGTCACTTGAGTGATTTGTTTGTTTAGTAAAAGATGAGCTTCAACACAGGGCACTAAATAATTATCTTTATATGATTTCTGTTTTATTAGCCTTATATCCTCTTCTAAACATCTAAATATTCAGATTAAAGGCATTACTTTATCAAATGTTTGCTAGTTTTGTGATATCAGCCTGATATGATATACAAAGAAGAGTTATCTTTTAAAAAGTGGGACACTGCAGGTTCTGGGACTGACATTTGTTGTGCGTCTGTATTTTGTGGCATTCATTTTTGTTTACATACTTATGTATTTAACTAATATGGCAAAATAAGCTTGAAATTACATGTTTAAAGGGATAGTTGAGCGAAAAGGGAAAATGTTGTCATAATTTACATAAGATATTCTGAAGATTTTAGGCTTCAAAAAGTTCACAAAATCACCAGGAGCTTTTTTTTAACTTGTTACTATTGAAAACTTGACATGCTCATTCATGATAATTATTTTTAATCAGTTTTTTTCAATGAATGTGTTGATCCAGTTCACAAAACTGATCTGAATGATTTATTCAAGAATTAGACTTATCCGATCCAGTGAACTGCACACAGCAGTTAACAGCTCACTGAAGGGGAATATTATCAGTCAATAGTGACTTAAATTTTGGTCTGTTTCTCATACAAAGTTATCATATGACTTCAGAAGGGTTAAAACATATGGCACAAATCAAATGGACTACTTTTATGATACTTAAATGGTGCTTTTACATCCTTTTTGAAGTGTGAAAGCTTCAATTATAATATTTCAGAAGCTATCCCTTTAAATGTGACCTTCTAGTGTGAAAATATGTGACTAAGAACAGAAGTTTCCTGTTATATTCTGACTACAGCAATGAATGTTTTGATGATGGTTGGTTTAGCTCATATATTGAGATACACACACACACACACACACACGGACAGAGTTCATGGTTCAGTGAGGCATGATACACACTTTAATAAGTGTCAGAAACAGTTTACTTCTTAGCACTTTGGCTCCAAGTTAATACAGTCTAGCAAATATCATCCTGGCAGACATTAGTAGCCTTCTCTCTAACACACACGATCACCTTCCTCTGTCTATGTATGGAACGCCCTCATGTCTGTGTATATACATTCTCCCTACATGTTTAAAATACTAATGAACTTCCAAACACTCTTTTCCATCATGGGTCAGTCCATCACAGGAAAACACATTATCAAAAATAATGGCTAGTGCGGTGGCTGCGATATACGTAAACCCACCAACATCCGTTGCCATGATTTTTGGAATGACTTATCGTGATAGGAAAAAAATATGCTTTAGTGTCATAACATCGGTTAATGGAAACGCTGTCATTTCCCAATAGTTTTTTATCGCCATTAGGAAATATCGCAAAAGTTTTGTGCAAATCTGTAATGGCAACCAGGCTAATGTTAATATGTTTGGTCTGCAATGCTGCTATTGGTTATTGCTGCTGCAGAGTAAGTACAGGACTTGCTATTGCCAATACATACACTACACATTGTTGTGAGCAAGACATGATGCTTCTGTACAATATAGCATACAGGAATTACCCGTAGAAGATGGAGGGTACAGGTGGAGGGTTTCTAAAAGTGCATTGCAACTACGACAGCAAAGCTGACCAAGTATTTCAAAGTTGAGCAGCAAGCTCATTGGCTACTGATACAGCAGGAACCAATAAGCTGTGCCCTTTAGAGAATTTTGTATTTCTTTAAATGCCACTTTGTTATATAATGTAAATAGTGTTTTTGCCCCTATGTTTTCACTTGGGTATCCAAGACATGACTAGCAACACTAGTTGTTTGATCTGGGGCATGATTTGTTTCATGCAATTAACGTGGAACAGTAAATTTCTTAAAAATCACTTTTGGTAGCACTTTTGGTAAATATCATAAATCATTAGATTTCCCAGTGAATGAATGGATGGGTTTTTTTCCTGAAATTTTCCCCTTCATTCCTTCCTCTGGTTCCCCTCATAACCCCTGAGGTCTCACAGTATGGAGTAAACTATCTGTCCAATCCACTTAGAGTTTATTAAGGACACACACATACCCCATTGTGAGTTAACTCTAATTACTGGAGCTTGATTTGTAGCAGTCAGGAGTTTACCAGTAAGGTCATTGGTAAGATGTGTGGAGATGCGAGAGGATTCATTTAAATTAATTTAGTTTTATGAACATTAATAAAAAGACATGCTTTTCACAAATGGTTTCTGCTCTATTGTTTATTGTCAATATCTTCAATCAACAGTAACAGGTGATATAACTCTACAGATTGATAATTGATTGGGGAAATAAATGATTCAGTTCTCTGAAATAACAGTCTTAAAGCGTTGTTTTGTGTTCAATAGGCTCTTTTCCTGCTGTCAAGTACTTTAGAAAACGATTTTGACATCCCTCAGTTTGTAAAAATGGCATGTAGAGTAATGCACGTACAAAGGAAGCCCTTAGGGCAATACACATTGCACTATGAAAATGTTAAAATACACAGAATTTCTTATGGTAGGCTACATGATACTGGTGTGATCAAAATGCATACTAACCTCATCTGTGCAATGTTATATTCAAGTCATCAATAACTCCCATAATCACACAGATCCATGCAAGAATACCACAAAGGAACTGCTTGTATCAAACAAAACTCGCAGGGAAAACGCACAACCATAACACACATCTGTATGAAAGTGTGTAAATCTGCACATTTCTGCTCGGGTGGTTTCAGGGTGATTGTTTAAGTCGATTTGGCTTCTGTTCAATGACTGCTTACTAATTTATTAAGCTGAGGAATGTACTTTTGAAGACATTAAAAAAAAAAAACACCCCAGTGCTGATTTGGCATCAGTAATGTGATGTCATCAGGGACTGCGGTTCGCAGATATTGCTGTAGTATTACCTCATTTAACTCATGCCTTAATCAGACGTCAGACTTGCAAAAATTCGTATGCATGACTCACCCAGAAACGTTTGATTTATAGCTTAGATATGCAGGTGAGATGGTCAATGACATCTAGGGATTTAAGTTTTTCATATTATGGGATGTCTCTATGTCCTTCTTGCATACAGTTGTCATTAATCCAAACGCATTGCAGCATTCAGCGCGTAATGATTTGCGAGTGCTGGTCTTGTGCTGAGAGCAGCTTGCGGGACCTGGACTGTGAGTAAGCAAACAGAGCCTGTTTCACATTTTTATGTGCCGTTTATTTAGGGCTGTCAACAGTCTGTCATTCTGACAAGCCCATTCAGTGGAAGGAGAATAAATTCCGCGGGAGAAATGCCTGAACAGATTCAAGGTTTGTGGAAGTAACCGTGTTGCAGTCACACTTTGATCGTTGTTGTTTGTGTAGGTGTGACAGTGTGAGTTTGTGTACAATTATAAAAATGCTATTATTTTTGGACTTCTCAATGACACTTGACTTTTCTTGAGATGCTGAACAGCATTTTTTTTAATGTCCTGCTAGCATATTCAGTGCACTTTTGAGTTGATTTAATAATATATTTTTATTATATTTATTATATAAACATAATACTAATTTGTTTTTTATTTGTTTCTGTGCATATTAACGAATACATTAATTTAAAACTATTTACATTTAAAAAGTTTAAATTAGAGCACACTAAAAAAAAAAAGTCAATATGAAGGAATAAAAAAGATAATATGAAGGAATTTTCCATATTCATTTTTCACAGGTCTTTTTCCCATATTTTGATTTACAGGTTGTATCATGTTGTGTTTCAGGGTTAAAGGAAAAATCTGTAAACTGGCAGAATGTTACCAGTACGTTTTCCATTTTTCTACAGATTTAATTTTTTTTATAATTTCATTATATTATATCCAACAAGTTAATCAAATGAATCACAATTGATTGTATGTATCCATATTTGCTGATAGAAGCTCTCAAATAAAGCTAGACGTTACATTTTACCGCAGATACATTTCAGTATAACCCAATAAATTGACAGGCATAGTTAAAATTAAAATCAATCAGTAATATTTATTCATACTTTATACAGAGCAAAAGCAAGGCTTTACCACAGTGTTTTAATTGAATGTTCATTTATACTTCACATGAAGTACTGGAAAATATGAACATTTTTCACTCAATTCAGAAAGGCAGCTGAAAGTAGGCACACGTCGTCGTGTCTGTGTTTCCTCTCGTCTCTCATAAGGAGAAATCTCTGTTTGATTTATCCTGTTTGAAACAGACGGTGACACTTATATCATCTGTCTTATTGCTATGGTCCCTCCAGGAGCAGAAATCTAAACACAGCGCGGTATACACTTCTGCCTGCAGTGAACAGCACTGTCAGATGCAGGAAATGTTCTCCAGAAAACCTGTCTACACTCCCGTGAGCTCTGCTCTCAAGGGAACGTATCAAGGGGCTTTTAGGGTAATATTCATGGATGACTGAAAACATAACTTTTTTTATAATAAACTTTGGGAAGTATAGTGAAAATTCATTTAAGGTCATCATCAGCAAGTTGTAGGTGGCATGTTTATAGACCGAGGTAACCCCAGGTCGTGTGAAGCTGTTTGCCTGTGCTTAGACTCATTCTCCTCAGAGTGTAGACAGCTTGAACTCAAGCTGCCGGAGCTTCAGTTCTCATCTGGCAGACTTTACCTGTTTTCCATTCCAAGACTGAAGACTCATGACCTACTAGTGTCTTCTCACTGGCCTATTAGTCAAACGCCACTCACATATAAACCACCTGTCCACTAGCATTACCACAAACTCAGTCACAGTGGATGGGAGGTCCTGATTATTATCCAAGTAGATGGATGGAACAGTGTCGCCTTTGAGCTTTATTGAAGGGTTGTCACATTTTGATATAAATGCATTTTTTTTAAATGAAACCGTAATTTCATAAATATTTTAATTCTCAAATTATAGATTTATTTTTTTCATTTCAGAAATAAAGACATTTTCTCATGAAGCAAACAATGTAAAATGCAGTTTCCTTCAGCCACTGAAGTTTGGATTTGCATAAGGAATCCTAGATTAGATCCTAGATTAGAAGTTTTGCAGGCTTCATTATCCCGGAGAAGCAATCAGAAGTTCCAATCAGCTTCTATATTCATATATACCGTACACACATCAGGCCTGCCAGAAGATGTCTGAGCTTACCCCAGACTTACACACACTCTGCTTATGCCATTTGACCAAACAAGGAAGACTTCTGCACCATTTTCTCGTCAATCACTGGAACATGCACATAAACAATAGTTGTTTTTAACACATGTACTAATGCCCCGAAGCCTTGTTTGTGTGTTCACCTGTTTTGTCTGTGGTCTCTTATATAGTGAGTTAGATTTTCTCTCATCCATGATGTCTGTGAGGAAGGATGGCATTCATTTTTATTTTTTATGTATACTTTTGCTGGCCCACGTATAAAGAAGTGTCATGCTTTTATGGACCAGAACTGCTTTGTGTTTGTTATGATAGTGCATTACACAGATTCCACCATAATTGTTTTGTCATTTACTCATGAATGGAACGTTTCAATTCATGGAACATACGACTTCACCAGTGATTTGAGCCTTGTTTCGTTTGGCACATGTTCTGGGTTGTGAAAGGGTCAGTAGAATGAGCGTTGACAACCAAAAAAGGCCAGAGACATGTCCACATTTAACATTTAGTAATAAATCCTAGCAGACACAGTCTAAGTACACCTTCATAATGGATTCTTGAGCTTTCTGTGGTTTTGAGTCCAGTAAATTAGACCGACTTGTAGGTTCAAGTGTTCCTTGTAGTCACTATAGTCGTCATTTAGATTAATTAACTGCTGTAATATTCCTGATATCTCATATGGAACAGCTGTGATAAGATTTTAACGCAAAGCAGTTTTTCCACACTAAAAAATAAATAAAAATGCTGTGTCATGCAGCAACCAATCAGAACAGCATGTGGACGAGTCCTTGTATGGTTTTCCTTGTGGAACCTGAGGGATTTGCCAGATAGTAGCCTATCCTATCCTATGTTTTTAATTATCCAATATCAGTCAATTTCTCCTTGTCCATTTTTTATGTTCAATATAAATAGGTGATGGATTTCAGTCGACGTTTGGGTGTAGATAGTAAAGAAAAACAAGCATTGCATTAGCATTCAAAATTTATTTATTTATTTTTGCGTTACACCTGGTTAGGACACACTAACAGTGACTGTTGGGACATTTCAGGATCAGAATGTACTAAAACTTCTAGTTTAATCTTTATGAACCCTTATTTTCATAAAGATTGTTGATTGAGCTACATTTATGACCTTTTGTTCCTCCTTATATTCAAACAAATACAGCAATATCTCATGGGAAAGGTACATTCAAACCCAGCAGGTTTAAGTGATAATCTGCATCAGCTACCGGTATATTAAATCTATGAAATTTCAGAAATAACATCTGCATTAGATTAAAGATGAATTGATGTTTTAGACAAAGCCTTGTAGTCATTACCATATGATAGGATATTTGCCAAGCTCTGACAAGAAATGTGTTTTGATAAAACATACCAGGTCTTTCAGAAAATGTTGTGCATGGGAAACATGCACTTTGTTTCATTTGAATGGTATGAGAACAGGTGGGTTTATCTCAGTGAAGGATTTATGGATGTATGTTTGTGCTCTCTCAATGACCTTTTACCTCAAACACAATTTTTACTTCAAAAACAAATGTTTCTGTAAGAATAAATAATACTATAAATGTCATCTAATGCAGTGACATTCATACATCTTTAGGTGTGACTTTATGTGTCCAAATGCACATTTGCGCCCAGTGCACATTTACATTCACAAGCAGGCTCCCAGTACAAAACAGCATCTCTCACCTGACATTAGACCATTAAAAGTGATGCTTTGTCTTGTAGTGTAAATAACAAGGACACACAGGACACTCTGAATAATGAGGTGAATTTGAAATAAATCTGCTATCCTATAAGTGTCTTGTTTCATTCGTTTTCTGGTTCGGTTTGTGGTGTCATGCTCAGTTTGTTGGGTTCCATGCTGTAGCAGATTTTTGTTCATGTCTGACATGAACAGAAATTGTGTGTCCCAAGTAATTTGTCAAACACCCTGTTGTGTTCCGGGTTCATCTCATGAAAATGTAAGTACAATCTGTGTTCCGTTGGAAGGATGAAATGAATTATGTCGTGCATGATCAAGGTGTTATAACGTGTTTCTGTCTTTTCGTGTGTTTCTTCTTGCTCATAATTCTCTAAAAGGCTCTACGTTCTGCCTCAGATGCTGCAGATTTTACACATGCCAAAAATGGGTTAAAAGAGGTTAAAGAATGAGAATAGTGTGCAATATTTGTTGACTTACTGTACAATTGTCAAAAAACCCAAAACACTTTATTACATTACATGCAGATTAAGTAGTCAGCCATCATCATCATCACAAAATAAACCCTGACAAATAAATAACTACATGGAAAACTGATTTAAGTGGAAATTATTTTAGAATTCGAATCAGTTTTCAATACAATTATGGTGCAAATTGTGTTGAAATGAGAAATTGATCTGCAGTGTGATAAAACTTGCGTCTGTGTATTGAGAACATCGGATGGAAATAAACAGACACATCCTAATTTACATAACCGAGTCCAAAACATATACCCCCAGTTTTCAACTTGCAGTGATGTACAGTATCTTAAAATATGTCAGTGACGTGCCATTGTTTCGTCTCAAGATGCACACCAGTAATGTTTTTTTTTTTCTAAGGCTCGTTTATAAAAATGCCCTAAATGAACTAAGGCCTAATCCTGTCTTAATCTAAGGTCTAACTGTGAAACTAGGTCATAGAATCTGTGAATCTGTTAAGTTTGTAGGCGTAGTTGTTACTCCCCAACTCTGTTTCTGTCTGCACTGTTGTTGCATTGTTGCTCTAAGTACATATAGGCTCCAACATGGCTGTTGGATCATGATTCTTGTCAGCCGTCTGTGGATTATCTAAAAAAAATCTAAGTGTTATTTAATGATAGGACATTTCCGTTTTTGTGTTCCACTGCTCAGTGTTTTTCTATGTAAACATACGCTTGATAAATGTCTTTGACATTTCGCTACATCTTGCTGCTCGTTCAGCGACTCGTGCGTGAGCTTTGTGTTTTCATCTAAAATAACTTATTTTTTACAGCACAGCTCATCTGTCAGTTTCAAAACATTGGGCCGTTCCGATTTGATTAAATTCCTCAGCTCTGTGTCTCGAATTTTTAAATGTAAAAACAGTTCTGTCACGGTCCTTTGAAAGCAGAAATAAGGCATGACTGATGGCATGTGTAAGTCATGTTAAATATAAAATAGACAAGACAAAGTTCTTTGGTCTGCACAGGTTTACTCGCAGTGTGTTGCTGCTTACATTGTTGCTAAACAGAAAGAGGATCGCAATTCATTATTTCTGGCACATCATAATCAATTTAATTTGTGGGCACTGGGCATTATTTAGACAGCCGTATGAATGTGACTCCGAATGATAAGGCCATACCGCATGCATTTTCCCACAGTGGGTTCTTCTGTCATTATGGAGGAACTGTCTTTGTTGGGTTGTATCAATTATTTCCAGTAGTTCTTTTTCAGCTCTGTGGTGGTCTATTGTTAGGCTCAGACGGGGTCTTAAACAAGAGGGAGATACTCATACATTTTGCATGCTAAGAGACTTGATAGCTGATATATTCTTTCTCTCGCTTTCTGTTTTCCCTCATTCTCGATCTTTATTATTCAAAAGCATTTCATTGTTAATGAATTCTCATTAATTCCTCTATTATCAGGGCCATTGTGCTCGGTTGATTTTAGACCCAACATTCAGAGAGTAACTTTCTGGTCTTGGAAAGTTGTACTTGCACTTGGGGGATTTTTATCATTATAGGGTGGTTGTGTACACACATTGCCAACACACATTTATGTTCAAACACCACGTAAAAGTGAATTTTGCCAAATCAAAATAATCGCATAGCTTTAGAAATAACCTGGCAGATAAGAAGCTGCTAATATACAGCATGAATGAATCTTAAAAAGAACAAAAAAAAGTCAGCTCTTCCCCTATGATTCTACAAAAGCAAGCAATGAAGGTGAAATAGAGATCTCCTAAATTGGTGATGTCCATGCTACACTAAATGATTTAAAAATCTGTCAAATTCAATGTGGAAACCTTTGCTGTACTCTAATTTTGCTCTATTTATTTCATTTTATTAGCACTTATTGGGAAACTGAGGAATGGCAGCTTTCATACTTAATGAACACTCCTCCTGAAGACTCATTCTCACCAGCCATTCCTTCACTTTTGATCATACTTGATAAATAAATGATACCTATACCACCTAATGAGGAGCAATTTTTGTCTAATACTAAATAGCATATTACATTTCCCTGGTATCACATCCCTTTATCACATCTCGTTGTAAGATACAGTGGGGTCGTATACATTATATATATATAGATATAGATATATATATAGATATATATATATATATATATCCTCTTTTTTTATACCAAAATATGGTGCTTGATCGGGGAACTGCTCTGAAAACGACCTGGTATTTATGCTTGCTGAACGTTGATTTAACTGACTGCATAATCTGCACACAAATTTACATAGCACACGAGTATATGAGGCTTAGGAGTCTCTGATTCGGAGTCTTTATGCAATCACAAGCTGTTTTACTGCAATGTCAGAAGTAACAATAGATACAATCCCTATGCCCGTGGTTTTAGCAGATCCTAGTTTGAGACCAGCAGGTTTAGGGATTGATATGGATTTTTTTTTGTTCTGTGGTGGAAAGATACAGAATGGTTTAAGATTAAGGCACTGGCTGTGGTATCAGTGAATCTAATATGATTTTCAGTGTTAAGACAAAGAATTGTTCCTCATTAGGTGATTTAAAGGGTTAGTTCACCAAAATCAATTACTCGTTCCAAACCCATAAGACTTTCATCCATCTTCAGAAAACAAATGAAGATAATAAAATCTGACAGATTTCTGTCCCTCAATTGAAAGCTCATACTGGCTTGGTGTGCGAGAACCAATACGGTTTGTTTTCTCGTATCAAGTATGGTTGAGCTTACCAAACCATCCATCATCCATCTTCTTCCGCTTATCCGGGGGCGGGTCGCGGGGGCAGCAGTCTAAGCAGAGATACCCGGACTTCCCTTTCCCTAGCCACTTCCTCTAGCTCTTCCGGGGGGACACCGATGCGTTCCCAGGCCAGCCGAGAGACATAGTCTCTCCAGCGTGTCTTAGGTCTTCCCCGGGGTCTCCTCCCGGTGCGACGTGCCCGGAACACCTTCCCGGGAAGGCGTCCAGGAGGCATCCGGAACAGATGCCCGAGCCACCTCAGCTGACCCCTCTCGATGTGGAGGAGCAGCGGCTCTACTCTGAGCTCCTCCCGAGTGACCGAGCTCCTCACCCTATCTCTAAGGGATCGCCCAGCCACCCTGCGGAGAAAGCTCATTTCGGCCGCCTGTATCCGGGATCTTGTCCTTTCGGTCATGACCCAAAGCTCATGACCATAGGTGAGAGTAGGAACGTAGATTGACCGGCTTTCTTCACCACGACAGACCGGTACATCGACCGCATTACTTACCAAACCATTTACAATAAGTGATTTATGTATGTTTGCTGATAAATGTGAATAAAGCTCAAGTCTGTCATCATATAAATTGATTGTTTCTCTTCAGAAGACTTGGCTTAAACCACTTGATTCATATGGATTTATTTTACACTTTCTTCATGAATGTTTTGAACTGTTGGAGTTTTGGGTGAATAGACTTTAAATGGAGGGAGAGAAATCTTTGAATTTTATTAAAAATATCTTAATTTTGGTTTTGAAGATGAACGATAGTCTTATGGGTTTGGAATGACATGAGAGTGATAGATTGATGACAGAATCAATTAAAGATCATGCTTTTAATAAAACTTGGCTGTCTATACAGTAGAATTTATATATATGGTATGGTATGGTAATTTATTTATATAGCACAATTAAATACAATTTACATTGTCCAATGTGCTTTACAATATTAATAAAAATCATAAGAACAAACAACAATACAACAACAGTACAGGTATACATTTAAATAGAATACTATAGGATAAGTGCTTCACCCATTTAAAATTATGAGATAGAATTGAATAATGCTTTATCATGTGTTAAATTCCTTATCCAATAAAAGTGTTTTTAGCTTTGATTTAAAAACAAATAACGAAGTGGCCACTCTAATTGAAATCGGCAAATCATTCCATAGTCTGGGACCAACTACAGAAAAGGCACGGTCCCCCCTAGACTTAAGTTTTGACTTAGATTTGACTCTGATTTGATGACCGTAGTGATCTAGTCGGATGATGCTCAGTCAATAGAGCAGACAAATATGGTGGAGCCAGATTATTTTGTGATTTGTACACAAAAATTAAACGTTTATACTCCACTCTATAACGCACTGGCAACCAGTGTAAGGAGCGTAAAATTGGCGTGATATATTACGTTTTTTTGCACCCGTCAGAAGTCTAGCTGCCGCATTTTGTACTAATTGAAGTCGTGACATTGCTAAATGGCTAGTCCCAGCATAAAGAGAATTACAATAATCCAGCTAGAAAAGATAAATGCATGTATTACTTTTTAAAAAATTTTAAAAGAGAGAAATGTCTTTACTTTTGATAGTAATCTTAGCTGAAAAAAGCAGGATTTCACTACTGAATTTATTTGCCTCTCAAATTTTAAAGCTTCATCAAATACTACACCCAAATTTCTCACCCACGGCTTCACATAAGAAGATAAACCACCAAAATAAATTTTAGGTATGGTGGAGTAATCTGAGGGTCTAATTAAAATCATTTCCGTTTTGCTCTCATTAAAGTTCAGAAAGTTTGAGGACAACCAGGTCTTTACTTCGGCCAAACAGGCCATATATTCTGACATACTACTGACTTGTAACAATAGCTGGTTAAAAAAAAACTGCAAATATAATTTAAGTATAATTTCATTTTGATAAAAAGATAATTAAAATATTTTATCGATAATCGCCTTAAAAAATATTGCGATATCCGATAATATCGTCTACCCAAGCCCCGCCCCCAACACGCCCCGCTGGAGACAACGCTACCGACATACACCGTTAAAAAGTCATGTTGAGTTTGGCTGCACTTTAAAGGTTAAAGGTTTTACTTTGGTTAGTTTGAGCATAAACGAGCATAAAACATTAGCTTTGCTGTTATGTAAGTGTTGCTAATAATGTCCACACTGTTCTATCGCATGTGTTTGAAACGGATTTCGTTTCGCGATGAGAAATGTTAAATATAACTAAACTGAACAGAAGACAATTTGGTGATTGTAATGTTGAATGCATGTTGATGTTATAGCAAGGTGTCTTGCCTATTTGTTTTTCATAAGTTCCAATGTTTCTCTTTCTTTCTTTTTTGGCGCTATCGTCTGATTTAATGATGATCAGTTTAATTTCCTAAAGCGCTGTTTTTAAACTTGTATTTAAACTATACTATATTTATTATTTGTCTAAAATTGGGAATTAAAAGCGAATTTTTTCGTTCTGCATGAGCAAAAAACTTTTTTTTTTTTTTTCTCCTCCTTTTTGGTCTTAGAGTTCCATGGTCACCTTAAGCCGTTTACGAAATAAAAATTATAGCTTTATTTATTTAGAGACAGAAGTCATTAAAAGTTATATTTGGATATTATTTAGTTTCTGTTGTTATTTATTTTTATTTTCATTTAAAGCAAAGTATAATGCTTCCAATAGGCCTATAGCCTGTAACGGCGCTGCCAACATTGTAAATCTGAACGCGTGCATGAGAAATTCAAATCAACAAAATATCTTAATCCGTTTGCAATATAACGTAATTTTAATTTTAATTGCAATGGTCATGTTTGTAGGCTATATCTCTGCTTTTCTGAAATAATCGGATACTTTGTTTTTTTTCGTCTGCAGAACAAAATTTTATAAAAACGAATAGCATATGAATAAAATAAAAATAATTTAAAGATCAAGAAATCCAGAAAAAAATGTTTGACACAAAATTACGAAAGTAAGGATAAAGGATGTATGACCGTGAACGCATCTCAAGGTCGCGGCTACACAGACTCATGTTGCTGTTAGAGCAGTCCGCACCGAAAAACGGGCATATCAAATATTAGTTTAAGTTGCAAAAGTTCAGTGAGTTATTTTCTTTTTCCTTTGTTTTTTGATCATCATTAATGGTGGCAGCGAGTTTTTTTTCTTTCTCAACCGAAGACAAAATCGACTATGTTTACGGGGATATTTGAACTTGAAAAAAAGGTGTGTACTGACGTCTTTCTGTGGTTGAAACAACAATTCTTCTGATGTTTATTCATGTTTATTTGATTCTATAAATTGACTAAGGATAATTGTGAGATATAATTCTGTGTGTATTTGCCCGTGCACAATGCGAGAGGCGGCTCGTTGTTTGAGTGCGCAGCTCAGAACACATCGCGCATGCAGAAGTGTTCTTTCGTCTTGCGCTTAAAGAATCAAGAAGAATCGATTTTCTATTCCTAATCCTAACTAGCCTATAAAAAATATTTCTTTCATATTATTGCATGTGAATAAATATGTATAACTATAGGGCTATGTGAAATATAGGCTATGTCATTTTTTTATATCGACGATTATCGTCTAGAAACTAATGTTATAATCGACATCGCGATACTTGGGAGACATCGTCGATATACGATAATATCGTCATATCGCCCAGCCCTAATCTATTAAGGATGGGATATCTAAAATTGTAATATCTTGGATATTTAGTTTCAAATATCTTAGTTTTCAATTTTTTTATATTTTGTATTAAATATCTTTCAAAATTCAATATCATAAAGCAAGCTTTGCTTAATCTTGTGGTAGTTCCTTGGAAGCAGTCATTGTATCAGCCTGGTACCTTGTAAACACTTCAAAGTGATACAATTGTGCTCCCTGACACCTGACAATTGTGTAGAAGCCAGGCATTCATATTGAAAGGTGATTTTAGTCAGATAATGCCGTTTTTTGCATGTAGTATACATCAGACAGTCAGTGAATGGTTTGTGGTCATGTTGTGTAATGGCTGCAACTAGGATCACAATGACTTCAAGAGTTACAGCGCTGGTTTTTAGTGGCCTGTTGGAACAACAAACATGTTTCGGTAATCTTTCAAACTGCTCTGAGACACTGTAGCCCTCGACTCCTTCAGCGGTTTCAAGATGAAATCCAAAAGAAGCCTGTGACATATTTGTTTATAAGCTTTGGATGGAGCCAGTTATTTCAGATGTGTTGAAGTTTTAAATTCGTGTCAAGTGTTGAGCCAGTGGCAGATAAAATTACACTTACAATGTTTTTTACAGATCAAAGATGAGTTATTCATTTGTTGATGCGAATGTCTCAATACAGATAAGAGAGTGTTACTTCAGACTTTGATTCTTCTTGGGATCAAATAGGTCTGACTATGTTTGTTTGTGTGCCCGCAGGTCCGAGGCAGTATGAACCAGACTGATGTTCTGTCTCCATGCCAACTGAAGCTTCAGGTCGAGGTACACCTAAACCCTCCCGTCAGAAGGTGACCTCTCTGCCCCAATCCAATCTCTACAGGGTGAGTGACCAGATTTCTGCACATACACAGTGACAGCACTGTTGAAATGCATTTTCACTTTTTCTTGCTTAAGTTTATTCTTCTGTTATGAAATTGCAGCATATGTGAGCTTTTTCACATCGTAGTGCAATGAATTTGATGGGGAATGATGATAATGAAAATAACTAATTCTGATGCCTGTTTGAGTTCAGACAACTCACTTTGTGCTGATTATTACGGAAAGGCCATTAAAGGTCATATAAGTTTGATTAAAGGAATTTTTGTTAAATAATTCAATCTTCATGTTTTTTAAACCTCTCTTTGAGTCACTCAGTGCGTCTTTCCATGTATATTTATGTAGAGAAATGCATTGTTTTGTCATATTTACTCTTTATTTAAAAAGTCATTTTGTCATAAGTATACTTGTAAATTGTACACAAAGTATATTTGGACAAAAATTGAGCTACATAAAAAAAAAAAAAAAACCTGACTGATAATAAATTATATTTTTCAAAAGAAAGTTTGTTATAAAACAGATTTAAATGGTTAAACAATAGATATAGTGTATACAACGAATTAATTCAGAAACTTTTCAGAAAATATTTTTTCAGATTTTTTTTTTTGTCAAACCTTTGAATCATGTTCATAGTTCATATGAACTACACCTGTGAATGGGAAGTTGAGGGAAGCATACTTCATACACTACTGTTGAAAATTGTGCGGTATGCAAAATGTGTAATGTGTTTGAAAAAGTCTGTTGTGCTCAGCATGGCTGCATTTATTTAATAAAAAATGCAGTAAAATGATGTGAAATATAGTCACAGTTTAAAATAACTATATTGTTATTTGTTTTCTATTTTCGGTTTTAAATTTCAAATGTAAGTTATTCCTGTGATGGCAAAACTATTACTCCAGTCTTCAGTGTCCCATGATTCTTCAGAAATCATTTTAATATACTGATTTGGTGCATGCTCATAAATTTTCTTATTGTAAATGTTGTGCTGCTTAATTTTTTTTTGTGAAGCCGTGATACATTTGATATGATACGTGATACATTCAGGATTCTTTGATGAATAGAAAGTTCAAAAGAACAGCATTTATTTGAAATAGAAATCTTTTGTAACCGTTTTGACACTACTGTAAATGTTTTTTTTTTCATAAAACCCTTTTCATAAATTGAACGCATCCTTGCTGAATAAAAGCACTCTGGTGTCAAATTACTTTGACACCAGTTGTTTGAAGTAACAGAATCTTTAAATGGATCAAAAAAGGAATTTGTTTCGAGAAAAGCTTAAGCTTAATTTGTTGGCACTTCTGCTTATGTTTTGTTATAAAATGCATTTCATGCATTTGTAGGCATGACTAAAGTGTCCAAATACTTTTTGAGGCCACTGTTGCCTTTCTTTGTATCTGTACCTGGTTATAATATGTTCAGGAAAAGCATACAGTAACATTAATGTGTAATTGTATTCAAATCCACAGCTTTTATAAATTGTTTTGTTCTGAAAGCGTACAGTGTATATTAGTACCTAAATGGTACATATATTTCCTGTTGAAAAGGTCCCACCCCAGTGACGGCTTTTATACCTTTTTGTTCTGAAAGTGTACTGTGGATTTATATTAGTACCTAAATGCTACATATATTTCCTTTTGAAAAGGTACCACTCCAGTGACAGCTTTTATACCTTTTTTGTTCTGAGAGAGACTGTCACTGGGGTGGTACCTTTTCAACAGGAAATATATGTACCATTTAGGTACTAATATACACTGTACGCTTTAAGCTACTAATATTCACCCTTTAGGGCTCAATAAGGTACAAAGCTGTACCTTTTGAAAGGGTACTGCCCCAGTGACAGCTTTTGGACCTTTTTTTCCCTGAGAGTCAGAAAGATCGATCTGTCTGTCTGTCTGTCTGTCTGTCTGTCTGTCTGTCTGTCTGTCTGTCTGTCTGTCTGTCTGTCTGTCTGTCTGTCTGTCTGTCTGTCTGTCTGTCTGTCTGTCTGTCTGTCTGTCTGTCTGTCTGTCTGTCTGTCTGTCTGTCTGTCTGTCTGTCTGTCTGTCTGTCTGTCTCTCTCTCTCTCTCTCTCTCTCTCTCTCTCTCTCTCTCTCTCTCTCTCTCTCTCTCTCTCTCTCTCTCTCTCTCTCTCTCTCTCTCTCTCTCTCTCTCTCTCTCTCTCTCTCTCTCTCTCTCTCTCTCTCTCTGCGTGGGTGTGCCGTTTAGCAGCTTGACACTGAAATCTTTGGAGCTTAATTATGGTCCTGTCACATCGGTAGAATGAAACATTTCGATCTCTCCCCGCGTAATCATTAAACATGAACATCAAAATCGACCCATCATTAATACCCTCTGTGACATGTGTGTTGGATGACAGAAATAGCTAAGATTTATGGTGTATTGATGGATATGGATACCCTTGTGCTACCTAAACAGTGAAAAATATCATGGCTTTAAAATATATCCATATTCATATTTCATGGTATTTAAATGCTATTCCATGGTACTTAAATGGGCCCTATTAAGTTTTGATTTGGTTTTGGAGGTGTACTAGAATAGGTTTTCATGCTTGAATGTTCAAAACATAATTTTTCACATATTTTACATTGCTGTCACAACTCTCTTGTCGCAGCTCCGCTTCAAGTGTGTTTATGTCTCACTCCTTACCATAACCGCAAGTTTCAACACACTACCAATGCAATTCAACCAGGATTCGCCACTTTTTTTTTGCGTATGCCCTAGGCAGGAATTATTTAAATTAGGAATATCGTGACCTGTGCATTCCCAGTAGAAAACTCAAGACTACAATGATATAGAGAATAACTCCCGTTGGAGTGACTTAGCGCTTTGTATCTTTGCAGACCTTTTTTCATGCTTAAACAGCAACATTACACACTAAAGAAAGTTGAAAATGTGAAAAAGCATAATAGGACGGGCCCCTTTAAAAAGTATTACTGTACATTCAAAATGTCTGTTTTTTCCATTATACTGTTAGTGAAGCTAGTTAATATATATATATATATATATATAGTATAGTGTATAGTGTATATATATGTATAGTGTGAGAGTATTGCAGGCTTGGATTTAAACTGTGTTTCTTTGTCTTTTTTCAGTTGATGTGTGTTGGACATACTCCGATAAATGATATTTACTTGAGGCACTTAAATAGTAAATCTGGGCTTTTTATAAACATTAACTGAGGCCAAAATGGTGTCACATCCTGCCAATTGATCAGCTTTGTCTTGTCAAGCAAGGGGAGACTTAGATGGTATTAGACTGACATTTTGTTGATATTTTGTGGTTGGTTAGTCTGGATAAAAGGACACCCATTGACATTGTAGGCAGCTCCCTGTTTTTTTCTCCTTCTCTCAATCAGCTTTTAGATGTTTGCACAACATTATTGGGGCATGAAATAACGGGACACTTTTTCAACATCTCTAATCCTCCTCTGGTGACCCACTGAAAAACTCAGCCAGATTATTCTGCTCATATTGGTTAGATCCAAATCAGTTTTTGAGAGGCTGTGTTATGTACACATTTGATTTGGGTGATTTGCTTATTTATGAATTTTTTTTTTTTTTTTTTTTTTTTTTTTTTTAACAATTGTTTATTGAGTTTTCTTTTTTAAAGTCATGAAATACAAAGATACCAAGCAAAAAGCAACTATACAAATCTAGAACCAACCCACCCCATCCCACCCCACCCCTGGTAGACTACAAGAGGGATAGAAAAATAATAATAATAAAGAAAAAAAAATGACAAGTACAAATATTGAATGTCTTACATGGATGTTAAAAAAGTTGACACAATATCCAAAGTAGCTTGCCATAAATCCACAGTCTTAGCATCGGATCCATGCATACGAGAAGTCGAGAGTTCCATCGATATAATGTCCAGCAAAGATACTGTCCATGTTCGTCTGTCCATTGTGTGAGGAGGATTCCAGCGGTTAACTAACATTTTTTTTGCCGCTGTGAGAGCGGCTAACAGTAAATATCTCTGTCGAATGGATAAGGTAAGGACCCTAAAATCATTCAAAAAAAAAAAGGTGTGGGGTCAAACAAATATCAGTGTCCAACAGATATGATAAGTCTTGTGACAGCTGGGTCCAAAAAGGTGAGAGAGAGAAACAGTCCCAAAAGAAGTGCAAGTACGTGCCTAGAGATCCTTGAGAGCAAAGATTACACTTGGGAGAGGAGGATAGATTCATATAGAAACGTTTCATAGGAGTCAAGTAAACCCTATGTAGTAATTTCCAGTGTATCATTTGATGATTGGGGTTCTTGGAAGACAGCTTAAACATTTTCCATACCTGATCCGAAAATAAAACATGCACATCTTCATTAAGATCCTTGGCCCAAACAGTTGTAATAGATAAGGGTTTGTAAGAATACTCAAGAAGATACCGATAAATGACTGAAACAGAGGAGGGAGATCTCTCAGAAGGAAGGATTAATTTGCGCAGTGGGTGAATAGGTAAATTGGAGACCCAAGGCACCCCATATGCCCGAAGGGCCGATCTTATTCGCAAATACATATAAAAAGATGTACCTTGTAAATTATATTGAGCTTTAATGTTCTGAAATGATTTTAGACCCATATCATCATAGATCTCTCCCAAAGTGTTTACTTTTTTCCCCCATTGCGGACAATGAAAAGGGACCTTGCCAGACAAAAGATTATTATTATGGAAAATAGGCGAATGCTTATGCCAAATTGTAACTTGGTGTGTTTGCTTTTCGACTTCCCTCCAAGTGGAAAGAAGATGAGTTACAATGGGACCAAACTGAGATTTACACTGCCTCAGTGGAACCCCGGAAAAAACAAGATGCTTCAGTTCATAGGGATAAACTATAGATTCCTCAAGTGCTCTCCATGAAACAGAAGCATCAGAATCAAACCAGACTGATAAAGGGCGGAGAGTAAAGGCTTGAGCATAAAGTCTAAAATTAGGGAAAGACAGACCTCCATGTAATCTGTCACGCTGTAAAGTAGTCAGCTTGATTCAAGGACGTTTTCCATCCCATATATACCGAGAAACGCATGCATTGAGTTTATTCCAAAAGCCAGCAGGTGGAGAAAGAGGAATCATAGATGAAAAGAAATTAATACGTGCAAGAACATTCATTTTAATTACAGATATACGAGCATGAAAAGAAGTAGGGAGACGAGACCACTTTTCCAAGTCTGAGGATATTTTTGCTAAAATACTATTCAGGTTTTTCGAGATAATTTCCTTCAGGGATGGAAAGATATCTATCCCCAGGTACTTAAAGGATTGAACCACCGGAATAGATATGGATAGGGGTGTGGGGTCAATTTTGAAATTAAGGGGGAGTAAACATGACTTGGTCCAATTAATTTTAAAGCCAGAGAGGGATCCAAATTTGTCAAATAAATTCAACACCTGAGGGATAGAATGTGACGGTTTCTCCAAAAACAATAAGATGTCATCAGCAAACAATGAAATATGATGGTGTGTGTTTCTTATAGTTATTGGGGAGATAATTTCAGATTGTCGGACCGCTTGAGCTAAGGGTTCCAAGGATAAAGCAAACAACAGAGGAGAAAGCGGGCAACCCTGACGAGTACCTCGCTGTATAAGGAATGGATTTGAACAAACTGAACCTGTAAGAACAGTAGCTGCTGGATTGGTATACAGAATTTTAATCATGTTTATAAAACTTGATCCTAAACCCAGATGTTGTAGAACCACCCACAAATAGTCCCATTCTAGCTGGTCGAAAGCTTTCATCGCATCCAGAGATAATACTGCGCAAGGGGAAGTCAACATACTTGCTGAATTAACTATATGACATAGTCTGCGCAAGTTATCAGAGGCAGAACGAGATTTAATAAACCCTGTCTGGTCATAATGGACTAATCTATTCATAAATCTCTCTAAACGTCGGGCCAGCACTTTAGCATACAATTTAACATCCGTCCCTATCAAAGAAAGTGGCCGATAGCTAGAACAGGAAGTTGGATCTTTGTCCTTTTTTAAAAGAAGAGAAATAATGGCTATATTAATCGATGAGTGAAATGAACCTTGAGAAACCGAAAAATTTATCATATCCAACATTAGAGGGCCTAAGTCAGACCAAAAAGTTGTATATAATTCGATTGGAATACCATCTGTGCCAGGGGATTTCCCTTTGTTCATAGACTTAGCAGCTAACTCCAGCTCCTGAAGAGTAATCGGTTCAGCCAGATATTCCGAATCTGAATCCGACAGCCGAGGTAAATCAAGATTGGATAGAAAGGAGGCAGAAGAGTCAGGGTCACCACTAGAAGAGGTATAAAGGTTAGAATAAAAAGAGCGAAAAGTGGTATTAATGTCTTTAGGATCTGTCGTAATGTCCCCAGATTGGGATTTCACCGCAGGAATATTAGCAAATTTTTCACTGTTGCGTAATCTCAAAGCTAAAAGGTGACTTGGTCTACTCCCCTGAAAATAATAATTCTGCCTGGATCTTTGAATCAAAAATTCTGCCCTGGATCTCAGTAATGAGTTGAGTTCAGTCCTAACCGCCATGATTTTGCTGAGTGTATTGTCCGAAAAAAATCGTTGATTATCTTTTGTCAAGTTCTGAAGCTGCAATTCCAGCTCAGCTATCTTTTTATGTCGTTTTTTTTGGAGGAAAGAGGCAAATGAAATTGAGTTATTCCTTATAAAGCCTTTAACTGCATTCCAAAGTGTTCGCGGATCGTCCACTGAGCCTCGGTTAAATTCAATAAACTCAGCAAACTTTTTTCTGAACTGACTGCAAAAGTTTCTGTCCTGTAACAGCTTAGGGTTAAATCGCCATCTAGGGGCCCGAGATGGCCGAGGGACCAAAGATAACTTGCACAAAATACTATCATGATCAGACAGCGATAGGGAGCAAATATCCGCATCTTGAGCAGCTGAAGATAAAGAAGTAGAAATAAAAATATAGTCGATTCGTGAATATGTTTTATGGGGACCGGAGAAGAATGTGAATGATCTAGCAGAAGGGTTTAGTAATCGCCAAATATCCACCAGAGAGGATGAAGTTGCACATTGCCGTAGTTTATCAGAACAAAGAGCTTGGGAGTGTGATTCCTTTGGCCCAGATCTATCTAAAGTATGGGACATTACAGAATTCATATCTGCACCCATTACAATTTCAAAGTCAGAGAATTTCAAGAGATAAACTGAGAGTAAAGAGAAGAAAGCAGGATCAGGAGTACATGGAGCGTAAACGGAAAGAAATACAATATTCCTATTCTCCACAGCTGTTTTTATGTGCGTTACTCTACCATCCAAGTCACAGCCTTTATCCAAAATAGTGACATTTAAAGTCCTCCGCACCAAAATTAGGACACCTTTAGTTTTAGTATCAGTAGATGAATGAGATACCACTTCATAAAACTTATTATTGCACCTGCGTACATCCTCCTCTTTCAAATGGGATTCTTGAACTAACGCTATATCAATCTTTCTTCTTCGCAAAAAATCCAAAAAACTTGTGCGTTTGTGAGGGCCGTTTAGGCCATTTATATTGCAACTCAGAATATTAAGCTCAGTCATAAGTATCCAATTGAAATGCTGCTAGATAAAACAAAGTATAACTTAGAAAATGAAACCATTTGAGTCTACCATCAAACCACCCCCCACCCTTCCCATCACCATTTGGAGAAACATAACAATATTCCCATAAACTATGGCGGATCAAACCAAGAACAAACCTTGATCCGCCAACCCCCCTTAATACGATCAGTGGCGTCAACAGAAACCTGCACATTACCGAAGCACCAACATTGGCCCAGTGCTGAAATAATGACTAGCAAGTACATAAAAAGCAAAATAATAATAATAAAATAAATAATAAAAAAATAAAAATAATAATAATAATAATTATTGTATATACACATTTGGCTAAACGTGTAAAAAAAAAAAAAAAAAAAAAAAAAAAAAAAAAAAAATGTACATGGCACACAACCCGATAAGAAATACAATATAGTGAGAGCTCAGCCTTTTAATAATTATGGCATACAAAATAAAGTGAGGTGAACTCTATGAAATATCACCTAACGAGTTAGAACTTTTTAGAGCATCTCAGCTATGACCGGCCGAACGAAGATCAGCGGGGGTTAGTAGCTAACTGGCAACCGAGAAAGTGTCTTGCTTCCTCTGGGGAGTACAGCATTTTTGGCTCGCCTTGATTGAGAATAACCTTCAGCGTTGCAGGATAAAGGAGGAAATTCTGGATTCCAGCTTCCCTCATTTCCCTCCGAATTGGTGCAAACGCACTTCTTCTTTTTGCAGTCATAGGAGAAAAGTCTGGAAAGAAGGACAGCGCTGCTCCGTCGCTTGTTTTCACCGGAGCATGCAGTCTAGCAGCCCGCAGAATGAGCTCCCTGTCCGTGTAGCGCAGAAGTTTAAAGAGAAAGACCCGTGGTTTAGCGCGATCTGAGGAAGCCTTTGTATACACGCGATGTGCTCGTTCCACTTCAATCTCTCTTCCCGCTAGAGAAGGGAGCCACGTCGACAGCGATCTTTTCAAAAAGCCCATGGGGTCGTCCTTTTCGGATCCTTCAGGCAATCCAATCAGCCGCAGATTGCTGCGCCTGTTGCGATCTTGTAAATCCACCACCTGTTGTTCAAGTGCGGTTAATCGCATATCGTGATCTGCGACTACTTTCTTTTGTTCACGCATCTCACCTGTGAGAAGGTCGAGTTTAGAGCATAGCGACTGGACAACTGACATGTGAGAGGCAAATTCACTCCGCATCGCCGTCAGCTCGGTTTTTAGGATGTCCTCAAAGCGTGCAACCGTGTTAGCCATTTTGTCAACCGTATCATCCGTGGTCGGAGCCTTGGATCTCTTCTTAATCGGAGAAGATGACGGCGAAAAATCTTGCTGTTTCCGATTGTGTGACATCTGGCAAAGTACAATTATTGAATAAAACTTAAAATAAAACAAAAAATCGGCAAAAAAGGGGCCAAATGTACGGAGCTCTACTCAAGTGCGACAGGGTTCATGAGCACGTCACGTGACTCTCCGCTTATTTATGAATTTAAATGACCAGCACAGCCTGTGTATTCACAGATAAATCAGGGGTCTGTCAAAATGCATTCAGTGTAGCGTCACTCAAACAGAAATGACATGCGAACAATGCAGAATATGAATTTATTTATAAGCAATGAAGTCAGTCATGTCCTGTAGCAACTAGTCAGGCTCTGCTTTTGTTGTCTGTTGTTTTTTAGGTAGGGCAGAGCTATATATATATATTTATTTATTTATTTATTTATTACATGGCTTGGTTAAATTCTAATGTAGAATGCGGTCTGTTATTTCTTGTTATACCATGGTCTGGGTGAATACTCGATTCTGATTGGCTGCAGGGTGTCCATTAAAAAGTGATGTATGACACCTAGTAAAGTAGTTCTTAAACCGTTAGATTTCGATTGTAAAACTAATTCAAATATAAACTAATGTTTTAAAAATGTGTTATTTGGCAAGTGAACATGGTATAAGCGGGTTAATGCCCTTCGAGGTGTCCATTGTCAGGTATTAATGGACTTCGGCGGAGGCAACCGTCGCCGTCGTCCATTAATACCTGACAATGGACACCTCGTCGGGCATTAACCCTTACATCTATATATATATATATATATATTTCAAACTGAGTCATTATTATTTTGTTTGTTTGTAGATAATATAGAGTTAACCAACATCATGAATATCACAGTGGTTTTAATATGTGATTTTTAATTAGCCAATAAGTTGCTGTGCCAGTAGGCCAGTATTTTTGTGCTAATTGGCTCTTCTTTGTGTCATGACTTATGGCTATGAGTGCATTGAGAGATACAGTATATTAATAGCGATTCTGATTTAAATGTCAGGAACAAAAGGATTAATCTGAGCTGAGAAGTGTGATTCATTTCTACAAATCAGTTCTGTCAAAGCCAGTTTTAATGAATTGGTTGAAAACACTGATTGAGTCAGTGTAGCGTTATATTAGTATCTTAATTTTGCTGCTTTATTTTGTTAATTTAGTTTGTGTATATATAAACTCAGCAAAAAAAGAAATGTCCCTTTTTTGGTATATTGTATTTTAAGATAAAATCCAAATAAGCTTAACATATCTTTCTTGGGAATGGTTTAAACAATGTTTTTCATGCTTGTTAGATGAACCATAAAGAATTATGGATTCCCTGAATCTTTTCAGAATATTATGTATGGTGTAGATGGTGAAATACCTAAATTCTTTGTAATTTTGCATTGAGGAATGCGGTTTTTGATTTGTTTGACAATTCTCATGACATTTTTATCAAAATCTAAATTTGTTTAACTAGGCTATACAAAATACAATTATGTTGTTCAGTGAAAACATTGGAAATATTTGTACTTTTGTCAGTTAGATAAAGTTGAAAGAGAATTAACACAGATCCCAGGTCTCGACATTAACGCTTGTCTGGGAAAAGTGGGAAAAGTCTGGGAAAAGGGACGAGTAAAAGAGAATTTTACTTGCCTGACAACTAGCCTGATTAAAACATCATGAAATAAAAATAAAATAAAATTAACTAGGGAATCACTAAAATGAGAGAATTCAAATTGTATTATATTTATTGTAAGTTGCGATCGATAGTGGATAATAAATGTATTAGCCTACCATCACGATTGAAAACGTGACATTGATTTGAACAGTACAATAAACAGTTAAAATTAAGTCACTTACATTTTAGATGCAATATTGACTGTTCTGTTTCAGCAGCCAAGATCAAAAGATTCCAAACAAAGATCACAACCACTTTGCATATATAACAATATGTAAGGGATAATGTATAGCGAGGCGGTTGTTATAGCGAATAAAACCCCGACAGGCAGATGTTGCGTCGGGGTCTTGAATCAGCCTGAAGGGGTTGTATTCGCTAACAACCGCCTCGCTCTACATTATCCTGCTTATTACATGGCTACCTACCAAATAAATCAATAATTTGACGCAAAATATTGATTTAAAAAGGAGTTTATTGATTTAAAACCGAATGTATTGCTTTCGCTAAAGAACACCGTGTCCATGGCAACGCTCTGTTTTTCAAGGCAACGGTGTGTTATACTTACACGTAGCAGTGGTCTGTTATCAAGAAATAATAGGCCGCATCCTACATTAGAATTTAACCAATTCTTGGTCTTCCAGAACAGTGGCCAGGTCACTGTGTGATGTTGGTGAAGGAAAACATCTTCTTGCTCTTCCAAAATACCCCAAAGTGGCTCAAAAATATTTAGATGGTCCTCCACATATATCCACATGGTCCTCCAGAATGGTTCAGTATTCCTTGGCAGTGACGCGCCAATCAAGCACAGTAGGGAATGCCATGATATTCCAGCCCAAACATCACTGATCCACCGCTGTGCTTCATCCTGGGCGCACAACAGTCGGGGTGGTAAGCTTCTTTGGGGATTCTCCACACAGCATATCAGAATGATTTCTGAAGGATCATGCGACACCGAAGACTGAAAATTCAGCTTGGCCATCACAGAAATAAATGTCATTTTAAAATATATTAAAATTGCAAACAGTTATTTTCAGTTATTTTAAACTGCTTCTTCAACCTCTCTTTGAGTGTCTCTCCTCATCTGTGTCTCATCGTGTACATTGTCCATGCTAAGATACGGTCTGAGCTTTCTGCAAAGTTGCCCCATGCTTCAAACGGATGAAACCGACGTGTATCAGGTTTTCTATTGGATTAAGGTTTTAGGACAGAACTCCATTTGAGAGTGATGTAAGTTGGGTCTCATTTGCCCCCAGTTACGGATTGCACAGAACAAAAAAACCCCCAGAATTTCTCTTCATATCTGAAAAGAAGCTCTGCCATCTGAGCACGCTCTCATTTGATATACACAGACCTCCTCCACACCTGTCTGAGTTCTTCAGGTGTGTGTGTGTGTGTGTGTGTGTGTGTGTGTGTGTGTGTGTGTCCATCCTCTATCAGGGATTAATTAACATTCTGAAAGGGGAAGACTGGAGGGAGGTGGAGAGTGTTCAATGCAGAGAGGGAAAGATGGATTGCGAAGAGGGGAGAAGTGAAATAGAGTAAAAAAGAAAGAGGCCGGTGAGCCGTTGATGGGTGAGAGTCTGTGATGGGATTTAATTGCCTGCTTTTACAGGCTGCAGGGTATTGTACCTGCCTGTCACACTAACACACTTACCATAAAGTAAAGTTTAAGTGTGTGAGGGTGCACATTTGAGCATGCTATCTGCAAACATGATGCATGGAAGTCAACTTAATGGGATAGTTCACCCTCATGTTGTTCCAAACCTGTATGAATTTATTTGTTCTGTCAATAATGTTATTTTAGTAGTATTTGTATATTATAATATTTATTGATTAATTGTTTTAAATGAGTTTTCCATTTAGTTTTAGTTTTAGTAATTTTATTATGTGCTTTTGTCATATGTATTAGTTTTTCAGTGTTAGCAATTTTAGTACTTCAACATTTCACCTTTTTATGCAGAAAAAGTTTGTTTCTCATTGAATGTGTATTTTATTTTATTTCAGTTAAACATATTTTTTATAGGTTTAGTTAACAATAACAACATTTGACTGAGAAACACACAAGAAGACATGGTAGAAAACTGTCTGTGTTTTTGATTTTTGGGTGAACTATACCCTTTAAAAACTCAACTTTATACTTTCATAATTTGTTAATATAGAAACATGCATGTTTGAGTAGCTGAATATCATATATACTCTGTATATTGTGTTTTATTCATTGTGATTCTCCATGTTACATTGTTCCTCTGACTATCCGTGTTAAACAGCTACCATCTGAATTCTGATTTTTCTGAGAAGCTGAAAACTCATTTGACTCTCTATGGTTGATTGGGTTCAGTCATAAGCAACTTTATCACAGAAATGCATGCATAATTCCATAGTTTTGCCCCCCTGGCCCAAGGCCACATTCACTATTGAACCGCATTCTTCTCAGCCAATCATATCACAGCATCCTCCTAAGCATGACAAGGGAAAAGTTTATCCCCAAAGACATTGCGTTACGGCACACACAAACACACACACATGCTGCCGCCACGACCACCACAGCTCCATAAAAAATTATCACCACTGTTGAAATTGGTAATTATGGGAAGAGGGGAATAATTTTGGTTTATCTATGTCAGTCACGCTCGCTACACTCTGTCTTTTGGCTTCGACAGGAACTGCAGCGTAGAGCGTATGCCAGGAATGCATTTCTAACAGAGCGGGAATAATCACATTGAACTGCCGGCCTGCATGAGTAAATAGCTTGAGCACAGTGTGCTGAAAAATTGTGTTTACTTGACGCCACTAAATGCCTCCGAACGCTTGGATTATCCGACGGTAATTCTGCCTTTGGCAAAGATCAAGTCTCATTTATCAGTGATAAATGGTGCTGTACTGTATATCATGATAGACCAGATTTTTACATTTTTGGAATACAATTTATCAGTGGTGTTTATTGTTGCCATTGATATGCAATTTTAGTTTTCTTTTATGATTGCTTTAGGTGATTGTTGACTGGCATAAGTCATAAGAGCCAAAGGGTGCGTTTACATGACAACGATATGCTTAAAACTGAGAAGTTTTTCCTTTGAGTTGTCCGCGTACAGAAGACACCATTGTCAAAACGATCCTCATTCACACGAATTCGCGAAAAAGACTAAAAACCCTGTATTCTGCCGCCAGGCCATTAGATGGCGATGAAACATTATAGACTGAACACATAATATGCATGTGCATGATGTTATTGTCTTCAGAGATTCGCGTTTTTGTTGTTTACATGGAGACCGTTTTCAAAAACGTGCACTTTGAAACCCAGTTTCAAAAGTTTGCGTTTTCAGGCAGCCAAACCGCCGTTGTTGTGTAAACAAACGGCCAAAACGCATAAAAAGTTAAAACGGTGTCTTTAGTTGAAAACGGTGTCTTGTAAGCCCCACAGTCTCTTTATTCTAGATTATTCAGATATTACCCAGGTTCCTCCTTCAGGGTTAGAGTAGCCTGACTTCGTCATACTCATATTCTAGGCAGAACATGAGTCTGATACTGCTCCATAGGGCTTTGATTATGAGGCGTGTCTTAACCGAACCAGGAAAAAAAAACCTCTGCACTCAATTGGATAGACCTACAATCAATCAGAGCAACGCAGTAAGAGACGTAGTTGTTAACAGAGCTCAACTGCACGCATGCTGCAAGAAGTAGTAAATTAATGAGTGTAAACGATCTTTGCCGTTGTTGTAAAAAGAATTTAAGAATTTGCGGAGTACTTACAAGCACGAATAGCATTTTTGAGAGAAATACAAAAGGTGTATGTATATAAGAAGTTCTCCGTTTAGGATTAGATCTCGACAATAAAGCAAATAAATCCTTCTCGCATGTGTCGGTCCTGTCTCAACTTTATAACACGGTTGCAATGTGACTTGACTGATTTTAAAAAATGGAAAGACGACGAAAGAGACCAGGTTGAAGAAGGCTTCAGAGAAAAGAGATCGTGAGCCCATCCCTTCCATTGGTTTTCATTGCGTCCCATCTTCTTAGCGACCATCGGAGCCAGCTGATAAATTAAACTTTTGCCGAATCCCGTAGGAAGGACGGCAAACGCATCTTTCCGATCGACAAATGCCTTGATTGCAGTTTTCTGTTTGTCTTTTAAAATGAATGCGCTGTCGTTTTCTTTTATAACAGACGCGATAGCGGTATCTAAACATCTTAATCCTCTAGCTGCAGTCATCTTTATTGAAAACCAATTTAACCTAACCGCTCTTTGATGACGTGGTGATTATGTAACCGCAGATCATCTGTCCATCATCGATTAAAGCCCGCCCTGGCAATTTGATTGGCTCGGCCTTCTGGGATCCGAGCATAATTACTCCACAACGGATCGAGTCCAGACCGAACTTCCCGACCAAAAAATGTTGTGGGCGGGGTTCAGGCTAGGGTTTTTTATATTGTTACATTAAATGGAAATAGTCAGATGTGTCCCACATTTTGTGTGTAACCCTGTTACTGAGTTACCCTTTTGCCTCTTACTTGGAGGGAAGATATATATATATATATACAGTACATACTGTATGACATGAAAGAAAGGTCAAACCGTCAATGTTGTGCAACATCAGAGACATCCAGCAAACCGCTCATTTGAATATTCTATCCATGGACGACTCAAGGAACAGATGGTGGGAAGCGAAGTTGGATTATTCATTTAAAATAAGAGACAGACAGATAATGGTGCGTGGGTGCATGTGTGTCGTAATTGGAGTTCCTTGAGGCATAGAATAGGAGGATCTGCTCTGAATGAGCTTGTTTTGCCTGCAGAGGTAAATTCCTCATCTTCACAGGTGCTTTCACCTGCACCTGTTATCTTTTTATCCACTTGGATGGATCTCAATGTCCATGTGTCTCTCTCTCACTTCATATCCTCTTTTCTCTATTCACTCTCTCAGTTTGTCCGGACCAGCATTGTGCATACACTTTGGCAGGTGCTGTAGTGCAGGTGAGAAGATTGTGTGTGCGAACTGGGTCATAAAATCTTTGACAGAAGGCCTTTTTTGTGGGATGTTTTTCAGGTGTGCTCAATAAATCCGTCACTCAACGCATGCCAATTCCATGCTGATCTTTTTCCACTCAGTTCAATTTTAAACTGTTTTAGTCTACCTTTTTTTGACGTCACCCCTTTCCCCTCCTCCCTTCGCCTGAGTTTTATCTTTCCGTTTTGTCAAACAGCTGCGGTATTTGGTAATTAAGTTAATACACTTTGTCAGATCGCAAAGCACAATTTGACAGACCGAATCTTCCCCTAGATGCTTTCCCTTTAGATCATCTCAGATGTGAGATAGCAGGATTTCACAGATCACAGACAATTGAGATTTATGTGACAATTCTTGAGCGTCTGCTGCAGTTGGAGTTAGTTGAAATGGATCGAAGAGTTCATCCGGCATCAATTGGTTCATTTCATTCTTAGGAACCGGTCAGTTGAGCTGATGTTGGATCGTTGCAAAGAAATCAATTCTCCTGCTTCACAGCAAACTGCATTTTAGATACAGTGACTTTAATGCTTTGTACTTAAAATCATCTAAAAGTCATTCATTTGTCTTTAAAGACCCCATACAATTTGTATGAGGGTTTCTTCTTGAAAAAGGAAGTTGGTGCAAACAAATGTCACAACCCAGCAAAGCCACTTCCTTCATAACCTACTGGCAAAGGAAATGTGATTTACATTTAAATAAAAATAATGAGTGCTATTACAATTATAAGGTTTTCTTTATTTAGGAAAGTTTTTATTTCAGAGAATAATTGAATTGTACAAAACTTTGTATAAAGAGTAAATTTTTCCAGGAAGAGAAACACTGTCAATTTTAAATATGTATTTTGTTTTTATATTTATTTTCTCATTTTTGAAAGTACATTAGGATGTAGATGACATCAAAGCCATGGTATTGCCACAATTTTTTACATTTTAAATGTATGCAGTTTCTATGAGGATTTAACAGGGTTTTTTATTTGTCAGATCATACTGTTCAAATGTTTGGGTCGGTAATTTTTTATAATCGATTTTGAAAGAAGTCTCTTGTGCTCACCAAGGCTGCGTTTATTTGAACAAAAATGTCGTGAAATATTATTATAAGTTATAATTCATTATTATTTTGCTGCCCTTTTTAGCCATAACTTGCGTATGTATACACATTCTTTGTATCCTTTTTATGTGCAACTGCCTGCAGCTCTTATAATGCAAACCCTGCATCAGTGCCATCTGACAGATGAAGGATCCCTGTCCTTGTAATATAATATTAATAGCAGAAACTACCATGTTCTTGACAACTGAGGCAGTGAAAGTTACGACTGCTGAAAGAGACCGTTTCAGGTCACTGCTTGAGAATGAAATGCCTTTACTCTGTGCAAATATGACTGAGATTAACTGAGAAAAACGTTCTCGATCCATGTCCTCCATCAGTTTAGAGAAAGATGGAGTTTCTCTTAATGTATACAAGAGGACAGAAGGGCAGAGATGATGGCACATAGACAGGATCCAACACTGAATTGAAAAACTTTGGTGTTTTTTTCTTTTCTCGGTAATATGGTGCAGTGAGCTGGTAATTGCTTGAAGTTTTTGGCACCTGTATTACATAATCACTCATTATTTCTTATCTTGAAGTAGTAATCTGAATACATGCGAGTAAATATTACCCTGGCTGGGTGGCAATTGATCTTTTCCATTTTCGTCAATAATTCTGAGCTGAATGACTCTTCTCTCATTTCAGTTTCATATGAATTGAGTTCCTAAATGGTCGTCCCCACCACAGCCACTCATGAACAGATCCCCCCCCCCCCCCCCCCCCCCCGCTGCAATTCAATCACGTTGTATAGTGCTTTATTTTTCAACCTGGTTTGACTTGAGTGCAACTTGTGTCTGTAATGAGCATTTTAAATACCTCCGGTATTTATTGCCTTGTATTTCTCTAATGATGTGTTATGACAGTTTATTTCAAATTGATTTGCGGCAAGCAATTTGTCTTTAATTTCAGGGGAATTTTATATGAATCGATCAAGACTTGCTGAATATGCTTTAACAGTGATGCAGCGTTGTTACACCACTTCCCAAGGTAACAACTTGAATTTAACGTTATTATCGTTTCATCTATCATAAAATGTCCATAAGCTGTCTGTATCAGCTTGTTGTCATAGAGAAATGGGCTAGTTGTAATTAGCCTAATGGCAGAAAGGAAGAGACCACAGTGGAAGCCAGTCAATTATTGCATTATGCTAATGTGAACTAAGACCATAATGGCAACTATGGAATAGAAATATCATTGTTTCCTTCCAAATAACTGACATTAAATGTCTCCCTGCCATAATGACTGCTCTTCACTTCATTAATCCCGACCCAATCAACATTCTCTTTCCCTTCTTAATCAAGGCCTTATTAGGTTCAAGTAATCCTGTAGACATGGAGTCAAGCAAAAACCAATTTAACCAGGTGCAAATGCACTCTAATAGCATATAGTAGGCTATTTATTTTTTATTATTGTAAGTCATAGGCTAATAATTATTTTCTGCGCAAATACACCTCCTTTATATGTAAATTCGAGTCAAAATAGACTGCACGTTATTTGCATAACTCTTTGCAAACCACTATTTGTCTACCGCAATTATTGTTGAACTGAATTTCATTTAAAAGGATGTTTGTGATATTTTCAATTGATCATGGCGGCAGTAATTCATGGAATGATGATCAAGTAATGAAGAAGCATTATTACCAGGGATATATCCAGATGATCCAGTGTCTAAATGTTCTGAGGCTACGTTCAGATCCGTTTTTTTGTGCATATCCGATTGAAATCCGATCAGATTTAGTAAGTGTGAAATGCGATTTTATTCCAAAATCTGTTTAAAGCTACATCCATATGTGGTTTGAAATCCTATTCAAATCGCATTACTGGAAATTCATTTCAGTCTGATCGCTCGAATCGGATTTCGCGTGGTTTGTGACTTTTTCACGGCGTGTAAAAAGCAAATGTCAGACGTTATAGGAAACATGCTGAAAGTCGCTGTCGAAACGAGGCTGTGTTGTTCCAAAGTGCCGGACGAGCTGAAAATGACAATATAACGTCATGATACATGTTTGAGGCGACAGCACGGAAAGAAACCGGTGCATACCAACCTCCGGTTCAGCCGCTGCCTCAGAAGACGCAGTAGTCCAGCACGGCGGCTACACATTTCCATGTTGTAATTATTTTTTTTTTTTTTTTAGAAATTGCATTTCTATTGCAAACACCTCCATGTTGCGGTTGTATTTTGCGTACCAGTGCAGATAATCCAGAAACCGAAAGAGCTGCATGGACACACAAATCAGATCTAAAGAGTTGCACCTCAGTGTGGACATCAATAATGTTAGATCAGATTCCAATCGGATACACAAATAATCGGATTTGGACTGACAGTGTGAACGTAGCCTTTGTCTACATTTGAAAAAGGATATATTTGAAAACAGCGTTTTCGTTTACAAAATGTTCTCGTCCTCGCTGAAACGACGGAAAACACGTGTGCAGATGTGTGAATTGTAATAACTCACTGAGATAATACAGAGAGCATAATAATTTTATTAGCCAAATTTCCAACCACTTACTGGACCATCCAGGTCGCCTCAATCGCTATTCCTTGTACGGTCTAAAACAAAATTTGTAACACAAAGGTGTATTATTACTCTGAAATTTTAACAGGTCATTATGCAGTATCATCATCATCATCATTATCACTATTAACTTTTGTTTTTGTTCAAAATTGGAATTTTCTGATGAAAACTAATGCTTTTCATTTACAGTGCAACCCTTTGGAGGGAAACCCTTTAAAAATCCTGAAGATCTGAATTGATGATTCTGGCTTTAATTAGTATAGCCTGTTTTAGTGATCTGATCAATTCTTTACAGGCTATGCTAATCTATGCCAGAATTAGCAATGCATGTGGGATGGACTTACTCTTCGTTTATAGGCATCACTTTCTATTAATAAGTGGTGGGCACGGTGGCACCAGAACAAGTTTTGAAGTGTGTGTGCTTTTGGATGTGCTGATTATGACATAATGATGAAGGTTTAATATTAATTATGTCATCCTCAAATATTATAACATGATCATTTGCTGTTTTGCTAAATAATGTGATTCATTGATACCAAGATCAGCACATTAGTGAACTGTAAATGAAACTGAAATGTAAATAATTGTTAATATATATTTTATACTTATATATTCAATTAAGAAAGTTGTACTGGTTTGGAACAACATATGGGTGAGTAAAAGATGACAGAATTGTCCTTTTTTGGGCAAACTAGCCTTATAAGGATTTTTTTTTTTTCTTGCACACTGCACATTTTACACCACAAGATAATAAAAGCAAGCGTTTACACCTCACTTACTGAGCAACTATATTCCATACGTTCTGAGAGCCTTGATCTGATTTAGTGTAGGGGTTTGTGTGATTGCCAAAGCAGAATTGTACAATACCACAAAAATAAGAAGAACAAAGCCAAAATACAAAGACCGTTTCCCTAGAAAGATGTCCAATCCAGTCTACTCATCACCTTGTCGGTTTCCCAAGATTAGATAGTTTTGTCCTCTGACCAGAAACATAACACAAAGAAGACCTCATACAGACAAGAGCTGTGTGTCATCACCTGCCTGATTGTAATCTCCATGCAGTCCTGACTCAATGTTATAGGGCGGCAGAGAACGTTAAAAACTAAATTGGGTCAGCCTTCAGTCCTGATCTAAGAACATTCTTCGTTAACCTGGTGGGGTCGAAGGTCATCAGTTGGTGAATGGCCTTTGGAAACTAATTTAACACCACACCGCACCTTTGGAGAAGTCATTGTCAGGTGTTTGGATTATTTCTACGTATAGTGGGTCGATATCTCTGGCGTCCCTCCAAACTCGTGTCATGCTCCTGTGCACTTGGACATGTTCCCTACATGTATGTGGACTGGAGTGCGTTTACGTTCTCTGATGTTCTTCAAAAAGGCTTTGTTAAAATTTAAAAGGAAAACAATACCAAGACTCAAACACGCTTTAAAGTTTTGTTATTCTTCCTTCTTAGGAGCAAAATAATGCATTATTTGTACTGTAAATATGTTCACTCTATGCCTTTTCATTACTCTTTTGTAATCTCTCTTGGCCAGACTTTTCTACGCATTAACTTTGCTCACAACGCTCAGGTGAAATCGCCTTGGGAGAAGGTGCCATCATCCTAATTACTTACCCATGTTTTGTCCTTTTGCGCGATTGACAGATGATATTAGTAGACGTCCCTCTGTGTGCCTGAACCCCTGTTGGCTTCACGGTCTCATCACATATCAGATCTAGGCAGGGCTCCTGATCTCAGATCAGCACGAAATGTCCACCTCTGCCCGGTCACAGATTGGCATTTGAGTGGCAGAGCAAAAGGCCGTGAGTGTCTGTAGGCAGCTGGTACACACCCCTGGCATCCAGGTCCATGAATGTTAATGTAGCGCTGTAAAGCCCACGGGTACCAGATTTCTCCACAGTGGGAACGCCTGAATTTACATACCCTGTCAGTCACTTTATTGCCTACTTAAAGGAATAGAGATCTAAGCTGGCGTGGGCTGCAGAAAGAGCAATAACTCTTGTATTTACCTGGGCTTTTCTGGAGTTTTTTAAAGGGAATTTGCATTTCGCTCCAGGGCTTATGTTGTTAAAGAGGGCTAATATCATCAGAAATTGGATTTCATTGAACTTTTGAGATAAAAGAGTTCACTTAATATTAAAACACACCATGATTTTCAGAGCTTAACTTCTTTCCATTTTTTTAACCAGAACTGCAAAACAGCTCTTTCCAAAATCCTTGGATTTCTGAAGTAAGAAACCTGAGAACATTAGCACCTTTTCAGTGTTTAGAAATGGCCAGTCGTGAGGATTTTAGCACTGAAAAAGTAGTAGAAATTATTATCCCTAAACACTAATGATAAGAGTAAAATATGGGAACGTTTGTCTAACATTGTGCTGTTCATGGCTTCATACCCTGCATATCCATTTTCATGATCCAAAACACTGATGATAAAGTTTCAGACCATTTTTTCTAATGTCCTTGTAATTTCAGGGGTCAGATAGGCTGGAAATGTTTATGAAAAACTAAATTACTTTGTCACAAAAAAACTTTAACTAGCATTGCAAGTGGACCATTTTTTTCCCCAGTGGAAAAATGTGTAATTTGATTCCTTAAGAAACTGAAATTAATACCTTATTATTCATGTTTTATCAGTTGTCTGGCACACTATGACTGGCTTTTCAACTTCAATGAACCTATCAACATCTTTTCCTCCTGGCTTATACTTCATATTCTGATAATGAAATCGTATCAGTTTTCCTAGTTCATAAAATAATTCCCCAAATTTCTCTTCAGCATTCATGAATTTGTTACTGTTAGAGTTTAAACATGTGGCAACTCTTTCTCTCAGCAGCCAAGTCTCTCGGCAGTCCATTTTATCCTGCTGGAACTGTTTATGCATTCAGAACTAATTAAGTGTTTCATACAGGGACCCATTTATTTGCAATATAAATTCATTTATTTTCCTTCTCAACACCTTCAACATGTTTTTTTGTTCCTGGCAGCCCGTTAGTAGATGTGCTGGTGTCTTGATTGATAAACTTTTCTTTAAAAGTTGTGATGAAATGTCTTGCTGTGTGAAGTCTGGACGTCTGTTTGGACTATTATGAGCAGATGAGATTTGAGCTGTTGGAGCAGATTAGCCTTATGGCTCTCTGTGTGTGCCTGATTAAAATTGAGATAAGCTAACAGTGTGAACTGTGTGAAGTACACCTGATGTTGCCAAAGTTTGATGCACAAATCAGGACAAATAAAAAGGAATTTGTATCTTATTGGCTTCCACAGTTTGACTTGGCTTTGTTAGAAATTCAAAATGGAATTGAATTAAAAAATGAAAATAACGTTTTCCACCATTGACTGATCTTCATGTCATTCTAAATGTGTATGGCTTCTACTTTGAGAACTGACTAATGTTTAGGATGTTCTTTTTCATGTAGTTGCAATGAATGAGGAGCTCAAGAAGGGATGCACCGATCATAATATCCCAAGGCTGATTCCATTTTTTTTTTTTTTTTTTTTTTTTTAACAAACAAATAGGCCGATTCCATTACCGGTTTCCGATTTTTTTTTTTTTTTTAGCAAATTTATTTGTTGTTTATTTGGCCTTAAAACTGTCCTTAAACAAAAAATATTATTTTAAATAAGAGGCAACCACTGCATTTTATTCACAATCCAAACAAAAATGTTACACATATGTTGCATGAGCAGTTGTTTTTTATTGAAATTAGATGCGATAATTTTCAAGATTTAAAGCAAAAACAAAATGGTCTGACTTTAGCTTTGTGATTTTGCTATATAAAAGCCTATCCTAAAAGTGAAGTGGCCCATTGTCACATTCAGTTAAGTTTGTCTGTTTCATTTTTATGGACTCGTAGTTTGCTTATGGTTTCCTGTTTCCTTGTTCTCATTTCCCCGCCACTTTTTTGTCACCATGGTTATTGATTTAACGATCACATACCCAGCTCAGAATTGCCTGTGCTTGCAGTGTTCCCACCCAGCCTCCCTCTCCCGCCTCCTCTTCCTGAATCAGTCAGTTCCTATGCCCAGTCTCCACTGTCTCCCATCTGGCCCTTGGCTCCTCTTCCTCTGCCTCCCCTCAGTGGTGTGGATCCATCTTGGGCCTGCTGTTATTCAGCTTCACCTGGGCGAGTGTATCCTCTAGCTCCATCTCCAGCCGCTGATCTCATTACTCCACCTTGGCCTGTCGCCCTGACTCCGCCACCTTGGCTCCTCCCTCCCTCGACTCCACCTGGGACCATCAGCCTTACGGCTGCAGCAGGCTCCCTCGTTCTTCTGGCTCCACCTTGGTCGGACGTCACCATCTTTGTGCCACGGACTTCCAAGTCATCCACAATGCTCCGTCTCTCCACTCCTTCAGCTCTGTCTGGCTCCACCCTCCCTCCGGCTCCACTGCGGCCCTCGGCCGCTCTGGCTCCAGCTCAGCCCTCTGGTACCCCGTTTCCACCGGAGGATCGTCGCTACGGCTCTGTTAATCATTTTGTCCCATCAGCTCTCTGTCTGTACCCAGGGATCTATCTTCATTGTCATCATCTCTGTTGGTCGTCCCCCGGGTTTGGTCAGCCAAGTTTCCATCATGGCTCCTCCCTCCTTCCACTCCCTCATGGACGTCGTTCCTTGCTGCGTTCTGGGTACTCGTATGGCCACTCCTACTATCAATTCCATCCATCTGTGACGTTTTGTCACATTCAGTTTAGTTTGTCTTAGTTTCATTTTCATGGACTCTTAGGCTAAAATCAAAATTGCCCCCTAAACCCTTAATCACTATTCCCTACGTAAGTCCACTAATACTATTCACTTGAAGGTGTGAATGAAAATGAGTGAGCGAATTCGGACAGCCGTTGAGTGTACATTTGGCTGTACACTCATTATTGTGGTGCAATGTAGGATGGAATGAGTGCACTCAATAATGTCCACTATGGTTTCGGACACCACCACAAATGGCTGTCCTCTCAAATAATGCCCTGTTTGAGGGGTATAGGGGGTGATTTTGGATTTTGCCTTATTTTGCTCATGGTTTCCTGTTTCCTTTGTTCTCATTTTTTGTTTGTCACCATGGTTATTGATTTAACAATCACACCTGTTAATATTCTGTTTATTATCAATGGGTATTTAAATCCCTCAGTTTGGTTCTTTCATTTGTCTGTCATTGTTAGTGTTATGCCCTCTGTTTTTTTGCTTTTGTATGAAACCTGAGTGGATTCTGTTTTATAAATTTAACTTTGATTTTGATTCTAGATCATCTTCCTTGGAAACTAAGACGTTACACCCATACAGATTGTGAGCTATATTCCAAGTCTTCTGAAGTCAAACAATAGCTTTGTTATTAACAGGCTGAAATTTAAGTCATTATTCACTGACAATCTTTTTCCCCATTTACCTGTTAACTGTGGTTTCCAGATTATTGTGTAAGTGAACTGAGAACCGAATCAGTCCAATTCGTCAACTCAAAAGAATGATTCATTCACACATTGGACAACCCAACTTCTTTACTTCTTTCATAAACTTGTATTCCTATCTGTTTTTCACACAAAGCTGTCGTGTGACTTCAAAATAAGTTTTATTTAGCTTTTTTATAGCTTGACAGCCCTAGTCCTCTTTAACTTTCATTATTTTAAGACTAAGCAAGATATTCTTAAGAACTTCTCCTTTTGTTTTCCACAGAAGAAAGTCATACAGTTTTTGAATGACATAAGGGTGAGTAAATATTGACAGAACTTTCATTTTTGGGTGAACTATGAACAATTTAATAATAACCCAGTCTTGCTTTGTTAACCCTTCTTCACAGATACACTCTATGTATAATCTGCCAGATATACTCTGAAAAACGCTGTAATAAGAGCCTTTGAGAAGAACTCAATTTATTGACCACCACCTCTTTTGTCATATTCTCTTTGTTTTGATTAAAGGCTGGGTTTTTTTTATTGGTATCATCAGTCGTGGACAATGGATGTTTTAAAAGTTTAATTTAATTAATTTTCCTCATGAAACCCAATGTTCTTGACACCAAATCACATAAATGATTAGTAGGTTTTCTATGCTGAGGTAATGCTATTAATTTCTTCCTGTTTTCACGTCTGTAAAGCCCTGAGCTGTATTTACTGGGCTCTTTCTCACTTCTTGATCACATTATAATGAAATGTACTGTAAAGCAGAGTACACAGTGGTGCGGTGTAGTAGCTAAAGCTCAGGCCTGGAAACTAAAATGTTTGAGACAAAATTAAAATTCAACAATAACAAAATGTTATAATTTACTTACAGTAATGTCAAGAGTCAAAAAGGGCAAAAAAAGCCCAACGTTGGTTCCTACAACTTGTGTTCTATATAACAAAAATTCTAAACCAGGGTTCCTCAAATCTATTCCTGGAATGAGGGCCACTGTCCTGCGCAGTTTAGCTCAAACCCTGATCAAACACACATACCTGTAATATTTTAGTAACTCTGAAGTCTTTGTTTAGCTTGTTCAAGTGTGTTTGATTAGGGCTGGAACTAAACTCTACTGGCCACTGGCCCTCCAGGAATGAATTTGAGGAACCGTGATCTAAACCCATACAACGGCATTCGAAACAGACTGAAGTCATTTTTTTGCTGAATCTTCGCAGCTGTAGTTTTTTTTCTACAAACATTGCTCATAATTTCTCTTAAAAACACTCTCAGCACTTATCTCAGCTTAATCAGGTTTCCTGTTCAGCTCTGACTGTAAACCTTGCTAACCTGAGCAGTGTTGACAGACTCTAGAGTTTATCAGAAGTGAATGAAGGAGAGAACGTTCTAGCCGGGAATGCATCCTTCAGCACTTTGAGGAATGGCTTGTAATTTCCTAAGGGCAGAGTCATTATAGTAGTCCTGGTTGTCTGGGTTTTATAGACCCAGGAATAACCCCACACAAGATGGAGGAAGTCTCCCATCAGCAAAAGCTGTGCTGTGATAGTCAGCATTTGTGCAGCATTTGACATCTCCAATGTCTTCAGGAAGTCTATGTGTGTGCGAACATAGATGCCCAAATCCCACAGCTAACTGTTTGTTTGTTTGGTTGTAGAGTTTATGGCAGCGAATTGATCACATTATAGCCCAGGACTTATTTAAGGAAATGTAAAACAGATATTATATTATAAAATATTTTAATCAATCTATTTGATTTATTTTGATTCTGAATGTTCACCATTTCTGAATTTATGAAGTAAACTCACAGGTTAAGGTGTACTCACATTTGCCATTCTTCAGCAAAATTTTGCAATTGGAAGAAAGTGAGACTGGTGTGCAACGCAATGTCAAAATAAACCCTAAAGCTATTCTGTCAGCAACGGAAGTCCATTATGTGAAATTTATCATTGAACCATTATATTGAATTCATAGTAAATTATCTACATTTGAGATTATACTTGCCAAAACTTTACCTGACCTACATTTTAAAGTGATAAAAAGTTGATTTTATTTGAGTGATTTTGAAATACATTATATCACAATAATAGGCCAAAGTGAATAGAATGAATTAAAATAATGACCTTCATGAACTGTTATGATTATTGGCAGTTTATTAAACTCCATACACTTACACTTTACGTATGCAGAAAACAGAATGCCATTTTTCTTTAAAACGTTTTTAAATGTGGTCGGAATCTATCCCGGGTGAACTCCATATGTGGTTTTAGTGATCCCATCATGATCAGATCACAATGCGTCTTATATGCATTTCACCTATGATCTGATCACTGAAACTGCATAATGGTCAGTATAAAGAGGCATATACAGGAATATTCTGCTTGTTGATATCTAGTTAACCTGCTAATGAGTGCCTTTCAAAAATGTGATGCCAAACTTTGGCAAATCCTTTTCCCCCTGCAAAGTGATCTGTACTGTTTGGGTTTCTAATTGACCATGCAAAAGTTTCTTGTTCTTACTAACTTCGAACTGGAGAGTTTATCTTACAGTATGTGTTTTTCTCTCAATTAAGGGCCAAATAAGGAGAAGAAAAATACAGCTGGTTAATGTTGGGGAGGAGAGGAGGAGAGAGAGAGTGAGTGATCATCTGTTATAGTGGACCACAGACATTCTGTGTGTGCCAGACTCTTTGGCTTTCCATCGTCATACAGCCTGATAAATACTTCACACCTGCTGTGAATACTGCACAGAATCAATCACCAGTCTTTTAAGAAGGAACAAAACAGAAAGTTTCTGCTGCAGCCTCTGCTTTCATTTATTTGAAAAGGAATCAGATCCCTTTCATAAGTCGGTGTGAAGTGTAAATAGGACGAGAAGGGAAACCTTTAAAGAACATTCTAGAGGCATGACATGACGCGTTATAAAGCATTATATCTCCGTTCTTGGAAAGTGTGAAAATCTGAAACGTAACAGGAAATGTGAAATTGACCAGCAAATACTGGCCAAACACCTGACAAATACTTTGAGTGGATAAGAGACAACCGTGCCTGAGTAAATGGAGCCGTTCCAGGCATTCTTGTGCTTTGCAGGAACCAAGACCAAATTCTAGCGTTTGTTGCCACTAGAGGTCGACCGATTCATCGGTTTTGCCGATATATCGGTACCGATAGTTGATTGGTGGAACTATGGTTAATGGCAAAAATCCATACCGATATTTTTTCCGGGTTGCGTCCGTTGCTGGAGCAGCTGAGAAGAGTGCGCTGTCATTACACAGTACGAGAGCGCTGGGAAGAGTCTGCGGTCATTACACAGAGCGAGAGCGGCGTCTAGAAGCGAAATAAAAGCTATCACTGGCACCGCGTGTTGTTTATTTTCACTCGTGAGGCTGCGCACAGCACAGAGAGAATACGCCGCACAGAGAGCGCTGACACTTCAGATGCGCATTTAAAACACCGACAGCGAAAACAGAATGAATACAGAACACTACAGTCCATGTTGCCATATCATTAGAGTACTTAATTTGTTGACTAGATGCTGCATTAGCAGAGAAAGAACAAAAGTATCTTTTCCCATTGAGGCTGTGAGGACTGACATTAGTACCTCAAGCTGTTAAAACAATGTGGCAAAAACACACGCAAACCTGACCCAAATGTTTAATGTCACAGTTGTTACCATCTGTTTGCATTAGTTTATATCCAGCTGGTCACTTTTATGCAGTCATTAGCCGGCGAAGTTGCATATTTAAAGCTAGTGACGTGATTGCTTTCTCAACATTGTTATGTTCATGCAGCCGACAGAGACATAAACAAATCAGAAACGCATTCTATTCTTTTTGATCACTGCAATACATATTGTTATTTTGATTAGATAATGATCTAGTGTTAGATGATAAAGTAACACTTTACAATAAAATAATATTAACTAAGGTTAATAAATGTTGTAGTATTGTTCCTTGTTAGTTTGTTAATTTCAACATTTACTAATATATTTTAAATTGAGTTTTAATTTTAATTTGATCTGTTAACCGGAGTTGATGTACTATGAACTAACATGAATGATTTGTCTTGCTCAAATATTAATACATGCTGTAAAAAAATGTATAATGCATATACTAGTTCATGAAAGCTATAATACATCCTTGTTGACTAATAGGACTTGCAAAGTGTTACCTATGAAATTTACATATGTTTCTAGGTTATAGCGAAAGAAACCTGTAATATTTTAATGTTTAAATTATTTTCTGTAGAATTCGTTCTGTAGAACTTTTCATATTCATTTAGCACATTTCAGTTCAGCACTATTTTTCTTGGAGTGTTATATTTTTTTTATATCCAGTATCCATTTAAAAAAAATGTGGTTGATTAATTGGTTATCGGCACGTATGGTCAAACCTAAATATCTGTAAAATCAACTATCAGTCGACCTCTAGTTGCCACTAAACAAATGTCATATTTGTCTATATTTTGTTTCATTAATTTGTATTAATCATTATGTAACGATTACAGTTTGAAATCCTCTAATACTCTTGTTTTGGCATTCTGGAATGAAAAACTTGTGATATCAGTCAGTACCTATTGAAATTAGACAAGCTCGAAGAAAAAAAAAAAAAAAAGCAGTTGTTTTTTTGGGAAATTATTTGTAATTTTCTTGAATTTAATAACAGTAATAGTCAAAATAATAATAATTATTATTATACACAACAATAATAATATAAAAATGTATATTAAAAATCATTCACATTTTTAAAAAGCAGATGTTAAGCACATTTTTTTGTTACATTACAAGTATTTTTAATTTTATTAAATTTACTATATTTTTATTTGTATTTACTATAATTGTATCTGATACAACAATAATAGATCAGTGTACAACAAAGTAGCTTGATTGTATAAACAACTCACGTGTTTCGGATTTCTGTCCAAAGATAATGAGTTGGTTACCGATCATTTTACAGTTTGTGTAGAATCCAGCCAATCCGATTTCTGACAAATGTGAGGATAACACAAAAATCACAGATTTTTAGGGAACTGCAATGAAGGATAAGGTTGCAGCCGCCACTAAATAGTCTAGCAATGTCAATGACCTTTTGTGTATTTTTGAGGACATATTTGCACCTCATTGAATTCATCCCTTAATGTACTAAGCATGAAAAATGGCATGCTTCTGTCACCCATAGGTTGGGTGCCTGTCCTCTAAAAAAGCATTGTGGGTAATTTTAGAATCCATGGCAGTAAATGTCGGGCATAGTCATATGTCACTGGGTAAAGAGCGTGGTTATAAAACGCTTACAAGTGTAGAGACACACTGCATTGCTGCTTAGTAACCCTGTTTGTTGTTTCAATTTGTCCATTTAGAAGGAATGGCTAAAGTCAGCGCTGGCAATCAATCATGCCTGGTAATATAACAGTCTCTTAAAAGTCTTTTCATTGCCGTTTCTCCTTTATACAGATTGCCACAATCTGTCAGTATGTTGAAGAACTGTTCCTACAGTTATACCTCCTTGAAACCTTTAGTGGCTTAGAACCAGGCAATAATGTTTGCATACTGATGCAGCTCTGATCTAAATGAAGCTCTACATTTCTTTTTCATCTAATTTCACACTTCCACTGTTATCTGAGACTGCCTCGAAATAGTCCAACATGAGATCCGAGCAGGGGCATTTCCTCAGAGGAGGCAAGGGAGGCAATGTCACCCAGTGGCGATTCTAGGGGGTGGCCTGGGGTGGCCAGGGCCACCCCTGAAAGCTCATTGGCCACCCCTGTGGCCACCCCAGATCTGATAGGTAGTTGCATGTTCGTCAACACAACAAGAGATGCTGTCAATGATGACAGTTGATCAACTGATTTAGGGCCAGTACAATGTTCAAAAGTTACTTTTTAAAGAAGCACCTTAATCCTTAAAATATTTTTGGTCTTTTGGCATAGGGGTGGAACGGTACATGTATTCGTATTGAACCGAAACGGTTCGGTGCATGAATTACACGGAGAATACATGGTATAAAAAATAAATAAAACTCGCGTGCAAATTAATGAATGTAATGCTGCGGTACTACTGCTAAATACGCGGGTTATTTGTGGAAACCTAATCTGTAGCCCCGCCTTAAGCTAGGTTTGTTTATACTTTCGCCTCCGCAGCGCGAGCCTCCGATGACTGCGCGCGCGCCTCCCCAAATGGACGAGGCATTTACTTCGCGCTCACCGGTGTAGGCCTACTATTCTTTGAAACGACAGGATGCGACTCGGTGTTCTCTAAACCACCAGGAATCAGCGGCGAGAAGTAGTAAGGTACATTCGTGAATGTTTATTTTAGTACAACATTTTAGTAGACCAAAACCACACTACAAAAGAGTTGTGTAAAGCAGTAAACCAGATTATTCCGTGACATTAGAGAGAGAAAATGGATATGAGAACGTAACCTACAACTAAATTAACGTTACATATTTTCTAAACATTTTTATTTAGTTTTGTGAACCTTTTTATAAAACATGGCCATTTATTTTTATTTAAAGGGCTTATGTCTGCTATTGTAGGCTCATTTTGTTAATGTAAGCAACTCATTTAGACGCAAGGTTAGGATTAGGCAATCAGCACATAAATAAGAGATGCTGTATTTTCAGTTTTATGGCTGATTGTCTTATTTTGTTTACAAGTTAATGTTAACTAACTTAATGTTAACAAGATAATGTGGGGTACTTATTGTTTACTGTTTACATATTACTTTACACACTTCAGGCTGTTGCAGCTGCTCATGGGACTGTATGACACTAGGTGGTACAGACTGAGACATGCATAATAAAATAAAAATGCCTTCTGCATTTTTGTTTTGCTTTTCCCTCCATTGTACCGAATTCATACCGAACCGTGACTTCTGTGTACCATTCCACCAGTTGGCATCATTGGACTTTAAGTCTTGTCTTGTGGTCTTATGGCCTATGTGAAAGCATTTTGTAGCAGGAGAATGAGCAAAAAGCAAGAACTAGCTACCTCTATTGCACTTTGTTACTATTATTTGCTCTATTGTTCATGCGAGTTTCAAGGTTTACATAACATTACTTTATAGTAGATATGGCCACCCCACACTAGCTTTGTGTCCCATCTTGGCCACCCCAGTAAAAATGTCCTGGATACGCCACTGATGTCACCTAAAAAAAAAACAGGGGGAGAAAATAATTGTCATATACATAAATAAACAGCGACACCCGCGGTTAAAGTTACAGCAGGAGGCTTGCCTCCCCTGAGCCCATTGACTTTTAACAGACCCCCTAATGTGTGTGGTGGGTTTGGTGGGGGGTAATTGAGAATGAATAGGGGAAAGTCACGTGAGAGGAGACAATGCCTCCATCGCGCTACAATTGGATATGATTGGTTTGTGCGATAAATCCATCCTGTAGTTTTCTTGCGCATTCTCGAGTAGGCCTTAATGAAGACAATGATACCATTAATGGGAAGACTAATTAAAAAGTGAAGAAACAACTCAGCCATTTAGATATCAACACTTTGTCACGTAATTTTTTTTTGTGAAATTGCCTGAAAACATGCAACAGCAATCAACTTGGGGAAATTAAAGGTACATCTTCTGAAATAAGTTGACTATTAAAAAGAAAAGCAGAACATTAGTTCACCCCCCAAAAAGTAAATTGCTACTGCCTTTAGTTATTAGTTTGGAATAAATGTAAAACGGTGTAAAAACACTAACTAAAAACAAGTATAAATTGAATCAAGTTAGTTTAAAAATACTAAATAATCATAATCATATTTGGTATCTCTTTTTTATTTAATGTTTATTTAACCAGGAAAATTAAGTGTAACAGGAAGACCACTTAAAACACCACTGCACACCGCTGGATCCGAGCTTGTATAAATGACTTCGCTATAATCATATTCAATTCTTTCCTCAGTTCTTCATTTCATATTGATTGTGTCTGACAGAACGGACTAATGACAGTTAATTTGCTTAGTGACATGTGTATATCATTCCTTTTGGGTCTTGTAATTTACATCTCCTCGACAGTCTCTTAAGCTATTAATCTCAAGTCTATGAGCCATTTCTATGACCCCACTGTTTAGCTCAGACTCATATTAATAAATCAGATGCTCACGTCTAAACCGTGGCTCTGGATATTGATGGATCACCCATCATGATGTATGGTAGTAGTATGTGCCTGCCTGGATGAAGTAGATGTGTGTTTGCTTGGGTCCCAGTGTCATTTTTACTGATGGCTTGTGAGCGTTTCATCTCTGGCACCCTACCAGACGGCATATGAAACAGAGCATATTGTGCAGCACTCTGAGAGCGGAGAGAAACATCTCCAACAGAGCCGAAGATTGTGTCCCTGAAAAATGTACTATGTCCAATGCGGTGTAGAATGTGTTGACTGGAGGCCTGAAAGGATTCCAGATAGGCTTTAATCTTGCTTTCACTAAAGTCTTTAAAGGCTTTAGACATACATTTCAAGTTGTTTGCTTGTGCTGTTATAAAAAAAAAACAAGCACAATATCTGAAATCCTCTGAACTTTGAGGGGGTAGTCTTATCATGATATTTACAGTGTATATATATATATCATACAAAGGTTTAGGGTTGGTAAGATTTTTAAATAAATATTTTACAAGAGATCTCTTGTATGCTCAAAAAGGCTTCACTGACTTGATCAATAATACAGTAAACTCTATTTTTTTATTTTAAAAAGATTTATTCCTGTAATGGCAAAGCTGAATTTTCAACATCATTACTTCAGTCTTCAGTGTCACTGATCCTTCAGAAATCATTCTAATATACTGATTTGTAAAGATTATTATTGTTGAACACAGTTGTGCTGCTTAATATTTTAGTGGAAACTGATACATTTTTAGGATTGTTGAAAAGAAAATTTTTAAATGTTTTATATTTTTAGAAAATATTTGAAATGTAAAAGTCTTTACTGTCACTTTTGAAAAATGTAGGGCCAGATTTACTTAAAGCTTGCACCAGCGCAAACCCTCTTTTGGCATTAAAAAACTACTGTCAGGATTGACTAAAGACTAGATTAAAGACTAAATTAGCGCTGAAAAGCCGTGGACACAGCTATTTTTATACCTTATCTCATATGCATTTGTTGGAGTTTCCTTTTTAGACGCAAAATTTATGGGAGGACAGTATTTAAACGAATCATGCAATGTGATTTACTAACGTTGCAGCATTATTTACCGCCCCAGAAAAGGATGTCTCAAACCAGACGCTAATTGGTAGATTGTATTGATCATTATGGAAATGATACGGCGGTGTCTGTGTTTTTTAATTCGCGTGTTGTCAGAACTTTCCACTCCCATCAGCACTTTTTTGGAATTATGCTCTCACGCTAATTTACCCTGTTTAGTAAAAATCTGGCCCTTAATGTATCCTTGCTGAATAAAAGCATTCTGTTTCTTTTTTTTTTTCAGAAAAACAAAACAAAACAAAAAAACATGTTTTGTGAAAAGTTGTTTGTCTGTGGCAACCACACACATTTTATAAATATGAATAAAGTTGAAAATATGAATAAATATTTATAATTTATAAATATTAACAGGCGAAGATTTGAGTCATTGGTTTGAAGCGCCACAGGCCAGTGCTTTATCTTTTTGACTGTTCGTGACTCAGTCTGCACTGTTTTGAGGGACAGCTAGCATTAGCATTCTTTGCTGCTGCTAAACCTCACAGGCGTCTCCTAATCATAATTCTGTGATGGTCTCAATGTTAATTTGCCTCATTACTTGACACAACTGACTCACTTCCATTAGAGGCACTCTAGACGTCTGCCAGCATGTCACAGCGTCTGTCATTAGATTTCAATGGTGTCTGTTTAATCTATCAATCTTGTTCATCAATAGCCCTTCTTCACTGCAGGTGGATGAGCAGAGGTCAGAGGCTGGTGTTGTGTCAAGTATCATTTCATTTGAAATGTTTGCAAATGTATTATTTTGGCTCAGTGTCCAATAGGAATATGGGAACGAGATGTGGACATTCCTGTCGGCTGCGAAAAAGCACAGCTTGTTGTTAAAAATGGTCACACTTCAGGGTCCAATTCTCACTATTAACTATAAATTTAACTACGACTTTTGCCTCGATAAACTCCTAATTACTTACTGCTTATTAATATTTAGTAAAGTAGTTGTTAAGTTTAGGTATTGGGTAGATTTAAGGGATGTAGAATATGGATATGCAGAATAAGGCATTAATATGTGCTTTATAAGTACTAATAAACAGCCAATATCCTAGTAATATGCATGATAATTAGCTAAGTTAATAGTGAGAATTGGACATTAAACTAAAGTGTTACCAAACATTATTTTGGATAAAGTGGTTTTTGCATCAAAATATGGATTTTGTTTTCTTTGCAGCTCTTTTGGCTTTGTTGTACTACTTACGCAAATCTCAAAATGAATATCCATATTTCATACTGTACATTATAGTTTTATAATACCTAAATTCATTTATATTACTTAAATATTTTGTTGTGTGTTTTATTTAGACAAAATATTATAGAATTTTAATATTGGCCATAATATTGGCTTTAATATCGGCTTATCGTTATAACTCAGTATTTTAGTATCATTGCATGACAAATTTGACAGACAACTTGCTTGGAAACTTACAATGCTGTGCTTGGTTAACTAGCTTTGACCTGCTAATGGTCATAAATGACCAATGTTTAGCCATCTAAAACCACTGGATGCTGGTATAAGCTGGATTTCCCAAGCTTTGAGGTTGAGCTGCACAATTATCGGTAATTGTTAAAATACCCTGATTTCGATTCAAACACCCACGAGATCTTACGATCTTATTCTTAATGACAACGATTCACCTGTGTTTATTAAACCTTTGACAATTCCGATCATAACGAACATTCAAATCTGCGTTGGTGCTGCCACCGGTGACCCAGAGAGAGCAGTTTATGTATACGGTAGGTATGAAACGGCTTCACAAACTATCTGTTCAACCACACAGTATCATTATTTCTGCATTACACTAATTCAAATGATCGCAGAAGTACTGGGATAAACGTTTATAGTTCGGATATAAACTGATACATACGGTAGCAATCAAAATAGAGTAAATTACCTTTTGAAAAGTAATTTTGACACTTCAAATAAAGATTGTAACAATTACATCGCTACACCAGTAGGTGGCGACAATTGACTGTTAAATAATGCATTTGTCATCGAATCATGACATTCATTCGAAAACATGATTAATCCAGAAATTAAACAAGTAAAGTCTTTAGGTTTGTTCGACTTGAAGCGGCGCTGAACATACCGATCGATATGACATCAAAGTACCGCAAGAGAAATTCAAAGGAATACGGAGCCGTCTGCCCTCTATTTGCTCTTGCGGTACTTTGATGTCATAGATCGACCAGTCTGCGCTGTTGAATAATTTATTCAAACCAAACCAAAAAAAAAAAAGCAAATTAAATATTTTTTAAAATACTGCAGCAATTCAGAATCATGGGAGAACCGTGATCTCTGTAAAAAAAAAAAAAAAAACTTATTGTCAGTTTATTCAGAATTGTGCAGCTCTACTTTGAAGAAGACATGCCAGTTATTACTACACACTGACAATGGCCAGTTTGATGCTTTCTTATGTCAGTGTTACACATACCCTAATGAGTACTCAAGTAAAAGAATATTCTATTATTAATAATGTCTCTCTCCTGAATCTGTTGAACAAGAAACAGATCTTTTAGAAGTGTGTGTTCACCTTCAATAAGTCCTGTTGGCTCTGAATATTGTCAATGTTTAATAAAAGGATTTGGAAGGATGAAACCTCATATTCTATTATATATGCTTCATTCACCGTATAATAAGGAAATCCTTTGAAGGAATGTCTGAGGAGGAACCGTTCCATAGAGTTTTTGAAGACCGCAGCATATTTTTCTCTCTTTCTCTCTCTCTCTCTCTCTCTCTGTAGCGCACACTCGCTCGCTCTCTTTGTGCTGACAGGAAACAACTGATTTGGATTCTTGTTAATGAACAGCGATGGAAAGAAAAAGACAGCGTGAAAGAGGAATCAGGCACTTCATAAAGTTAGGTTTAATGGAAACACAATGTTTCACTAATTGAAAAAGGAAATTGATGCAGAAGATGTGTAATGTACATTTGGGTTCAGGTTTCCCATTTGATTTTGTGTAGGGAACTCAGGTTGAATCGCAATGAGCTGTCGCCATATTTCAGACCATCGTGAAGCCTTTGCCTTGTGTTTTTTTAGATTCATTTGAGAGTGTGGGCCTAGAGAGAGTAAAAAGAAAGAAAAAGAGAATGCATTTAAATGAATACACTACCGTTCAAAACTTTGGGATGAGTGCCTTTAAAAAAAAAAAAATATATATATATATATATATATATATATATACATAACTTTCAGGCCTCACACAGCAACACTGCCTCATCCATTCACTGCCCTGTCATAATGAACATCTTAAACAACCCTGAGGTGTCTTGAGTAATTGCTTGACACATGATGATCTGTAAGGGTAATATCAAACACAGCATCTAGTCACACCCAGATGGTCTACACGTAGCACCTGCCATAAACACCATCCCTCCCTTTCACAGTCAGCCGATATTTCTGCAATGATTAATGATTACTGCCCTGCAGGAACAAGCTATCATCTGAAGAAAATGGATGGACTGGTTGTTAAAGAATATGAAAATACATTAAAATATGCATTAGTACACTGTCAGGCAAAGACTTCGCCTGCAGCCGCAAGCTGTGTAAAAATGTGTGTTTTTGCTCCATGTAGTGACAAAGTTTGATATACTTGTGGAGTTTTCGTTGGAGCTCGACTGTGGTTGTATGGAAAAGATCTATGCCGAGCAAACAATGACAGAATTTTTCATTTTTGATTGGACTTTTCCTTTAATTGCAGAATTTGAGATGCATTATATTAGGAAATATCGGATTGAATGTGGGATCATTACCTTTCTGTTTTCTATAAACCTCTGATTTAAAATTAAGTTTCAATGAGTTAAGAAAGTTTTGGACTTTTGAAGACTTAGCCATGAAAGTACAAGATCCTTGGCTCCCCCGCTGGCCCTGAGGTCTTCACATTCTCCATTCCTAAAACCCTCATTAAAACGTTTATACATGACTGCACACATCTCACCACCTATGCATTTCAAATAAAGATCAATCGATTGGAAGAACCACATGAAGCTTTATATAGTTTTAAACATTAATTTATGATTGGGTTGTACTGTATCTATATGGGTCTACAATTTCATTTTTATAAAATATATATTACTGTTCAAAGGTCTGGGGTTGGCAAGATCTTTTGAATAATTTTTTTTTTAAGTCTATTATGCTCACGGAGGCTCAAAAATACAACAAAACAGTAATATTGTTAAATATGTAAGGAATAATGGCCCAGAGTCAATTATTCCACTTATACTACGGTAACCACACCTCAGAACATTATTCAGATGATATATTTCAAGACATTTGTCAGGTTTTTGTCCTTAAATATCTTGCGTGTAGGACTAATTTCTTACGCATCTAATCCCTTCAGCCAAGGTAATCTTCAGATAAACTGTAAGATTATCTGCTCCAAGAACAGCGCCGTTATTACCTCGCTTGTGAAAAATTAATGTATCATTTAAGTTGTTAAACTATTTTACTGATAAAATCGTCAGAGCAGCGCTGACAGCATGTTTCTGTGCGAGTGTGTGTTTCCGTACTGCATGTGTGTGCGTTTTGAGAGAAAGCGGGAGACAGAGAGTATGTGCTTTACATACATAATAAAAAGTAATTTTTGTGGCAAAAACATTCAAATAATTTGTCGCTTTCTCCTATTTAATACATTTATTTTCTTGGTTTTATTTTTTATTTGTTTGCTGTTGTAGTCTGTAATTAACTGAAATCATTTGGCGGAGTGATTGGCGGAACTGTAATGCGGTCAAGACCTGGCTGGAACTACTTTAGCCGTGCGTTTCCCTGGAAATAATTGCACAACTTAGAACGTTTGTCAACCAGTCAGATTCAAGCATTCAACAAGTGTATGGTTTATTTTAATGACATCAAGGATCGCGTAGGAGGATTATATGTTTATTCTGAACATTTTGTTTTGTAAATGAGGCACAATGTAATGGAGAGATTGCAAAGAAACTTTTGTTGAAAGATGAAGCAGCCTTTTATATTGGATTTGACAGCAGCTGCATCACAGACTGTAGGTAAAGGATTTCATAATGCATTTTTTTTAAATGAGCTTTATATGAATAATGTTTTAAAACATTTACTCACATGCAATAGCGAGGGAGCATTGATAGTGTTTCCTATGCAATGGCATTAGCCAATCGTAACAGTGGCCGTTTACTGACAAGCCTTAAAGAAGACACCCCTTAAAACGGGTCCTTTTATTTAGACAGAGGGTCAGAATTAAGGTTACAAATAATTGTTACTGGTAAAGGAAAAAATCTACGAACTCATACATGGCCCTATCACTAATAAACACTGAAAGGTCACATTTGCTCATTCATCCATATGTTGCCAGTCGGAAGGAGATTAACATATAAGCAGATGTTGTGTATCAATCCCTAAGGAGAATGTCAGGAGTGTTGCATAGGTTAATGTGTGTCTTCATTACTGTTTCCTCATAGAAAAGCTCTCATGAAGATTTATTCGGACAGGATCTGACTTGTACAGTGTTTGAGTCTAGGCTACTCATCTCACATTTACTATAATAAAGAACAGCATTTTCTTAAGTAATTTTTTTTTAGGTATTAGCTTTTTAAGTAATAGGCATATATGTTTAAAGATAAAGATGAAAAACCTTTCAATTCATTTCTAGTTTTTTAATTGTCCAAGTCCATTAAAAATTAGATTTTGACAGATTCGTATTTTCTTCAGCTTTTAACATGACAAGCTAGCAATTTATAAATAAATAATTATTTTTTTGTGGATTTTTCTAGGTCTTTAATGTCATCCTCCTCCTGGAAAATAGCTGCATAAATACAAGTATTAATAATAAAAGGAGCAATTCCAATAGGGTCCTCACATCGGTGCTCGGGCCCTAAAATGGATTGAATGTATTCTGTGATGTTTGTAGTTTTAGTTGATTATCACTTTAAAATATTCTATCCTGTTAGATAACATGTGCTGAAATCTTTAAAATCACATATAAAAAATAAAGTAAATAAAGATGATTAAAAAACAATCCAAAATCGTCCTTATCGCTTAATCCCTCACTGAGAAATGACTCACTTCCATCCTGTTCGGTTTCATGCTATTAGGCATGAGAGAAACATTTTCTTGCCATTGTATAAATAATCAAGTTTAAATGAATAAAGTTTGTGTCTGAGCCTGAAGACATGAAGGACTGCTATACCCTTTTATGGAAATACTTCCCTAAATTACAACACAAGCATATTCATTTTTTATAAGTCAAAGAGTTCACAAGGTACTGCCGAACAGGAATAGCCCAAGTACACTGTGTTACCTTCGCCACTCAAGTCCGCAATTTATTCAGTTCTTGCGGTTGTTCACGTTCTTTCCCCCTTCGAGCGGCTGGTTGGGACTTCACGGGTGCAGAAGTCTCATCTGACCGGAGAGCTCGTCCATCAAAAAGCCCTTGGAGTCTCCTTTTTACTGTAGGTTGCTGTGTAAGGTATGCTGTTATCCAGTTAGCAGTTCCCTTGGCCACTGAGGTCATGTTTATTTCATATTCATAAGGATTGATGGCTGCAGTGTGCACTTAATTTCCCATAAGGTCCGGTGCTGAAGAACTGTAATAATGTAGGTGCAAAGGCCAAGTATTCGAACCTCGTTCAAACTGACATTGTATATATGATTTAACCTCAACCCTGTCAACAGTATTACAGTTAGAAAGTTCATATCAGTAGTTCAACAGCACAAGATCAGTTTAAATCTCTGTGATTTTTCCATTATTACAGTACGTACCTATGAGACCACACCAACTGAATGAAAGACCTCTCTGGCGAGTCAATGTGGCGTGAGTTTAAGAGGTAAACACTTTAGGGCTGATTTGGAAATGAGGTTTTAAAAGGCACGGACACAGTTGACTCTTCTCGTCTGCTGTAGAAGTGCGGTGCTTTTAGTTGATCAGAGCCACTAAACTTAATTAGCCAATTCAGACACATGATTCCATGAATGAAGTCCTCACCCTCACACAGTGACGGAGACCGAAAGAAGAAAGAAACTAGAGGTGAGAACTGCAGCATATGTATGTATAGGTGTCAAATGAGACCATTTTGATATGCGAACGTGTAAAGTTATGGACAGTTCTTGTTTTGGTAATTGTTTAATCTGTTAATCATTCAATAAAATGTTGCTGTTTTTTGACAGGCCTTAAAGGAGCCACCCCTTAAAACCAGATCATTCCAGATGGTCAGAATATAAAATAAAAATAAAGTGTGTGCACAAAACTTCATTAACATAATAAGTAAACCTCAAGGAACATATTAGAATATACTCATACTTAACAAGGCTGCGTAATAATAGTATTTTTATATAGCTCCTCACACATTTCTTTGACTTTGTACCACACATCTGAAGAGCTAATCAGAATTTTACAAAGTAGCATGAGACATTATAATTTGACATCTTTTAAGGTCAAAATCTAAAGGAGATAATAATGATAGTACGATTACAAAGATGAGAAAAAATAGCCAATTTCCATTAAGATCTGTGTGCTTGATTAAAATAGAACATTTGCAGTCCTTCTATTTTCTTGTAATATTTTGTTGCGCATATAGATGAAACCATTATGTTTTAGCTCATGCTTTAAAGAACTTAAACTAAAAATCTCTCACGATGCATGTGTGGTGTCAGCTCTTCCACAATGGCGTAATAGATGCTCTTAAATTGCTGAGCGTCAGCCTTGTTTAAATCCTTCTCTTTTACACTACGCTGCTCTATTATTCATTGCCCAACCTGATGACAGGGCGTCACACTAAACCTGACACGCCTCATGTTACATTTGCATGGAGCCAAACTCATTAGATACTACCTTTTAGACCCGTTAAAGGTCAGGCGAGCAGAAATAAGCATGCGGACCAAACAGAGCATGTTTTAGAAACGCTTATTAAAGGAATGTGACATTTCATACTGTGATTGGGCTTGTAGTGTCTTTTCGGACTGGTTAGCGTTGGATTTAAAGGGATAGAGAAAAAAAAAAGTATGGCTGTGTTTTAAAGGGGGAAATATTACACCAAACTGACCTTGTTTTTTTCCCGCTTTTTTTATAAGGTTATGTTAAAACAAACCACTTTTATGCACGCTGTAAGCATGCACTGTTTTGAAATGTCAGCCGCTTTTACTTACACATGAACTGTTGCCTAATGAGATTTTAATACTTGATGGCTGAACAATGCAAGGTGCTAATTGCGAGAAGAAATTTAATGCTCTCTGTCAACTTTTATGGATGATTGCATTGGCAACAGCCAATCAATTCACTCTACATCTTTTTTTCAAACACCGTCGCAAGTCTTATTTATAGGGATCGACACTTCCTGTTTGTTTGACGGCTGAAGGACACGGATGTCAACGCGACGCTAAAGACAGATCGTGATTGAGACATTTTAAGACCTTATTGTGGGAACAAATTACATTACCATGTTTTATTCAGAGCTTTCGCTTGTGCTGTCAGAGGGCGCAAGGGTTACATTGATGGAGGGGGGAGAGTCAAATAGTGAATTATTAATTTGGTCCTAATAATAGAAGCATGGCTGTTCTGGAGAATTAAGCCAATTTGCAAGTCGGATCATGCCTCCTTTCTGTTTCGAGTGACATCTGTGAATTTATTGTTCTTTAACTGTGTTTCGTCTTCATATCTGTCTGTCTCAGCCTTTGATATTACTGATTAATCTGTGCATTTTGCCGTCGGGCGGTCATGTGCCGTTACACAGAAGCGTTGATATGAGGTGGCTGGCCTGAGATGGCTTTGATCATTGCTATTATCAGCTATGCTTTTCTCCGTCCAAATGGTTTTTAACAAATCCACCTCCACTCCTACTCCACTTACTTGTTATACAGATTTCCCCCTCTGGTTTTATCTCATCTTCTTCTTTCACCCCCCTGGGTGGGAACCAAAGATGATCAATAGATGCTGTGCATGGAAGAACTCTTCCACATGATTGGCGGAATGAGAACTCATACATCTTGCTTGCTTGTAGCTACAGGTAGCTCGCATCACGCTGTCATTCTTCTGGTTCAGTTTGGAAATGACTAATATCAGCTTCCTCCTTCGCATCGGAAGGTAGACTGGGGATTCCTGTGCATGATGTACGCAGAGAGAGGAAATTGTCACTGAACTGGTGTAAAGGGAGGACTTAATCCTGTATGATTTCCCCCCTCCGTTTCCCTTCTCTATGTCTACAATTTGTATTATCAGACGATGTGTATATTGCACTAAAACATGTGAAATCTGTATTGCCAGATGTTGTTTTTAAGTTGCAAAAAAAAATATTTAATTTAAAACTTTGGCAGATGTGAAAACTGCACATTTTTTTCATGTTATAGCCGATATTACAATTCTATACTATTTTGTCCTAACAAATAAACACACATACACATACTAACATCTAAAAACTTTTAGAAAGATATTTGTCATTAAAAGATGCTAAAAAGCATACAACTTGGACTCTAGATAATGCTATGAGGTTATTTTCATTTTGAAACATCCTACGTAATGACACATAGTTTGATTTCAAAAGCGTATAACTGGTACAATTATGTACTGTAACAGGTGAGATACTGTATCAGGTCATGATGATGCAGGCTTTTTTAAGTATCTATATGCAGATTGTTTGGCATCTGTGTATCGATACAGTATCCCCACACAAAATATTGTGATACTATGCTGTCATGATTTGCTTTCCCCCAACCCTAGTTGGCAGATGTAATCTAAATGTAACTTTACATTTAGATTACATTTAACTTTAATGTGACAAAAATATTCTAACTTCATTTATTGGCTGGAACAAATTCTGTAAAATAGCTTTTAATGGAGAAGGAGGCTTTTGTACCATTAGGGGCCAACTGGTCATGCTAACCAACCAAACCTTGCCATGAACAGGCCTTGTGATTGTATTGTTTGGGTTATGGATCTGATGATGTGAAATTTAAGATGTCCTTAATTATGTTGGTCCCTTAATGAGGAACAGTGGTAAATGAAACATTGCATGTCATCAGCATTGTGGAATGCTTTTGGATACCATGAAAACAGAAATCTAATTTCTGAAATAGAAATTTAATTGAGTGGTGATGGAGACTGATGCTTTTTTTGTCATGTTGCTACGGTGCGGTTTTAAATAAAGACCATTCTTAGTGTTCCTTGTTTATTATTTTTCATTAACTTGAGGCATAAATTCCATCTTTGCACGATTGTGTATGTTTTAGGTGTCTAGACCCATCCAAACCAAGAGTTGATTATGCCAAGTTCCTGTACGGTGCTTCCCTCCCCTCTAACTTTTCTTCCAGAAGCATTAGCTGTTGATGTGGTGCATTCCCACCACTACATTCGTTCCGTCCCAGGATGCCTGTTTTTGCAGCAGATGTACAAGGTCACACCTCAAGTGCAGCCTCGTGCACACCCTCAAAACATGCACGCGCACAGTGACACAGCTGATTCTAATGGAAAATGCCTGGATTTCTGTTCATATTCATATTTCACTATTTCATATTTCAGTCACTTTTCAAACTAGCAGTAGTAAAAGAAAATTACTAAGGAGACAATTTAAGAGGAAAAGGTTTTTTAAATGACATACCTGAGGCTTCTGGGTTTTGTCTGCGCTCTGTAGTATTTATGATGTGTCTCCGGCAATTACCTGTCTATGGTCCATGCAGTTTTCCACAGGAAGAAACATTTAGATTAGCAATCGTTATACACTCAGTTAAATGTGATTTGTTGTGAATGCGCTGCTGCTATGATCAGCCTGAATGGTTCACTGCTCTGTACTTTAGCTCCTCAACTGAAACTGGAAAGAATCTCTCTGTGCTGAAAGTGCAACATATGCTTTAATAGAGGGATTCATTTTTACGGCTGAGCCAAATCTCATTAGGAGGAATAATACATCTTTATTTCAGGCTTAAAAAAAGAAGATGTAAGAAATAGTTACATAAGGAACTTTCAGCAATTATTTATTCAAGCAATTATCTTTTAGTTCTTTAGAATTGGCAAAACCACAGTATTCTTAGTTAATAGTGGTTAACATCAGCAATTTGTACTTAGTTTGGTTTGTGAACTGTCTATTTGATCCAAGGTTGATCTCATTAATTCATTCAAATAATATTCATAATAATAATAAGCTCTGGACATTTTTACTCAATATGGATGACCCTACCAGTCTATCACACAACAGAAATAAACGTGAGCCACTGTGACTCACCGCATTATGTGACCCTATTAGGCCCTGTTGTGACGGTAGGGTAAGGGTTAGGATTGGGATTAGGATTAGGACAATACAGCTCCCACTAGTGTCACATAATTCGGTGGGTCACAGAATTCAGTATAACATCGGCGAGGGAAACGAAAGCGAAACCAAACCCTGTGTGACCCTCAAACCGTGAGAACATTTTTTGGGGGAAAAGAGGTAACACAACATGAATTATATGGAAGTGGTTTGGGTTTCTTAAAAGCGACAAAGCACAGATTAAGGACCAGTTCACACAGAACGCGTTTTTGCAGTTAAAAATGTGAGACGAAGGTCAGTGGAGGGTGAAAAAACCCCCCAGCACATTAATTACCTGTTTACAATGTGTATATTGCACTTTTTCCTGAAATTTCTACCTCTAAATCTTTTCAGATGTGAAACTAGTGCATAGTTAATCATTTTTTAACTTATTTTTAACAGTTTAAGTTTTTTACTAGGTTGAGTATAATCTGCGATCTCTGACGCAGTTTGTTTGCTGGCTTCCGTGGCTACAATACGCGGTGTTTTCCGCCAACTGGCAACCTGGGGTGTCGAAATACTATTGGTTAAATTGTCAGTGGGCGGAATCACACAGACCAAAACATTCTGACATTCTGACATGGAACACATTTCAAAGTAGAATAATTGGCTTTAGCATTTTTTTTTTTTTTTGGAGAAACAAGAATGTGAACTTAGCATGTTTCCTAAATCTCTGGAAAACATATTATTGTATTTTTTATGCTTTAGTACAATATTTTTTTTTACTTTTTCAAGTTTGTCTTCTGCGATCTCCTGTGTATTCTTTGTGGATTTTTTAAAGACTGTTTTGTTCCCTATTAATTTAGTCGTACAGCTACGATCATGAATCGTGATCGTGATAGAGAATACCGAACCATAAAAACTGGTTTTAAATACACAGAGATAATAAACGTAACCAGAACAACTATGGAGACAAACTAGCAAAGGGAACACAGTTAAAATAAAACCAAAACTGAACATATGTTACACACAACATGCATACCATATTTTATAAGTTAAATAAGTCAAATAAGTCATTGGGTCAAAATTTCATTGTTGAAAGAAAAAGCAGACAAATCACACCATGTGTATAAGTTCCATTTTATTTGTATTATATTATATTCCAGAAAATATAGTAGGCTACATATTTATTTAATACATTTTCAAATATTTATTTGCATATTGCAATTTAAAATTACATTGTCAGCCCTAAATTAAGCCAAATCATTTGGAAATTAAAGAGAGACCCCCCCCCCCCCCCCCCCCCCCCCCCTCAACGTCTTTGAAAGACACCATGCCCTTCTTCTGTACCCATCCCATCCCTATTCGACTGTTTCCCTGACAAAATTATTGATCCGTCACAAATTGGCTCGCGGTGCCTGAGCTTCAACTCCAGTGTCGACCTGAATGACACCGATTGGCTTGCTCAGTTCAAGAGCTTTTCCATTTTCAGGTCTATCAGTGCCTTGGGGGCTTGGGGAGCGACATATCATTTTTCTGGATTCAGGTTTCTTTTAGTTGCAAGTCCCACACAAAGTAGAGCACAAGTCCTTAACCTTGGCTAGTTGACACTACATTTGAGCTGTGTATGAAGGTTTTTTATTCGCTAGAGGACAGAATTCAGTGTCATTAGGATTACTGTGGGATTGAACTCTCTGCAAAGTTTGGATGCCATATCCTTCATCATTCTCAGAAGGTTAACAGCCTCTGCCAAATGTCTCACAAATTAAGTCCTGATAGGCATATGTCTGCACCCTGTTATTGTATTTGGCAGTTGTGTATTTCTCATCAGACTGTAATCACGCCGTAATCAGGTGGAACATAATTCCGCCGGAATGATTTCTAGCTTCCAATTGTTTTTGTTTTTTATTCTTGGTTAATTATTTCATTGTGCCATGGCATGCCCTTCCTGCTCTACTTCGCAAACTGTCTTCACTCGGATGTACTATGGATGAACTAAGGCATTTCTTGAGGCATGGGACAAAATATGTCCCACAACTTTTACCTGCTGAAAGTTTAAAAAAAATCTCAACATTAATTATGATCACTAAAATGTTATTTCATAGGTCGCATTCGTCGTGGCGCTCTCGTGAACTCGCATCAGAGGCCCACACAGAAGAAAATGAATAGTTGAATAAAGTCGTTATTTTTGTTTGTTTTTTGCGCACAAAAAGTATTCTCGTCGCTTGATAAACTTAAGGTTGAGCCACTTTAGTCACTTGGACTATTTTAACAATGTTTTTACTAACTTTTCTGGACCGGCAGAATGAAATTGCCTAGAAGCCTATGAAGGAGTGAGACAGCTCTCAGATTTTCATCAAAAATATCTGAATTTGTGTTCCGAAGATAAACGAAAGTCTTACTGGTTGGAACAACATGAGGGTGTGTAATTTTTGGGTGAACTAACCCTTTAATATTTAATTAATACAGTCATCAAATATTTTGGAGATATTTTAAGTGTCTCTCTGGAACAAAAATATGTACTGTGCACTTGTTTTTGAGTGCCTGTAAATGGTTCAATCATTTGTGTTCAATACTTTAGGTCATTGGTTCTCAAACTTTTTAGAGTGGCGTGCGCCCTGAGGCTTTTAACATCCTTCTGCGTACCTCCTCTCTGCAGTCACACCTTTTTCAGTAAGGGACACTATTTGCCCCCTTAAATCGATTTTCCAGTGCATTTTTTACCTTTACAAATACCTTCATAAAATAAATAATGCTTTAAATAAATAAAAATTTCAATAGAGAAATATGGTGGTTAAAACGACGAAGTGATGCTTTATAATATTAAATTAAAACTGCCAGTAGGTGGCGGCAAGTCACTGTCTTTATGAGTAAGTCATCGAGTCATTCATTCATTCAGTAATGAAGCAAGTGGCTGTAATTATGAATAAATCATCGACTCACGATTTGTTCAAAGCCGCAGATTCGTTCACAAACACTGCTGTGGCTTTCACTGGAGCTATTATTTTGTTGCAAAAAAATACTGGCAATACTGTGGTTAAAATTAAACTCACTTAATACCTTTCGTTTGTTGAACCGCTGTATAAAATCAATGTCACATTTGCAATCGTGTGGATATTCGTATAATGTGATCAACATTAAGCAGGGGATGTTTATGTGTCTGTGTCTATATTTGTTCTTCGTGCTAGTAAGTGCTAATGCCCCACTTTTACAAAGGTACATTGTCGAGAACGGCAGTATAGCGCGATTTGGAAAGGCAGCCTAATCTGCACGCAACCCATCATCAAATGCACACTGCTTATGTGGATGCGGACAGTTTTTACCTCAAGATGATGTCATTTGATTGGAAGTCATGTATTTACGGCATTTTACTTGCTAGAAATACATGCTCAGTTTTGATGTTATTTTAAGGTGGGGTAGAATTAAATGAACGGCAAAACTCAGCATTTTGTTTGCGAACCCCGTTCTGTCACCTCGTACCCTAGTTTGAGAACCACTGCTTTAGGTAAAACAATGAGGTGGCCCCTTCTGAATCATTTAATGTATGGCACCGCATCATTTAATATTCAGTACCATTTGACTGTGCATTTTCTTTCAAAGCATTTCAAAGTGCTGCTAAAAATGTCCAGAAATAAATCTGCTGCTATTCTGATTGACAAGAGGTTATTAGCCTTAAGCCCTATTCGCACGGGATTAGTATTATCTAGGGACCTCGTGTGATTTAGAAATTACCCCCCCGACATCTGAATTTCGTGTGGTGCATTCGCACGGGATAAGCGAAGCCTGTGATTTTACTCGAATTTACTGACTTTTCTCCCGGAACCCGGATATAAAAATTGTAGTTTATACCCATATTATAATTATTTTAGCCCAGTGGAAATCTGTTTTCAGTGGGCGACTATGGCTTTTTGCGTATGGTTGAGGGTCTGGTTAGATGGATAAAAAAAAAACATTTCACCAGGTTAAAATCTAATAGCTCAAGGTTTACGTTTGATTTATTTGTAACATTAAATTCGAATTATGATGTGAAACCCCCTTGCTTGATTGTGCATTATTTTTGATAGGCTATTGTTTGGAAATGTCTTGTCGTTATAGGCTACGCCTCTAGATGTACGCATGATATATCATAAACAGAAGAATGTTACTTCACGCATGCTGTAATATGTCATCCATCTAATCTTTCTTTTTGTCTTCGCTCTTCTGATGGTTTTCAGCTTTCTCTTTTTTCTGCAAATTTTATATGGTGTCAGTGTGCGATATGATCAATAAATAAAAAGGCGCAAAGGAAAGAAATATCGTGAAAAAAAAAAAAATACAGCCCCGCCAAATCCTGGACAAAATCAGAGATGCCGATTCGCACGGGACTAATATTATCACAGCACGTCGGTGTTCGCCGAAATATGGTCGGTCATATTACTTTACAATTTACAGATATGGCCGATTCGCACGGGATTAAGATCACAGACAACCTCCGCAATTATTACAAATGACTAGAGGTCCCTAGATCATACTAATCCCGTGTGAATAGGGCTTTACTGCTAGTCTTTTGGTCCAGATAGTATGGGTGTCAGTCAATGGTTGTCATTTTTTGAATGAAACCCATTTATTGTATGGTACAGTTCAGCTAGGCATTATCATACCTGTCCAGGTCCTCATGAGTTTAAAGGTTTCCTTGATGCTTTTTCTTTTATACTGTATATGGACCACCCATATATTGTTCTTAGACAGCTATCAGTACGCAGCAGCATATGCCTTATGTTTAAATGCTATAACCCACGGCTGCAGCTAAAAAGCTGGTGTAAGGTATTTTATTTAGTTGGGAATGTGTTGGGAATTCAGGACCACAAACCACAGTAATGCAACACTATCAGCTCCCTGTCAGGCACTCAAGATAACTCCACCATCTCCCCGTGGAAGCCCCTGCTAGTTATCATCACATTACAGTAGTGAGAGAAATACATAATAGCCTTAAGATAATGCTCTCCACGGGGAAGAGCAGGCATAAAAACACATTTTAAGTAGCCGAGAGTTCATTTGGTCAGGTTTGTAGATTTAAGGTATCTCAGGGGAGGACTTCAGAGACGTATTATTATTGCAGGTTTGGGATCAGAGCTCTGCACCTCTCGCAGTCCACATTAAATTTGTATACAATTTAATATTGAATTGATTCACACTTTAGGGGAAACTCTGATGTGCAGGTTCTCGGTAATAGAAACACCTGTATTTTTCTCTGGCTCTCACTCTCTCCGTTTTTCTTTCTCCTCAGAGCATTTGGCAGGCTGTTGCGTCCTTAGCCATTTCATCTGCAGTAATGTAATGTAAGCGTAGCATTAGGAAGTTACTTTGTTGCAAAATATTTAGTTAAATGCTACAGTTTCAGAGCATTGACATCAATAAATCATTTATTCACATGAACCTTGCCAATTAACCTTCCTAATGCTATAAATGAGAGATCGAAAACAGTTTAGACAAGCATGCTTTATTGTTTTCTCAGCTTGCTCGACTGTAAAGCATGCTATAAAAAAAGGAAATACTTTTGAGTTTGGTGATTTAATATTTACTTGATATAGTCATCAGATATTTTGGTGATATTTTAAGCATCTCTCTGGAACAAAAATATGCAGCAAAGAGAATGATGTACTGTTTGTTATTGTAGTGACACGCTTGGTTTTGAGTGCCTGTCAGTGGTTCACTTCTGCTCTTTGTTCAATATAATATGTGCACTTCTCTTAGCATCTAACTGTGCTGAAATGATGCATGCGATACACGCTCACCATTCTTAGAGATTACACTTATAGTAGGCTAAAACTGCCACATTTAAAGGTGAAATGTGTCATTTATGCGCCACAGTGTTGCAAAAATAATTATTGCTATAGGAACACGCCCGCCATTTGCCATTGGCCAGACAAACTGTTAGCTTCACCCTTATCTTGTGCTATTGGCTTGGGATGGTGTTGCTGTGTCAGTCTGGCCTGGATCTTGGAACAAACAGCAATGTTTTGAAAGCACTACTGAGCTACAGTGTTTACAGTTATCTGGGAAATCAGCCTAGGAATGGCGTACTTGTGTCTCTGCGACTAGGAGAAAAATATTTGGCATCAAAGATATTATACTCTTCTCTTTTAATAAAATCTGAAACCTAGATTTCGTTGAGCCATCTCACGAGTCTGGATTTCAGTATTTCTCCATTTGAAACTGCTTCATTTCCATTTCTGTTTTAGTGTCAGAAACTGCTGTTTTTTCTGTAACCTCTTCGGTGGCTGTTAATGAGATGGCACCAACTGAACCATTTGGAAATTATAAACAGGGAAATCATCACAAAAGTGACTGGAATTCATTCATTTTTCGAAGAGAGTTGATGATTTGAGGTGACGAGTGACAGTGACTGCTGGCAACGTGAGAAAGTTGAGCAGACTTTATGTAAATGTGCAGTGATCCGCCTCATGATACTCGAGTGGGAACGCTGTTACGATTGATGGTGCTGAGAAATGCTCACGGTGAGGAAGTACGTTGGAAGGAAGATTTTAATCATCGAACACATTGGGCCAATGAAAAACGCAGGAGAAACAACCGAACATCAATGAGAACCAAGAGATACTGAGGCAGAACACAGGGAATATATACATGGGACAGACAAAGAGAACTAATGAGATAATAAACGACACACAGCTGAACCAAATGAACTAATGACGACAGTGATGATTTAAAAAAAGGAGTGGCGGGAAACTGAACACAGAATAAAGTCCAAAAACAAACTGACATCTAACATTTTCTCCTTAAAACTGCAACGAACCAACTACCTTGTAACCAATCACGTCAACGTGTGATCATCAACGAGTGGATCTCAGAGCTGGTGTGAGGGAGTGGAGGCGGGGCTAATTTGCATATTCATAGATCCGCATATACTAAAGAGGCAAGGGTGTAGAGTTACATTCAAGCTATTTTAAGGCATGAAGATTTTTTTTCAAGGAAAAAACTTTTAAATATGTAATTTTGGTGATCAAAGATGAGTTTTAAGGGATACAATTATTGACTACAGGGGGACTTTAAAAGGTCTAGTTGGCTATTTGTTAGCATTGTCCAATAACCCACGCAGCCTAAGTAAAAGCAAAGAAGGAAAGAAGTTATTTGTTTGATTAAAGATTACACAGACTATTTTTTTATTTTGAATAACATGATTAATCATTCACAGAATGAGCAAGAACATTCATTGAGTAAATAACATCAGTTTTTGTTTCAAGAAAAAGAAAATCACTTTTCTTTGTTCGTTTTCATGTTTAAATAATGTATGCTGTATGCTGGCCTCGCTTGTGACACCCCACCAAGACACTAAGTGCCTACCATTAATACAACAGCACAACTAATCTATCACCAGCATTCTTGCCTTCCACGCTTTCAGGAAATTCTACATGTTCCACTGGCATGCGGTTTTGCAGGTCGATATGAATTATCAATAGTGTGTACATAGTGCCTTTTTATTCCTTCTCCTTTCACTTCTGCCAAAACATTCATACGAGAAACTGTGAGAACGTAAACATACAGTCTCAGACGGCCAGGTATTGGTGATTACGGATCTGTCCCTGATAAGACCCTCATCTGAATAAAGTGCAACTATTCACTGTTGCTGTTTCTAAATTAAAAGAGCTCTTAAATATTCATGGCACCTCAGGCATCTTGTTTGCCAATATACTGTACACTCTGTGTCCACATCGCTTGCAGATAAATTTTGTACGCTGCAGAAAAAAAAACCCCAACTGTTTTCCCAGATGTTATGTTTTTCAAGCAGACTAAATTTCAAGCATGTCCTCATGGTGTCATTGTAATGAATACAGAATGCACGTCTCCCAGGATCTGTTCAAGTATGACCAGAAATCAGAGTTTGTTTTTTCCCTCTCTTTTTTTATTAGTTATTTATTGGCATACAGCACAGCCAAGCAATTACAAGGCACTGCCCTTCGAAGGTGAAGATATAAAAGGAATATTTAATGCAATTTTGGCTGCAGGGTTATGGTTGGATGAAAGGGAAAAGGGAACATTCATTTTGCTTCAACCCAGGAGTCAATGAAATATCCAAAGACATATCCAGAGGAGATGAGTTTGCTTCTGTGGAAAATAATTGCACTGAACTCACAGGGAATAATACATCCTCGCAAGGAATCAAATGTGAGTTGTTTTCCTTTGCCCAAGCTCTCAAGTAGAATGCTGTATGTGTTTACTTCATTCATCAGATAAAAGCACATAGGCCACAGAACATTCATGCTCAATGATTGGATCGCAGTAGGATATCACTTATTCACCCTTAAATATGCAGGAACATAAATGTACTCAAGTTTCCTGATATTTAACAACACAATATGACTTAATTCATTCAATTAAAATTTTACATTTATACATAATTTTACAGTTCGCGTTGCCCATGATTATGTTATACCACAGTTCTTTCTGGTTCTCGATTCTAATTGGCTGAGACCCTTTTCCAGCCATGCGACATCCCCCCAGTATCAGCACTGAGCAAATCCACCATATATATTTTTTAAATACTACTGAAATGTAGTGTTAAGAGTTTTAACAAGAATGTAGTTATATAAACCTCAAATATGAGACTCATATAAACATAGCGCCTACTTTACAATTTGTTTAGACACTTTCCCACAGAGAACAGGTTCATCTCGGTCAGTCCTTCGGCAATTTGCTGCTGGGCATCTAGGCTATATTTAACTTAAATCCTGTACAAGAGCACTTCTTTTGTAAGTTTGACTGCATTGTTTGTGTTGTTTTACTGTTGTCTTTTATAATGGCTATTGTTGTTGATTTAAATATTTTTGTTCAATAAATATTATTTTATATATGCCATATTTGGTATTGATAAATGGTCCGTTAGTGATCGTGAATGGACTTCAGTGAAAGTTACATTATTTCACCATTAGATGACAGCAAAGATGAGTCAGAACAAGGAAGTAGTTTTAGAGCTGTCATGGGAAATCTTTTAAAGGGACATAGGCAAAAATATCACTTTCCTCAGCAGACATGCAACAAACTGTTTTTTTATAATGAATATCATATTATGGACATTGACCTGAAGATTGAATGCTTTTTCAGATGCAGGTAATACACTCGTTTAGTCGATTTCTTTCTCATAATACCACAATACTCTACTCTACATAATACAATAAGCTTCATTGAAGCGACTCAACTTTTCATTACTATTTCTAAAGTGGCGTTTTAGAATTAGTAACGGAGGCTTAGGCTAAACTGTTCAACTGTCAACTTGAGACAGAAGTGACAGAAGGACGTAGTTCTTCACGAACGAGGATTTTCAAAGACTCTCCATTGTTGATTATTATTTATTTACTCAGTTGTGCTGTTGAACTGTTGTATAAATGCAAAATCACACTCGTAGCCGTGCGATATCGCTATATATCAGCACGCTGTGATTACCGGCCAAATCACAGCTATACTCCCATGTCGCACTGCTCCTCATGTGATATTGCTCATTTATATTATATTATATTATATTTATTATATACAACCGTTCGTTCTGGTTCTTAAATCTGCAGCCTTTTCCATCCATGCAATATTCTACTAATATCACACGGAAACCGTTTCACAATTTGTATCACTCCGCTTGTTTCTGCCGGGTCTATACTGGCAGCTTTTCTCACAGCAAATGTCATAATGGAAGAGCAAAGCCACTATAATTTTACTGTTATTGTGTCAGGAAATGCAGAGAATGACGAAAATGTAGTTGTTTAAAGCTCAAATATAAGATGTATATATCGGTATAAACAGTGCCTGTTTGAAAATTTGTTTAGATGTTCTGGAAGATGTGAGTTCCAGGCCGTCAGCAGCCGGTCAGTGCTCATGTAACCATTGACAACATCTTTATTTCGGCCAGTCCTTCTGGAATTTTCTGCTGGCTCTTTTGTACAGTAGTTCTGTAACACTAAGGTTGAAGCAGAGGCAGAAGCCAGATCCACATGCAGCATACTTTATTAAATAAACTCAAACGACATAGACTCAGTAACAAGACTCGGAAACAGGAACAAGAACAGAACAACATACAAAGTCAAGAACTCACAAAGACTAAGGCTGCGTTTACACTTGGCATTAACATGCGATCACCGTGATCCGATCAAGCAGATCGGATCATTAGGAAATCAGGACACCGTGCGTTTACATTTGTTCATATTAAGTAGCCTCTGTATCTGGATAACCGATCGGATTTCTGTTTCCTGCTTAATATTTAAATTAGGTCTGTAGCACGACACCAATAAGAGTAAAGATTATAAAAATGAAGCAATGTCCCAATTGCTTTCACTCACTCACTTTAGTTTCCTGTGCAATCTCCATCCTTAAATCAAATTACGTTTTTTAAATGAAGGAATATTTCCAGAGTTGATCATACAAAAATAACCATGGTTAAGTCACATCATCGATCATCAGGGTTTAAGCTTATAGCATGCAATGACTATATTTACAGAAATGGGAGATTAATAAACATGCTGAAACAATAAAAACATTCAACATTTAAAACATAATTTTTTAAAAAGTTTATTCCCATTATTCCTTTGGCAAAGCAGCGCACGCTCTTCATTAAGATCTCATGATCACAGCTGTGATTGTACAGGCGATTGCCTCGTTCAGATAATGTTGCACAATTAAAATGAAAAAAAATGACACACACAGTGTCATGTAAGTCTAAATAAACTGTTTTAAATATTGACGTTTATTGTAAGGTTCAAATAAATTTTATTTATTGTCTAAACTGCATCTGGCCATTATTTTCTGTCAGCACGTGGGGAGACTGGGCGGGGATTTAAATGACGTCCACCTGTGAATGCAGACACGATGGCTGGATTGCGTTTACATTACACTGAGATCCGATCACAATGCGTCCTCGACTACCTCCGAAACTGGACACGCTGATCGGATAACATTTTTTTGTCAACTCTCTAACTAACTAAGATCAGAAGGATACTTCTCCCTCAAAATATGATTACAAATGGACACAGGAGACGCGTTTGAGATGCATGTTATTACCAGGTGTAAACAGCAATGTGTGTTCGGCTGACCACTTGTGATTGCCCGAGGTGGATGTTAATACCAGGTGTAAACAGGACCACAGTCATCCCATCCATCAGAACAATGCATTCATGACCAATACACATGTGTATCATTTCCGTTCTTACATGCTGTTGATTTAAGCTGCATCAATGGGCGTCCCTAAGCTACAATAAGACCTCTCTTGCTCCCAGCTTGAGCATTCCTCTCCCGCTGTTGTGTTTACACTGGAGACTGAGTGTGCTTCTTTTCTCAGACAGGTCTGTGCAAGAGTCCTGCCTCAGGATGCCATGTAAGGCCTGATTATCACTGTGCAACATACGGATATGGAGAGAATTCATAGGCACACATGGTGGAGGAAGTTTACAGAATGGCATGATCAGAATGTGTTTAAGAAATGATGATTGTTATGACGTCATTAAAATGCGTATTTTTAGAAGACTTTTCTTTATCAGAATAAGAAAATGTGTGTTTGTTTTATATAGTGTGTGTGTGTGTTCATACATATATATATATATATATATATATATATATATATATAATACTTTTGCTCAGCAAGGACGCATTAAGTTGATTTAAATCAAATTAAGTTTCTATTTCGAATAAAGACTGTTCTTTCTATTCATCTACTGAGCCCCTAATATGAGATGGTTTTGCGTTCCCCGCAAATGTTTGCATTCCCCTGAGAAAATTTGCGTTCGCTCACAAAACTTTTGTGTTCTTTGCGAGTGAATGCAAATTTTCTTGGGAAACGCTAACATTTTGTGATGGAACGCAAAGTTTCACGGCAGAATGCAAACATTTGTGGGGGAACGCAAAACCATTTCACATTTTGTTCCAACTACCATTTCCTTTTTAAGGCCGGGACACACCAAATTGAGTTTTTTAGTTTTTTTCACCAAGCTTATTTTTTTTGGTGTGTTTCCGCACCGTTGGCTGTAGTCGGACGCCGTCTGGGTTTTTTGGGCTGATTCAGCATGTTGAACTGCATATTGTCGGACAGTCGGTGAGAGAGAGAACTCTGATCGGCTGTTCAGCTTAGCGAACGAGTAGCGAATAAAAGCGAAAGCGAGCAAAGTCAAGACGGTACAGACAGAAGTCTGTTATAATTTTATTTTTAAATATAACTCAGGTAAGTCATCTTACCTGAGCATTTGAATGCATGAATAATTTCATAATAACATGAGCCGACTGGAATGAAGAAAGTGATGAGCGTGATTGATATTCAAAATAGTAATAAGCAAGCGCTGCTTTGTTTATGGTTTGTATATCTGCAGTCCTAGTTTCGGTTTCCCTTTTTGAATGACGAAAATAGACTAATACCTGCTGATATAGACAGATATTTACTTACACCCAGGTGCAGAACGCACATGCTAGTTGACAGTCGCCTTTAGTCCTTTTGGTGTGTTCAAGCGCAGCATTTTGGCCAAGAAGCTTGGTGTGTCCCGGGCTTTAGGAGCACCATAATTATCAAAGAATTTCAAAGAATTATCTATAGTCAAAGAAAAAGTTTTTTCAACCTTGATAATAAGAAATGTTTCTTGAGCACCAAATCATCCCATTATAATGATTTCTGAAGGATCACGTGACACTGAAGACTGGAGTAATGATGCTGAAAATTCAGCTTTGCGATCACATTGACAGGAATAAATAGAACACCGTTATTTTAAATTATAATAAAAATTCACAGAACTGTTTTTAGCATTCACTAACTACTCACATTCCGGTTTAACATGGTGCTGAATGTGTTGATGTAATGCTTTGTGAAAATTTTAAATAATGGTCATTCATTCAGTGCAAACAAGACAATTATTAGAAAAAAATTGGGATTGCTCCTTTTTCACATTTGTATACTTTTCCCTTGATCTTGGAAGCAATAGCTCATCAAATGATGGGGTAGAGCATTATAACCAGGCATATTTCCAAATGCATGTAAACGATCGCACTTTCAGCATTTTAAAGTGCTAATTGTAACTAGGTGGAAACTCATTTATTTTTGTGCCACTGCAGGCAATGGATTCAGTTGCATGGTGGGCTCTATTTTACCCCTACTTAAACTCTCTTCTGAGGAATCACAGAAATCCCATGAGCCTTTGAAATGGTCTGCTTTGCAACCACACACTGAAGAGATTTTTGTAAATCTAGCCTTCTCACACCAAGCTAAACATGCAGGTATGTGTTTTCTGCAACATAAGTATGCACACACATGCTATTTGCAATCCAGCATGCACTTAAACATGCATGTGTATTCATGTACTCAGTTGCATACTGTACTTTTTAATTATTTTATGCACTCTCAAGCACAACACAAAGGGTGGCATATGTTTACACAGCTTAACATTGTTATAGACCTGTAATGCACTGCGATTTTATGACCAACAAATTGCTGTACGATTATGGCGAAAAATAATAATTTTCGGTTATTCCCTTGAAATTGTAATTGCGATTATAAATAACGATTATCACAATTTACATTGAATGATGTTTTAAATAGCTTTATGCCATTGTTTAAAGCCACTGCATGCCATATTGTTATATCAAAATAAACAAGCTGAAAACACTCTTCCCTCTTCCCTTTTGTTGCTTTTCTATAGAATTAAGCCTCAAATGTCAAACAATGGGGGGGAAACCCTTTAGATAAGCCGTAGAAAGAAAAACAACACATCTTAAGCACACAGAATAATGTAAGTGAACTTTTTTTTGTAATTGCGCCTTTAAACGATTATATAATTGTGCCATCCGTATAATTGTAATCACGATTTCAAATTCAATTAATTGTGCAGTCCTATGCACAAGCTATAAGCTAGTGTATTACAGGAATTTCTTCTAGATTTATTAATATAGCCATATGCCAGCACAGTTAGTAAAAACAGTAGATGTAAGTTATTAGGTTTGAAACCCTGTGCTGCAGTGGCCGTGTTTATCTTTATCTCTGCCAGTGTAAGCATTCCTTTGGGTGCTCCTGGAGGCTGGGTAATACTCAGAAGCACAGCTCTGGTGCTTCAATAAAAGGCTGTTGAACTGCATGTGGTCTGCCCTTCAAGGAGAAGAAAGAGAGGTTACAAAGACTTGTTGAGCCTGCTATTTACTGCATCTAAATATCTAGCAGATTATCTTTTTTTATGGATACGAGCATGTGGTTTTTCTTTTAGCATGATATCTTGTGTCTGGAAGTCAGTAATGATGCTACTTGCTTTTATCAGAGTAGTTCCTTTTTTCCATCATATCTCAGATTATAATTAACAAACACATGTATTGGGTTGCACACACAAATTGATCTCAATTTTCCCCCTGAACCAAAACAACAATCTCATTGTCTTACGTCATGTCGTAACCGTAATTACGAGATGGCAACACAACCCGTGACGTCCTCAGACTCTTATTTATGCATTTCTATGGCAACACTATAAACGCCGAAATTAAAGGACAATTCCGGTGAAAAATGAACCTAGGGGTAATTAACACATGGTTACCGAGTCGATCGTTCTCTGGGATGCGTTTTCATGATAATCAAATGTAAAGAGTTTTATCTCTAAAAACAGATTAGCTTATAACGCTAATACATGGGGCATAGAATAGGTAAAAAGTAAATCGCTAGTTAATACCACTAACATGGCTCAAAATAGCCTCACACTAACACGTTAGCATAATGAGGGTCCCTACATGCAAACCGAAGCATTGAGAACTTTGTAAGTGTACAGACAGTTTAATAAGAAGATACTTTATAAAGACAGTACATTATGTGTATACAGGCAGGAGCCATCTTGGAAAATAGTCTCGACTAGTCGAGTCACGAACGCCGTGCTAAGTGAGCTGGTCAATAGGAATTACGTTTGTGAAATCTAACGTAGCTCGGCGTCGTGGCTGCCTGTATACGCGTAATCTATACAGGTGGAGCTGGGGAAGGTGGAGGGTTTCTGAAAGCGTTTTGCACTGCTAAGGCAAATGCTACCCAAGTATTGGAAGGTTGAGCAGAAAGCTCATTGGCTACTGATACAGCAGGAACCAGTCAGCTGTGCTTTATTGAGGAATGATATGATTGCAATCAAATTGAGTTAAGGAACTATCGGCCTGTGACATCTAGAGTTTCATGACAGAACTTTGTATTTAAGATAGGGCTGGGGGTTAATCTTCGCGATTATTTAGAGATTTTTAACGCATTACAAAACAATAACGCAATTGATGCAGCACTTTTTTTGCCTCGTTTTAATGACTTCCTGTTGCGGCTGCTATTGTGTGTGCACCCTGTAATGATGGAGAAGGACAAGGATGGAGTTTTAGGAGGAATGTTTGCATTTAAAAAGTTGCCTAAGGGTGTGTTTGACACAACAAAGATACTATGTAGCTACAATTAGTAAAGCTGAATTAAAATACTATAGAAGCTGGATGCACCGAATTTTCGGCCGCCGAAAATGGTTTTTGGCCGAAAGAGAAAAAAGGAAAAAAAAAATATGCCGCCCCGCCCCTCTCTGTTCGGCGATTAGGTTTGACGAGCGGGTCTTTTCCACTCCGTGTGTGCGCCGTGCTCTCCGTTCCGTGTGTGTGTCAGCGCAAACGCTTCAATCATGTACCGATCACGCACTGGAAAAGCCAAGTCCGCTCAAATAATGTACAATTTGGAGCTGGTAGCCATGCTGGGCAACAATGGTAAAATTGCCTGCTCTGATCACATGCTCTGGTAATAATAGCTTTGTAGGACTATACTTTATTTTGATAATTTGTAAAAAAATAAATAAAAATAAAAACTTAGTATGTTGCATAGAACTGAATGAAGAATAATATATTGATATATTAATGTAGGGCTATTTTCTGTTCCTTTTTTTTCTGTGTTTAATTTAATTAGGTGATTCTACGTTCAAATATTGATGATTACAAGCTTGGGGAAAATGCGTAAATTGCAGTACAGCAAAGTGTGCAATTAATTAGTTAATTTTTTTAATCGATTCCCAGCTTTTTTTATTTAAGATTAAATTAAATTGTATTATTTCATTTTATTATATCATTGTATATATTATATTATTATTATATTATATTCATGTTATGATGCAATATAACTTAACACAATTATATTTCTGCACAGAGAAAGCGCTTTTTGTGTGCGTATAGTTTGTTGTTCCCAAATTGTTTCAAAAATTTTGAATACATTTTAGTACAAAGGTTTTTGGTGGAGAGTGAGAGAGAGAGAGAGAGACAGAGAGAGAGATGCTTCTGCCCTGGGGATGTGGATCTTGTCAGAGTCTATGGATTCTTTGGCCTGCCTGAGATTAAGGTATTACTTACCCGCGGTTTCAGGGGTGGGTCGATACAGATGCACTGTCGATGACTGGATAAAGGAAAGTCTTTTCTGTTCTACCAGTCTTATATGATCACTTTTTATTTGGTTGCAGCCTCGGTGTGTAGCACGTACAGTATCTCACCTTATCATCCGCTTTAATTTGTGTTGTCAGGTTGTTGTACATGCAGAGGTGAAGGGTGTAAATTAGCCCATCATGCTGATGAAATAATCTAACCCAACAGAAGACCCCGTGTCTAGTATCGAGTGCTGATGTAACAGATTTTATTCTGACTGGCATTTTCATCTAGACCGTAATAAGGTCACCAAATTGCTTTGGCTTCACAGAGAAACTGTTTACCACTGGCGATGTATACAAGCATCTCTCAGGTGATCTGGCTCGGAGGCAGGAATGAGGTTTATACTGAGAACAGACGAGCAGAGAATTTCAGCTTCCTGATAACCAACCAACCAGAACATTTGACCAAAAATAGGTAGTAAACACTACTAGAAATGCTAGGAACAGGTAATAAACACTACTAGAAAAGCGAATAAGGGCAGTGTGATTGAGGGAAACGGGAAACCAGATGGAGAACCGCACAGATATGGTAAATACATTCACTAAAATTAGCAACATTGACACTGGACTAAGTACAAATTATTAAACAATATAAATTAATGTTCAAACACTGGTGAAAATGCTTCAAATTTCTTTATTTTTTATTCTTTTTCTTTTTTTATAAATGATATTATCAGTGTAAGAATTAAAAGTTGAATATAAAAATCCCATGAAAAAAAACATGAATTTTTGAATGTCTTATTTTGTTGTTTATTTTGTCTCTCTTGCTTTAAAGAAAGAACATCTGACTGTCTGTACAGTGTCACAAATGTAATTATTTGGTAAATCATCTAGAAATAGTGCAGTCTAAAATAATTCTTATATAATAATAGTAGCTGATATTATTGCTTATTTGTGTATTAATGTAAATAGTTCAAAATAATATATATAAACCATTTGCTGAAATTACACACATCACCTTCAACTGAACTGAAAAGGACTAAAAAATATGGGTCGAATGTCAGATAGCAGCAGTAAAATGAGGAAAAGGAAGTGGCTCAGGGATGAATCCCTCACCAACACTTTTAATCATAAGAGATCAGTAAATAATCTGTAAGAGAGCAGTCTCTAATGCTTCACTGATCTCCATTGAGTCTTATTGAGATATTAAGAGATAATTATGGCTTCGCTTCTATAATTATGCCCATGCCCGTGGTTAATTCCAATTCCAATCAGGCATATTGATCAAGGTTCTGCATTCGCTCGCCGCTGACATTTCTGTCGGCTAAAGGCCGTGTGAGGTAATCGCGGATCTCCCTCAAACTCTGGAAAAGAACGTGTTGACATTTAATCATCATTCTTCAGAAATCCTCATTCCCAGCACATGCCTTACCCCGAAATACACGACACACACACACACACCTCTTACTACACACTCTCCTCACACTTAACTACCTCGCCAGGGGGAAACAGCACCAGACATGCCCGTCTGTTTTACTGATAAGTGTGTTTTCCCACAGAAGACGCGAAAACAAAAGCAGCCGTTGCGGTTTTCAGTCCGTTATCTTTACAGACGCGTTTCACTTCTGAATATGAAGTATTGCTTGTGTCTTTTTGGCATCATCAGACTTGCAAATAATTCTTTAAATGCGGAGACGAGTGGTTTTACACACAAAAACTATGTTTGATGTACAGTATGTGTTTGAAGCCATGCATGTAAACTCCAGATGTTCATTTGATTCTCAGGTCTGTCATCAAAGGCTTCAGGCTGTGTGCGTGTGTGTGTGTGTGTGTGTGTGTGTGTGTGTGTGTGTGTGTGTGTGTGTGTGTGTGTGTGTGTGTGTGTGTGTGTGTGTGTGTGCGCGAGCGCATGCTGTTGTGCTTTTGTACGCTCTGTGCGCGCGGGAAAAAAAGGAGGGAAAAAAATGGAAATCTATTTCTCTTATCCTGCCCTCTGACATTTACATTTGAATCATGTTACAGTTTAATTTTTCCAAGCATTTCACAGTTGACATTAACTATAGGTGTGTGTTTATGTGTATACAGTTGGTTCTAACTGCATTTGCCATTGTGTGCTCCTCACGCTTCCCTCCACATCCCCCATGGTCACCATGACAACAGCCCGTTCATCAGCTGCTGTTTGCGGATCAACCGAAATTAAGACAATTCCCAAATTCCACGACTTAATGGAATTACGACTATGCGTGTCACTAGTTTTGTGCAAAATATGTTTGCAATCCTCCATCTGAGCTCGTGTGTTTCAGGTCATAGCACAAATCTAATAGGATAAAAGCACAGAGCTGAACGCAGGAGAGCAGGGGCCCGAATCAGAGCCCAATGCCAATTAGATTTTTCTCTGACTCCATCTTTTGTTATTTGATTCCCTCTCTGCCATTGATATCTCACTCAGATGAATGAGCAAGTAGCCTGTATTTAACATCAAACTCTCTTTGAGGTTTTATTTATCGCATCGGATGCTGTGCGTTTGAGTCTTTACGTGCAAAGCCTGTGTTTAATTTGTTCTGTTCACTGCGCTCAGTTTATTTGTGCTTTGACTTGTATCGAGTCTGATATTTCTTTTAGTCATGAATTAAATCATCATTATCAACGCTCTACACATCTCTCCTAAACCTTGTGTGTTCATTTTTGAGTTTCAAAAAGTTTTTCAAGGATGGATTAAATTGACTAGAAGTGACAGTTATGGCATTTATAATGTTAGAAAATTAAATTAATTCTGTTCTCTTTATTCCTGAAAAAAATCTATCATGGTTTCCACAAAAATGTTAAGCAGCTCAACTGTTTTCAACATGGATAAGAAATGTTTCAAAAGTTGGAACTGAATCTGTTTTCTGAGTAGTTAAACAGATATTTCCTGTCGCAATGCCTGTTTTAAACACTGAGATATCTCTCTTTGTTTATTTTCATGTATTAAAAACTGATGTATTTTATAGAGATTAGTTAAGCAAAAGCACTGTTTTTCTACTGAAAGAAAAAAAACATTTCAGACAACATTGATTTCTAACAAACCAGATTCTGTGACAGCTTTATTCGCTCAGTTTTGAACACAGTATCTATGTATTCTTGGTCTGCCTAATGGAAAGTAATTATCCCTTCGTTTCCGCTGTAGTAGAACTGCGATTGAATCCAATAGCTAATTACCTCTGAGTCTTTGGTCTGTGTGTGTGTGTGTGCATGCGTGTGTGCGTGTGTGTGTGTGTGTGTGTGTAACAGTGGTCATATCCATTTATTAATTTCACTGTTTTAAATATTCAAGCCCAGGTATCTTAGCGACAGTGTGATGTGATCAGGCTGTTTTTTTGTTGTATTTTCTTAATGTGATCAGGCTGTGTTGTTCCAACTTGCATCTCACCCACTTTTCACTCTCGTCTTTGTCTTTCCCCTTGCGCCCCACTGCCGGATCAAGATGAAAAAGAGTTTTCAGACCGATGTTCTCGGTTCAAAATCCTTTCTTTCCTTTTAAAGTTTATGGTGACTATATTTAGTAACGTAGGCCTGTTCTGCTGAATAATGCTTTATGATTGTCATCCTTCCTATCAGAGCAGCGGTCAGCGGCCTTTTTGACTTATTCCTGAAGTTAGATCATCACTTCGTAAGGTCTTTTTTTTTTTCAGAAAGAAGATGCGTGTATTTGTTTGCAAGCACTACGTATCATTTTCATCTGAATAGATGAGACGTTCAGCCGTCTTTGGCCATGAGCCAGTTACATTCTATTCTCTGCCTCTATCAATGAGATTAACTGTGCGTTTGTATGAGGCTGTCAAGGAACAGTGAGAGAGGACTCAAGTGCAGAATGAGTTTTAAAACAGTTTATTGAGACACATAGCAGGTGGGACAAGAGATGGTGGGAGAGGAGGTTAGCACAGGAATGAAGCATAAAGACCAACTTGACTTGAATTTGACATTGACTTGACCCACACAACAGGAAACGTAGGCAGGAACAACATACGACAAAATCCACAACTTGGAACAATGGGTAAGAAAGCAAATGAGGCAATGAGTGACACAGGTAGCACAACACACTCAATTACAACGAACTGGAAAAACATGAAGAAAAGATAAACACAATAAATAGTAATCACGAGGAACTGGTGAGCACACTCAGAACATGAAGACTTAACAAGGGCTTAAACAAGGAGGCAATGTAACATGAAACAAGGAGGCTGGACGAGAGGAACACGTGGCCAACACAAACAGAGACAGAGCCATGTGCTCAGGCACAAAACAAACGAGGAAACATTGAAAAAAGACAGACAGATGAGAACCCTGACATAAGGCATTTTGGGAAAGCTCTGCAACAACTTCCTCTACCTCGTCCATCTTTCTCAATGTTAACATTTTCTCCTGCGGTCCGTGTGCCTGCTAGCTCAGAGACTCGCTTCTGCTTTTCACTGGAACATAATAGCTATTTTGAAAATGTTTGTTAGAGAAACTGCACAGTTTGATCTGCTAGTTGTCAGTACATGAAGAGGTTGTGCTTTAGCAAATGAACTCATTTTAGCACACATTGTATTCTGAGTTAATGGAATGTAATTAGTGTAGATTGACAGCGGTTAACATTTCTGTGAAAATAGCACAGTAATTTTGTTGAATTTTTATAATAAACTTGGTGTTATATGTCCATTATCTCTTTGAATGATGATCTAGACCCGTGTTTCCAAACCTTTTTTTGTGTACCTCCACAGCTCAACAGTCTCTGGTACCATTTCATTGACTTGTGAAAACATAAAAAAAAATACATACCGTTTGACTTGTACACAATATTATTTAACATTATCATTAATAGTATTAAAATGGTCATTATTACGATTCACTTTTGAAATAAAAAAGTAGCTTTTTTTCTCCATTAATATGAGGTACCTGAGATTGTTTGCGTTTCACAAGTTTTGACAGTTTTTGAAAAAAAAAATGTTTAATCCACTCCACATAGGACAAAAGTCATTTTCATTTTTGTACAGTGGAATTTAAATTCCATAGAACCAAGATTTTAATTTTAACTTTACACAATAATACTTTATTTTAATGTGTCCTTGTTACATGTTACATTTATTTACTATAGTAATAATTATAATATAATATAATTCATCAATAAATCATCATATATCAATATCATTTAATAACTATAAATTAGGCATAATTACATGCAACTAACCCTAAACCAAACCCTATTCCTACCCTAACCCTATAGTAAGTACTAGGGTCTTTTTTTTAAATAGTTTCTTAATTTTGTATGGTACAATATATATATTTTTTATCAGATGTATTCCCATAAAAATAAAGGATTTATTCAAGATTCAAGAACTTAAGGCTTAATGAAATTAGTTATTTGAATGAATGATGTTTTTTTTGTTTTTTTTATTAATATTTCATTTATTTTCCCCAAAAATGAGCTGGTGCTTTCAACATCCACATATTTGGATGCAGTAAGATTCACAGAATATATCTTATGCTGTATTTGAAAATGGATTTCTTTCCAAGTTGTATGTACAGATGGATCTGTTAATTTAATAGATCAACATCGCCCTCTAGTGTAGATATAAAGCAGCAGTAATCTTACATAATTTAGGAAGTACTCCTACTTTGTATAGAGAGCAGTTTCACTGCAAAGATTTGACATAAGTGTGAGATGAATAAACATAAACTGAATATTTTCTCTTCTTGCTCAGAATATGCCCAGGCTGCACGATGGACTCCAACAACACAGAGTTGGGCCTGTACTCGGCATCCGACGCCCTGGGAGTGGGAATCTACCCGGAATCCACTCCGTGGCCACTGCTCCAGAACACAAGCCTCATCAACCTCAGTGCTGTTTTCAAGCTCAATGGAAGTAATGTTGAGGTTGAAGGTCAATCCTATGATCCTCTGGGTGGCCACTCACTCTGGCAGGTCATTCTCATCGTTATCTTTACAGGACTGCTGTCCCTTATTACTATTATCGGCAACATCTTGGTCATGGTGTCGTTTAAAGTCAACCGGCAGCTTAAAACAGTTAACAATTACTTCCTACTGAGTTTAGCCGTTGCAGACCTCATCATTGGGGTCATCTCTATGAACTTGTACACTGCCTACATCATCATGGGCCAGTGGGCAATGGGAAACTGGGCGTGCGACTTCTGGCTAGCCATAGACTATGTAGCCAGCAATGCATCTGTCATGAATTTGCTGGTCATTAGCTTTGACCGATATTTCTCCATTACGAGGCCTCTGACGTACCGTGCCAAACGTACCACCAGGCGGGCAGGAGTGATGATCGGCCTGGCATGGTTTGTGTCGCTCATACTTTGGGCACCTGCCATTTTGTTTTGGCAGTATTTCGTCGGGGAAAGGACCGTTCCACCGGATAAATGCTACATTCAGTTTCTCTCCGAGCCCATTATAACATTTTGCACCGCAATGGCGGCCTTCTACCTGCCGGTGACAATAATGAGTGTTCTGTACTGGCGAATATACAGAGAGACGGAGAACCGTTCTCGGGAGCTTGCAGGATTACAAGGCTCTAGCGCACGGTTTGTGGGTGTCGAACGACCGCGTTTCCACCTCCGCGCTACTGGGGGGAGCTCTAGAAGCTGCAGCAGTTTCGAACTGGGCCAACCTGGCCACAAACAAAGCTCCTTTCGTGGTCTGAGCGGCCGATTCCACTGCTGGGGGTGGAAGTCGGGCAGCAGGGATAAAGGTGGCCCGCACCGGGAGGCGGATCAGAGCAGCAGTGACAGCTGGAACAACAACGACACTGGACTTTCAGCCGACCACTCGGGCTCATCCGACGAGGACGAGAGCGCGCCATCCACCACACGGGCAATCTTCTCCATTGTTCTCAATCTGCCTGGCATGAGGGCAGCTGTAAGCTCCCAGGTTACTTCTTGTGAGGATTTGGACACGGAGGAAGATCCGTTACAGTCGCCTGAAGAGAAGGACGGCAGGGGTGGCAGCATCTCGTGCTCTGTCACCAACGGCAACAAGCGTTTTGTCGCAAGTATGGGTAAAGTTCCGTCCATGTCCTCCATACAGCCTTCAGTAGATCCAAGCGCAGATGGTGGGAACACCACCATCAAATCTGCCTCAGCGCCCATAACTTTCAAAGAGGCAGCTCTAGCAAAGCGTTTCGCAGTTCGTGCAAGGACTCAAATCACCAAGCGGAAGCGCATGTCGCTAATAAAAGAAAAGAAAGCGGCACAAACACTAAGCGCCATTCTTTTCGCCTTCATTATAACGTGGACGCCTTATAACATCATGGTGCTAGTAAACACTTTCTGCAATGGCTGCATACCTGAGAACCTCTGGGCGTTAGGCTATTGGCTATGCTATGTTAACAGTACAGTAAATCCTATGTGCTATGCACTTTGCAACAAGACTTTTCGTACCACTTTTAAGATGATCCTTCTATGTCGCTGGGATCAGAAAAAAAGCAAGCCAAGCTTTCCACAAAGACAGGCTGTGAGGTTTCACAGAAGCATACCAACATACTCTACATAGCAGCTCAGAGGTGAGGCTAAATTGCTAATGCTAAAATGTAAGTTGCAAGGGGAGATTCCTCAAGTATCTGTATTATATACTGAAGCGTTAATGTGTCAGTGTCAATGTGGACGTGTAGTTCAGTCTCTTAGGATCCCTGGTCACTAGATGTTAACATTAAGGCACTGTGGTTTAGTGTACAAAGAGCTTCACACCTGAGCAAGTGCAATTGCCATACGTACTTCCTGTGACTTTTATACTTTATGCCTTTAAAACGGCAGTGCCAACTTTCAGGAGTTCAGCAGCAACGTATAGAAAAGTACATTAAAAATGGAAACTGTATCTTGAACCTCAGAGAGTTGATCGGATCCGATTCTCTCAATTAATTGTTTGAATATTTTAGGGTTGCATATTAGATATCTCATTCTTGTCAATGAACAGAAACTAAAATGTGATTTTTTTTTTTTTTTTTCAAATAAGGCAATGTATATCAAAGTATTTACGGTGAATAATAATAAGATATTTCTTTTTGTAAGTGAAACTTGCTGATTTCTGTGTAAGCGTTCACACAGAGGTTCAGTATCTTTGCTGTCTTGGTAAGTGTAAGTGTTCTTCTGTAACACGTGAGCCACAGTTGAACACTTAGTAGGTTTTTCTCTCCTTTTGAGATTTTTGGTTATTCATAAACAGCTCTTCCGTAAGCTGCTCTTGTATAAAGCGTGGTTGTTTACATTTGTTTTGCTACAAGTATTTCAATAGCTATTATGTACGTTTTCAGTGCACATTGAATATGTTTGTATATGTTTGGAATGCCTTATGTTTGAACTTTGAGATTGTGCACTGATTATACTGGGCTAGCTGTGAAATCATTTATGAAACCTAAAGAATGTTTTTAACTCTGTTTAATCAACATTCAGATTTTGACAGTAGTGTGCTGGGACGTAATTCTATTTACAACCAAACTGTTTGCTTTATCATCACCTTATTTTGGAGTGCCAGGTTTTAACATGACAAGCCAAATTGGTTAGCCACAGTAGCTGCATATTTGCTTAATAAAAAGCACACCAAATTTAGACCTATCAATCAAACATGCATGTTTCTTCAATGGGCTCTGTTGGCCCTGTGGAGAAAATAAAATATTTTTAAACACACAGATTATTTAATTTACCCACTAACAATGTCCAACAGTGGACTTACAGCATGTGTTTTTTCATGTTTCTAAAACGTCATGTATATTTAAAACACAATTTAATTTCCATCACATCTCAACTGTTTTTAATTACCTTCTGCGATGGAAGTCACATTTAAAACATTTTTTATAAAATAATTTGCCTTCTCTTTTTCTTGCTAAGGCTAATCTCATAGCTTTTTATGTATCCTAAAAATGCACAATTAAATAACATTCTTCACATTTTTTGTCAAAATTAATTGGAAAAAAATGAAATAATCTTTGGAAATGACACAAATTTCACACTTACCATTCATTTCCAACCCTGGTGTTTTGAGGAATTACGAATAATTGCCTGATTTGTAACTTAGCTGTCATTTGTATTAGAGTAATTAAACTAACTTTTTGATATGTTTTTATGTTTTACATTGCAAAAAAGGCTGTAAGTTTTGTAAGGCCTTGTAAGATCAAAGTTAAAATTGAGCTTCTGTGCTGTGTTGTTTGTGACTGTTCGCGTTTTGTTCCAAATTGGCTGTGTACAAGTCAAAGTTTAATGATAGAGTTACTGTCAAATTTGTAATAACTGTTGAATGTTTCAAAAATACAGCCCAGTTCAAAATGCATTTTTATCCTCAGATTGTTGCTCAAAATAAATGTAACATTTTAAAAATGCATCGTTGCTCTTAGTAAATACACAACATGTTTGTGGAAACTTGTTTGTTTGTTTACCTATTATGCAAAATTCACTGTTGCATGGAGTTTGGACATAGATGTGTTGGCAGTGTGTGTACACAACCACCATATAGTGAAAAAAATCCACTCACTCCTTTTTTTTTTAAATCCCCATAAATCATAAGCAGTGTCTCCAGACGACCTGTTTTCAGCCATGGGGCTGGTGTGACGTCACAACAGCCACAGGCCCCGTCCACGAATATTGACAGACACTGCCGTCTTAGAGCCACCCTGATCGAGTTCACAGCGAGTTGTACACATCCGCTATTGCTGCACTGGCGAGAATGTGTCCCAAACATTGTAGGTGTTGTGTGGCTGGATGTATTAATCCACATAGCTCTCTCTATTTACTCCCGAAATCTGAGCCAGCCGCTGAAGACGAAAAATGCTCCCTCAACTCTACCGAAATTTGTTTATGTACTTACGCACTTCTTATACTGTGTTGTTTACGCAGCTCTTACGGTGATTTTCTGGAGTAAAACTGACGCTTCATCTTTTGTGTGTTGTACAATAAACTTATCAGTATATTTTTGGCCATCATTCGGATGGGGTCCGAAACAGCAAGCTTGTATTAATAGTGGATACAAGCAGATGACAAATACGTTAAAGGTACAATATGTACGAATTTTGTAATAAAATATCCAAAAATCACTTGCACAGTGTGATATATTTCCTGCAGTTGTGTACTTACAATATCCCAAAAGTTCCCAAAGATTTTTAATTTCAGAGAAATTCCAATTTTAATAATGGCCCGTACCGGAATCCCTGTTCACTTGTCGCCTGTCAATGACGTAATATCCGCGTTATCCGTGGTTTCCGCTCGTAGTACTGCCATAGTAACCGTGGCGACAGAAGTGGACAACTGCGTTACGTCTAGCGGCACGCTCACTCACGCTGTTGTCGTTTCGTTCAAACATTATGGACCATGGCAAGCAGACTTTGGGAACAAAGGAGAACTAAAATGAAGATCAATATCAGCGTGGCGTTTTCGAGATGCCGAGAGCTCCACGTCCGCGACTAACTTCGACTTGACAGAGCTCTTACATGCACTTTATTAGACAGGTGAGCAAATGTACATAAAACTAAACAATGTTATTTAGTTCAACATGATGAAATGTTTGAATATGATCTGTATGTTCACCACACTCAAATGCAGTTTAGTGTGATAGTGTAACGTTAGACCAAGTGAAACAGCGCTGCGTTTCCTCACAAGTTTAATTCGTCTAATAAACTGACCTGTGTGAAAAGTAATTTAGCACTTGTGGGTAGTTCGGTAGAATTAAATGTCCTTATTCCTTTATACCCACGGGACTCGCGTGTGGTGCTGATATTTATCTCTTATTAGAAATCGTGCCCTACTTTATACCACAGTCATGTTAAAACATCAATGTATTCACTCATCCATAAACATTATCAGATCCATCAGCTTGACGACACAATTCTGCTTAATGCGTACATCAACCTGCCGTGCAGCGGCAGCTCATTTGCATTTAAAGGCCACACACTAAAACGGCACGTTTTTCTCAGCCCCAAAAAGTGACCATTTAAACATGCTGTAAAAATGATCTGTTGGGTATTTTGAGCTAAAACTTCACATACACACTCTGGGGACATCAGATACTTATTTTACATCTTGTGAAAAGGGGCATAATAGGTCCTCTTTAAAGCATAAATACCTAACACTGTCTGTTTATGAAAGAAGATGCACCAATTGCTATTGGCAGCATGTAATAGGAAAAGAAGCCATGTGATGACAGTACTCATGTGATCTAGGAAGAGGAGCAGCACAGCCAATGTCACAAACACTTACTGTATTTGATCCCTCAATGTACTGGAGACTCCATCGAGGCAAGTATGCATTTTCTTTCGGTACTTCTCTTTTTATGCTTTTCTGTCTTGTTAGATTAATTCACATAGCAACAGGTTTGCGGTACATTCCTGATGTCGGGTTAGATCAATTCGGATTAGCAGTGAATTTCTAGACTAATCGTAAAGCAGTAAAACTTAGCTTGTACACTAACTGATGTGAGAAATTAATCTGAGAGAGATGTATCAGTATGTAATAAGGCTTATCAATAGGTTTATGGCTTATTGATGAAAAGGTTCCATTTTAAGTGAAAATTGTGTATTTTAGTGAAGATTGTGTGTGTGTGTGTATATATATATATATATATATATATATATATACAGTACAATCTTCACTAAAATATATACACAATCTTCACTTAAAATGGAAACATGTATACGTATGTGTGTGTATATACTTGTACTACTTGACTATGATCTCTGAAATTCTGTTCAGTACTTATCTTTTTTTATATGAAAATTTCACATTTTCTCCAGGCACAGATACAAGCTATGTTCTTGATTAAAATGAATATTGTATAAATCGGTTGAGAGCTGACAGGAAAGTGTCTGATACTGTCTGCAAGGCCGGAGGACAACACTGATTTCAGGCCTACTGGCCACAGTCGTACATCAGTTTATGATATCAGTCTGTAAGCTCACATGACGCTGCTCTGGCGCACACACACACACACACACACACACACACACACACACACACACAGATGAATTTCCTGTGCTATTTTCAGACATTCAGTGTGCAGATTTACATGGACGATATATATAAAAAAAGAAATACAAAAAAATAGATATTTTTGTTTATTATTATTACATAAATGAAATGCTTAATGGATGAGGTTTTGAGATTAAATGAAGAAAAAACAAAACGTTTCAACTTTTTTGTATTGATTTTGTTCATGTAAAGCAAAGATTTACCAGTCTATTAGGAGTTGCTGTGTATTTTATAATCAGTGTCTTATGTGCTTTTCTAATGCAAAACAAACACAAACTTACAATGTTGTATAGTTACTTTTTAAGGTGATATACAATACTATAACGTGCTACATTTAAAATTGAATCCTACATTTTTTTTACTTAGTTTTGCTATGTTTCAATCTATTTGTTTCCTCCTCCCAGGTCAATATAGCAAGAAACAAGATGCAAAACATTCAGACGATAGAGATGCAGCTACCTGTCCTGCGAGAGAGTTTCCACTCCTCTCCCTTCAGAGAGAGAGTGAAAGAACGGAGGAAGAGCAGCCTGACAAATCTTATCAGAAGACAACAGCAACAGTTATTACGCCAGCAACAACAATCAGAATTGCATCAGAAGCAGCAGCTGTCCCCAACCTCACAGCACCACACTGGACATGCTCAGTTGGGCCGCTCCTCCAGTAGCCCTGCGGAGCAAATAGATGAGCAAGAGAAAGAGATTGGGAGGCAGGGGGAGCTGTCTCTCAGACAGTCCTCAGCTACAGCGTCACAGCCAGCATCATCACGGCAGCTGCTCTCGGCAGTGAAGAGAGAGAGAGGGGGATTAGGAAAGGAGGGGGAGAAAGTGCACGGGAGCGCGGAGAGGGATATACGAGAGAAGAGAGAGCAGCAGAGAGAACGAGAAAGTCAGTCTGAGCACACACATTCCCAGCATGGCCTGATTGCTAAAGGTGTTCGCCTTCTGAGGAACATGGGAAACCAGGAGGCCAAGCAAAAGAAGCCTACCATCACAACTGGAGTGGAAGGTGCTGGGAATTGGGCGACCACTGAGGACCGAGACCATGAGCATCTCAAGAAGACTAAGAAAAGTAAATTACCGAGCGACTCGGGCAAGAAGAAATCCAAATCGGAGGGCTCCAAAAGTTCTGTATTTTCGAACATCCGTATCCGCAAGGGCCTATCCCGGAAAGTGTTGTCCAAAGAGGATGTACTGGATGGTGGGATTAGGATTAAGAGCGTGGATGCCAACGACAGCAGCAATGGTGGAATATCAGGTGATGAGCTGGAGGGTCTCACTCCAGACAGTAAGCAACTCGTATCAGAAAGCAGGCAGTCGAGCCTGGACATGACTGAAGATGATGCTAAGAGAGAGACTGAAGGATCGGGGTCAGACACGGACCTCTACAGCTACCACTCGGCCACTGAGGCTCAGGATCTGCTGTTGGATATTCAGAGGACCATCAGACAACAGCAGCAAATGGAGGGAGTTGCTGAGGGGCAAAACTGTAGCGATGCGGTCGGGGAAGGACAAGTAGGGTCCGAAGTACAGGTCACTCCGTGTCTTACTAGTAATAGCTTCGCTTGTATGGGTGAACCAGAGAAGGTAGGAGGAGTATCTGCTTCTGACAGCAAAGAACAAGATCTTAAATGTAGTAGGGATACGGTAGGAGGAGTGATTGCGACATTAAAGGTTGAGCAAGGTGGCGAAGTGACTGATATTGCAAATAAAGTTGTACACTTGACCAATTTGGCCAATGACTATAGCATTCAGGATACTTTTACTGAGGCAAGTAGTGTCCAGGATATCTTAGCTGTTACCAGATCAACCAGTAACAACAGTATTCAGAATACTACAGAAACATCCACCTCCTACGAGAGCGCGGAGGAGATCTTGGAGAGTTCATCTTTATCATCTCCTCTTGAAGAGTGCCATAATGGCAGCAATAGCCTGACCCAAAGCCTAGAAGTTGGTCTCAATGCAAATAATCAGACCAGCTCAACATCCAAAATCAGCCGGGTCATTTTCATACCACAGAAGAGCATCAGTAGTGTAGAGCTGAACGTAGAGGGCAATGGTGGTGTAGTGGAGGTAGAGCGAGGGTGTTCCAACCAACAAAGAAGGAAAAGCAGTGCCGCGGCTATCACACAGTGGGCATCCGAGAACGTTTTAGGCTCGGGGTCACGACCCCGTAGAACTTCCAGTGCAAACCTCGGGGTTAAACCTTATCCCACAATACACACTTCTTACGTTAAAACAACCACCAGACAGCTCACTTCACCCATGATATCTCCTTTCCCAAGCCCTATGTGTCCTCGCAGGGTTGTCTTAGAGTTAGGCTCAGGTCAAGGGTCATCCAGAGCAGGGAGCTGGAGAGCAAGGAGACAGCGCTCCTGTAGCATTGCCGGTCCAGTGGGTTGCCATGATGAATGGTGTGAATCCATACATGTTCAATCAGAGCTTATTGAGAGTGGCCTCCAGACCGTCAGTTCGAGGTACACACCCTCCGCCTTTCCAGATGTGTTTTCAGGTGAGTCAGTGTGTGTTATGAGTTCACACTCATAGTCGAAGAGACCTGATTTTAATTTTAAAATGCATTACATGAAACTTGCCCAGAATTTGCCCCGAGACTGCACATCATACACTACACAATTGTTTGTAAGAATGGTCAACTCTAACAGAGTCTACTGTTTTCACAGACAATCACATATTGTATGATAGGCACAGACTCCTGATATTTTAGCTTTAGACTCTGATTTTATGTAGGACATCTAACATGCTTGATATTTTAAGCTGACTGTCAAACATTAATTTTTCACTCATTTCCTATCAATCTGTATAAGCATGTTTCTGTATAAGTTTGTTTTAATGACTTAAAAGCCAGGTAGGGTGTGATCCTCAGTGATAGTGCATGATGCCCATTTCTTCTCTAAAACCATTTACAAAGTTCCCAAGTGTTTTAAAATCTGGTCAGTGTTTCATGTACATTTATTGTACATTACATTTAATGTACAGTGTTTAAATGTAGTGTGTTTCAGCCCGTAGTCAGATTCTGTTTAAATTGAGATTTTTTTCAAGTGAGATCAATGTTCCTTGATCAATAGCATTCATATCAACCAGTCCAATTTTATGGTTAGGTTTAGGGCTGGGTTTGGGTCTTAGATTCATATGAACATTTATAATTACCCTCTGATTTTAGGTGTAGGGTTAGGGTCAGGGTTGATAGGGTTAGAGAAAGGATTTGTATATGTTTGTTTGACAGGAATGTTGTGCCCAGACCCCCCAAAAAAAGATATATAATATATTTTCACAACACATGCGAGGTAAAAATCAAATCAGTGATTCTCTGAACTGTTAATGTGTATAATTCCATGTCATAGGAGAAGACAATATGACAGTTAGTTAGTATAGTATAAATCTCTTTTTCTTTTTCTTTTTCTATACTTTATTCTGGTTCATTCCCCTCAGTGCTCAGTGAGCAGTCAAAAAACATAAAAATGGCTCTCAAATATGTATGCTACACACACACAATCCCACAGAAACACACACTGACACACATTAGCTGCTGGCTAGGAAAGCTCTGGCTTCTGCCTCATTGAGTCAGAGTGCCACAGGAAGTTACTCAAATACACACTTGTACAAAAGCACACACACTCTGTTTTTAAGTGGTTTAGGCATAGAGACTGCTCTTGACAAACCATTCATGAAGGTTACACCAGGAGAGATCAGATACAAAGGAACAGAAAAATATATATTTTTTAAAGGTGAGGTATGAACACTTCAAATGGGGCATTTTTTCCTTTTTTTACCTGTTCACTTTCTGTCTATATACACAGCTAACATCCATATCTGAATGTGTTTACAAAGCCTTGAAGTGATTGAAGCATCAAATGATGCTAATTTAGCCAAAGGCTACATGTCTTTGAAACTCAAAATTGAAAGGTCAATTAACAAAAATCTGAGACAGTCGAGCCATGACATCCGAATTTAGTTCATCCAAAATCGTTTTTTATTTGCTCAATAGACGAGACATGCTGATTATCTAACAAGAACCAGCCCCCAACACACACGCGCCTTTTTCTGTTGCTGCTTATTGATGTTGCACAAAATCAGCCTCTCTACCAGGGTGTGATATGAGACTCTAGGATGAGCTTGAGTTTGTGTCCACCTCATATATTAGAGAGGGGACGTTCAAGTGTAGTTTTGTGCTTGGGGTGGAGAAATGTTCCTTTCAGGAACACACACACACACACGCTTCAGTTCACCAAATGAAATGGCACAATTTCTGCTTTATTTATTTGACTCAAAGCGTCGGTCCCCAAACATTCTAGTCAGGGTCAGTGGGGGAAAAAAAATATTCAATGAGCAGTCTAAGACCTTGACACGTAACATACAAATGCAGTATTTTCACCTTCTATATTACTTTCAATATGAATGAATCTTCTCTATTCCACTCTCTTACAGGTCGCTCGCTGTTGGAGAGGTGTTTGGTACAGTGGGGTTGTTCTGAAGATGACACACAGGATGCTGAAAGATTCTGTTCCCGTATTCTGGCTTTGGGGATTCTACAGCCCTTCAGTGACTGCATCAGGGAACTACCGACAGGAAGTGATGTCACAGATAAGCCCAATTTCAATGTATGACCATCCAATTCTTGTCTCTTGCTTTATAAGGACACTCATCCACATTTTATCATGCACATTTCACTAAAACATCCTTATTATTGTTTTTTATTAAATCATATGAGATGTATTCTGCCATGTATTCGTTGCCTGCAATGACATCAGTTGTGGGATCTCTATAAATATATGCCTTAATATTTCTATTATGAAACATAACCACATTTAAGTGCTGTTTTCAAGTGCTGAAATGACTTACTGTAAATGCATGTGTAGAAAGTGGTGGAGTGTCTTGTGCATTTTTCTCGCTGCCAGTAGTGCAAGTGAGGCATGGACTGAAATGAATTCACACAGGTCCATTTTTTTTTTTTTACAGTGTACCAGATGTCTGTTCAGGCCAATGGGTTGACTTGTTATAAAAAATTGTTACATTTGTTTAAGTTTAAAAATAAATTGGAACATTTTAATTATGCCATATTTAAATGAAAGGGATAGTTCACCCAAAAATGAAAATTATGTCATCATTTACTCACCCTTATGTAGTTCCAAACCTGTATGAATGTTGGTAACCAGTTGACCAGTAGCCATTGACTTCAATATTAGGGGGGAAAATACTATGGAAGTCAATGGCTTCTGTCAACTGTCTGGATAACATTCTGTAAAACATCTTCTTTTGTGTTTAGCAGAAGAAAGAAATTCATACATGTTGGGTGAGTAAATGACGACACAATTTTAATTTTTGGGTGAACTACCCTTGTACCCTTCCGATTTTAATGAAGATTGTGACTAAATATATGAACACAATGTTCAAAACTGAATCCATACATCGTTCAGCACAGGTTTTGTCTGTGAGCTCAGAACTGAATTGCATTAGTTCGAACCAGAAAAGCTGTTGATGAGTGTTACTAAAAATGTGCCAGATTTCACACATCTTATATCACTTCGTTGAACAACCCACAGAGTTGATTCTGCCTGAACAGATGTGAGATGAGCAGGGTAACTTTGTGCCATTGTTGAGACAGAGGAAGAGAGGCTCATTATGTATTTATTATCTTATGCATGAGAAAATTGTATGATTTTTCATTTTATCCTGCTACGTTACACAAGGCATGTTGAGATTCTCAGTTGAATGTTGTAATACATTACTGTATGTGAGAGTAATATGCTAGAACATTGCAGCAATGTTGTCATGTTTCTTTGCTCGGCCACCCCATGTGACCCGAATAGAACGAATCTCTCTCTTTACTCTTTTGCTCCACCAGTCAAAGCAGATTTGTGTCTGAACAGATGAACATTTAACACCGCTTCTGCGACTTGCCCTTCCCCCTTTCTATTTCACCACACACACACACCACTACACACATCCTAACCCGCTTTAGCAGTATGAACACATATTCATGTTGTGAGTGTATATTTATAGACGTGTACGTCAGGCTTTCACAAATATGCGTAAATATGTGCATCCGGTGCTTGTGCACTTAAATAGACACATCTGCATGCATAAGCCATCTGACCAGGTTACATAAGATGGGTCACATGCCCTCTGTTGCTGCTCCATCTTTGTATTCATCTCTCTATATAGCAACCATATTCATTATCCATTTATCATCTATCCAGCTGGCCATTTGTGTATATTTATACCTATATTCCTCAATATTTTGCTTTCACTTATCTAAATGCAGTGGAATCATATAGTTACAGTAGGTTTTTGAGCAAAAACAATATCATAGGCTTCAGTGTTTGACTCAAGCTCAGCCAAATAAACCTTAATGTTTCTTAAGGGCAGTGGAAATTAGACCTTTTCATTTTATTGTGTAAATGAGAATGTAAATGAGGAGGTTCTGTATTAATAATCATCTACTAATGAAACATTCAAGTCTCATTATGCATCATTCGCTAAATTTGAATTAAGTGAAAATATATTTCTGTTCCAAAGTATCATTCCAAAGACTCTTAAACACACTCCTCTGGTTATTAATTTAATCACCACTTTTTATTGTATTATACTTATCCCCGAGCAATGTTATTTCTCTGAATCTGTTCAGACAAGTGTTTCTCTTGACCCGTGTCCAATCGGCAGTCGTCATGTTTTGAATTCTCCCTTTCCATGTAATGGAACCCATTTCAATATGTTCTGTTCTGTTTCGTTTTGGCCTGTTGTACACCTTTCCAATATGGTGGGATACCGTACAGACACTAGATCCGAGTGGATCGCAGTTGAACTCCAGCGGAAACTGACCTGTTTAGAGCTGGTTCTTGATCTGAGAAGTAGACAGCTTCTTGTGCTGTGCATTAAAGTTAATTAAAAACTGAAAATCTGTGCACTATTCACATGCTGTTCCAAATTCATATGCCTTTATTTCTTCTGTGGAACACAAAAACTGAAGGTTTGCAAAATGTTCATTGTGCTTTCTACAATATAATGAAAGCTGATGATGACCAGGGCCTGTCAAGCTTTAAAAAAAAGGATAAACCGGCATAATAAAAGCAATTAAAATAGGCTATATAACTTTATTTCATGTATTTTGAAGCCAACAGTCTGAAATTTAGAATTAATTTAAATCTTGTGTTTCATTGCATGAAAAAAAAAACTGCTTGGACATTTAGACAGGTTTCAAAAGACATCAGTTTTGAGTAAATTACAAAATCTTCATTTTTGGGTGAACTGTCCCTTTAACACACACTGCTGCTCAGTGACTGAAATAACTTAACAATAACCCTGTTGTGCTGGTAGATGGCAGAGCATGACTTAATACTGTGATTTCACTTGCTGTGATTTCAAAAGTACAGCATAATGGCAGCATTAATGCCACTATTCACTCCAATGACTGTCTGACTGTTGTATATAGATGTAATAGATGTATGTTTCTATAGCCAACAGCCATTTCTGTCAGGACCACTATAGTCACATACGATTAACAGTTATCATACAGTTAGGATTAGCGGTATGGTTCGGCGAGAACTCCCTGCGCATCCATGTTGCCTAGCATGGATAAGAGCAGGGAGAGCAGCAATAACCCCCCTTAGGGTAAACAGAACAGAACCAACATTAATGTATTGCAGATATCATTAAATCAATATTTTAATGTACAACATAATTTGAGAATTTAGCCTGATTCAGGGAGAATCAGAATACCATATCCTGACTGATGAGAGGAAGAGCTGGGGATGGAGGAGGGTAATTTGCTCCTGAGAAACACGATAGCTGCTCATAATAATGAAGGAGCTTATGCTGTAATAGGCATCGTATTCCTATAGGTAGACATGGATCAGCTGATGCGAGCTTGACTAACATGACCTGCCAGAACTGACGCTACGCTTGTTGTTTGTGTATCAGGTGTTGTTGTATTCCAGACCGGTCTTGGACTTGTCTCGGTCTCAACCACATTTGAACTTGATGTCTTGTCTCAGACTAAAAGAGGATTTTATTTCAAGACCAGTCAAGAACACAACTGCATTGTCTGATTTATCTGTTAACTTCATAAAATGCAATCAATAGCTTATTTCTAATTCGATTTCTTTTGTTTGTGTCAAATATTTCACCAAAATTAATACAAATGCCCCCAAAAAATCAAGATATGATTGCAAAAAAGTAAATGTATGAGATCTGTTTTTTTATATTATAACATAATGCTATAATTAAGAAATATCATGAGCGGTTTTCTCGAATATGAGCTTGATTGCAAATGTGAAATTGATTTTATGCAAATGTTCAAGTTAATATTAGGCAATTTATATATTTTTTTTCAGCTATGCAAATAGTTCCAAACAAATCCATAGCAGAGCTGTTGTGCGTTTCTGAGCAACATAGCGGTGTTTCATTACTGAATGAATCCGCTTCTTTGAACGAATCGGTTGAATAAATGATTCAGTGACTCACTCATTAAGTAATTTACTGCCACCTACTGCCTGTTTTAGTTTCATATTTAAAAGTATCATTTTATGTTTCCATCATATTTGTATATTCAAACATTTATTTTCATATAATCTTAACATTATTTATGCAGTTGTAATTGTACAAATTAGGATGCATCTTCTGTGCCACCACTGCAGTTCAAATATACATTTTGTTAGTGATTTAATTAGATTGGTAACATCTACATGGGGTGTTTTATTATTCCAATTGTATTTATTGATTAAATAAAATACATTTCTCAGACAGTAAATGTGGACTTTTTAGATGAATTTGACGAGGACTGGTTTGCTCTTGGTCTTGGTCTCAACCCCTCATATTCTTGGTCTAGTCTTGGTGTCAACAAACTCTAGTTTTGGTCTTGACTTGGTCTCCGTTTAGGTGGTCTTGACTAGAACACTAGTATCAGGGCAAGAGTCTGTCTGTCTGTCTGTCTGTCTGTCTGTCTGTCTGTCTGTCTGTCTGTCTGTCTGTCTGTCTCTCAATCCATCCATTATATTTCCTTAGAGAAAAAAATGCCCGTTTTAAAAACCACACCTTTTAAGCAAACCAATTAACAAAAATGACAATTTAGACATATTGTTTAAAATTAAGATTTTTTTTATGTATAATGCACTATTTATGTATGGAAACTTTCTGATTTGGGACCACTGTATAAACACACATGCACACCGATACATTTACTATAGTAAATGTAAAACGCAGTAAGATGTGTTTTATAAAACAGTCAAGCCTGTTGTACTTATACCCAGCTTGTAAGGTTTACCTTTAAATGGTGTAATCATGCAGTGCAACTCTGCGGCACGTCTTGATCGAAAGACATGTTCACTGCATGCTTGCGCAACCCCCCACTGATGTGTATGGACAGTCTTGAACAGCCTTTCAATTTGTATGTGTGAACATGCTGGCAGTGTCAGCCAGACAAATGCCATGTATTTTTTCTGCTCTGGTCAGTGGTGGGGTTTTTTTTTTCATTCAGTTTTCCAGCAGAGGTCGCCCTTCACACAGTGCTGCCACAGAATCATACCGTTGTCTTGCTGTCTAATAGGAAAGCAGTCCCAGGAACAGAAGGCTAATTTTAGATTAAAACTTTTCTTGCCATAATCAGCTCTTTTAACGCCAGCTCTCTCGTTGGTTTGCACACTTACAGAATGAGCAGCTGTATACCTGGGCTCCAGTGGGACAGAATGAGATCAGAACACCTCAGCGGCTCCAAACAATGTGGCCTCCGACCCTCACTTCTGTACAGGTGCGAGTATGTCTTCCAATATGGTTTTGTATGCCCAAAATAAGGATAGTGCGGTCATTATTCCCATTATTATTAATGTATTTAATAAACACACTATAGAATGTAATGATTACTATATTCAAATGCTAGGATATAATATTTTCGATACAATACTTCGCTAAAATACTTTAAGCCACGGTATTGTTATCTTACATCAAAAAATATATAGGTTTACCATGGTACAATGTCCAAAGTTAAGATAATGCTGCTACTCTTACATATACATATGGTACACAACCCCTATCCCCACCCCCCCCCCCCCCCCCCCCGTCGTACTTTTTATAAAGGGAACAAAAAAATCCAAAATTACCGTGGTAATACCATGCATTTTGGACATTTTGTTGGTACTATGATGTTTTTGAACATGGTTTCATGGTAATACCATGTTTTTTTTACATGTATAATAACATTTATTTTAAGTACCTTGGAGTATCATGTAAAACTATGTATTAATTTGGTAATTATTCAGTGACATGATAAATATCAACGTACCTTGGTATTTAATTCCATTACTGCACCACAGCACATTTTTGCTATGTGTAATCAAACACGCATTTGTTTGTGTCTATTGTCCATGTATGTTAATGTGTGCAAATATTTCCCCAATAGGTTCAACACCCTCATGTTACTCATAATGTATTTTACAACTCACTAGCATACGTGTCTTTAACGTTGCTATGAGACCTTCTGTAAACAGCATCCTAACAGCATCTTATCCTGATCTAAACATCTGTCCAGCAGGCGCAGTGCCTGCCATTGCGTTTTAAGATCCACCATGTTTGAGTTTTGAAATGATAAATGACCACTTGCATTCCAATGTTCAAAGCACACACACACGCAACACCTTATATTACAGTTTATTCCTCATGTTACTTGTAGGAATATTCCTGAATGTGATTCGGAATGCAGATCTTTTGGGGCGGAATATGTCTTTTTTAATTACATTAATACTTAACATACTGCATAATGCCCTGGTACATGTGACCATATCAAATCGCACGAAGGAACTTCTCTGGCTACTAATGACTCTAGAATTCCTAAGGGGCTTGAAGGTCTGGAGCCAAAATTTACCAAAGCTCCCTGGCTGTGGAAAAGGGTTTTGTGAATGAAAGCGTCTCCCCAAACCCATGTCAGTCTGACAGGGCCCAACATGTAACCAGACTCCATGTGTGTGATATGTTCTCCGTTCCCCCCAATCCTTCACACAGACCCACACAAACTCTTTGAAGCTGTTTGAAGCTGTGTAAAAGAAAGGCACAAACCCTTCCCTCCTCATTCCCAGAGACTCTGTGGCTCGCCTTTTAGGAGTCCTCAGAGACGACTTCTGGAGTCTAGACTTGTTGGACTTCCTTGACCCTCGCTGCCAGATTGTATGTGTGTCTCTGTATGTTGTGTGTGTTTATCACCATGTTTGTGTGTTCGCCAAGTGCATCCCTTGTGTGTTGTGTGCCGATTTTTTACACGCTGGCTGTGGTTGTTCATTCATTTCCATGGGTTCACTCTCTTCCCTTCATCCAGGAAGCACCGCTACGTTTTCCATGATCAGCCAAAGTGCTTTTATTGACTTGTGGGATGCCACATGCGTGCCTGGTTTTTGCTATTAAGAAACACGGCCCCTTACTTACAAACACACACTCACTCATACCATTCCTCAAAAAACGTAGTCTCGGAGGAGAAACTAACATCCGCTAAAACAAGGCACTAACTCATGCTTGTACGATCACATGTGACAGGAGGTGTCTGTGTTTTTCATTCCATGCTGCTGTTTCTTTTTAAAGACATTAAGTCTCTCTTTTCTGTATCCTGCTCTCCACAGGATGGATCCACGGGGCAATCTGGGATTGTTCCAGAAGGGACTTCCGCTTCCATTCAGGAGCTAGAGCGAACAATTGAAGAATTACTTACGAAAATATCAGATATGGAAAAAGACAATAATGCATTGGATGGCACAAAGCTTGGAGCAAGGGATCAAGAAGTGGGTGATAATCAAACCATCAAACAGTCTAGAGTAAATGAACAAGGAGTTCTGCGCTACGTGAAAGCCATTCAGACCTCACCTGTCGAGGAAGCCTTTAAAGTTCCAGTGCCTTTTTCAGACCAATCACAGACTCCCAAATTAAGGGACAGCGCCACTTCACCAATTGGACTGCCCTATTCCTGCAGCTGCCAAAGAAAACAGGAATTCATTCCCCCTGCACCACCCCTTCATGTTGTTTCAGGTATACCTCCACCTCCTCCACCTCCACTCCCAGGTATTGTTCCACCCCCTCCTCCGCCTCCACTCCCAGGTATGTTTCCACCCCCTCCACCTCGACTCCCAGGAATGGCTCCGCCCCCTCCACCACCTCCACTTCCTGGTATTGTTCCACTATCTCCACTTGTGGGCATGGCTCCACCCCCTCCTCCCCTGCCAGGCATGGCTCCACCCCCTCCTCCCCTCCCAGGCATGGCTCCACCCCCTCCCCCTCCTGGCTGTGGACCTCCACCTCCCCCTCCTCCACCTGGTTTTGGGCCCCCACCACCCTTTGGTCCCCCTCCACCCTTCATGGGGTTTGTGCCGCCCAGCATGGCCCAGGAGTCCTCCCCCCTGAAGGCTGTCATCGAGCCTCCAAGACCCATGAAACCACTCTACTGGACCCGAATTCAGCTCCATGCCAAAAAGTAAACCTATGCCTCATTGACTGAATGCTACATGAATTTGCTATATGTTTTTTGAATGTTTGTGTTTCAGCTTATTTACATTCAGCCAAGGTTTAATTATGATCACACATACAATAAAATAAACTGATATATATATTTTTCCTTGCACATAGGGATACCAAAAGTGCTCTGGTGTGGGAGAAGGTTCAAGAGCCATCCGTAGACTTTGGCGAATTTGTGGAGAAGTTTGCCAAAAGCGCAATTAAGGAAAAGAAGAAACCTATCTCAGATACCATAACTAAATCAAAGGCCAAACAGGTAAGAAGACTTTACTACACCCACACTGATTGAAATCACTGGAGCCCAACAAATAGGCCATACCCTAGTTGACCTTATTATGCCCACTTCGGGGCTCAGATCCCGGGACAACATTCTCGGTTGTCTGCCCCTGAAGATAGCTCTGCCCACACCTCACCACACACAAAACCATTAACAGTGATTTCACACGCACAGCTTGTGAACCAGAGCCTTACAGACGTTCAGTAAATGTTATAAGCTCTACTTAATGTTCCATCAACCAAAGTGTGACTGTGAGACTCTTTGATAAGACTGTTTACCATCAGAAACGATCCAGGCATCTACCACATCTGAAGCTAATCTCTCTCTCTCTCTTCCGCTCTGGTAGTGGTGTGAAAATTAGTCACTGGTGAGAGTTTTGTGGGTCCTTCGTCTGGAGTCAAACAGATTTCTGATAACAACACACAGCTCCACAACAAGCACATAACAAACTGCATCACCAAAAAACTCATGAAATTGTCCTGCAGCTGTGTTTGTCAACTATGAATTACGTACAGATATTTTGTGTTGTTATCATGAAGATAATTTCCAAATATATATGCCATCCTTAATAAAGAGTAATGTTGTGCTACCATGGTACAGTCACGGTAACTAAAATACTGTGGTATATGAATCAGATAATCATTCCAAAAATCATTGGTATTCCTATTGAATAATATCTTTGTGGCATGGTACCACCACTTTTTTATATAAATGTGGGTAAACAAGGTTTTTATATGAACACGTTTTGAGAACACTCAGTGGTATTGCCTACAAACAGGATAAATGATGAACTGGATGTTTAACCATGTAAATATTGAGAAATTCATAAGACTTTTGAAAGTGATCTGTTTGCTCTCTCTCTCTCTCTCTCCTCTCTCTCTCTCTCTCTCTCTCTCTCTCTCTCTCTCTCTCTCTCTCTCTGTGGTCTGTAAGATCTGAGGAATGGGAGGGGGGGTCTGTATTGAGTTAAAACCCACAACCCTCAAACCACCAGCCAACCCAGCGACTCCAGTCAGCCTAGTGTGGTCATGCCACACTTTATTTGTGTGTGTGTGTGTGTGTAAGAAAAGAGAGAGTGGGTGTGTGTAGCATTGTTCACAGAAGAGTTGCTTTAGGCCTATGGTTACAGTTTGCTCATATCAGTCAAAATTACAGTGCTAATCTAATCAAATCCCCACCTTTCACATTAATTAGATGTATCAATTAAAAACAGCTGCCCGAGGCTCCATTTGAGCCCACATTGTCATGTTAATTTTATGAATCATATTAATTGTACGGCCCATTGCTTTGGCAGGAGTTATCTAGTTATTTAGCTGGTAGTTATGTACGACCGCCGAACCTCCATCCTCCCTCGTACAGCGGCATCCCCGGTTCCCACCAAGACAGTACTAAAGTATGGAATCAATTCTCATTGGCTGGTAAGCGTCTGGTTTGAGATCTAGCTCATCACAGGCATGAGTGTGTTTCCCACATCATTAACGTAGCACACCACTCTGCAGTCGGCTGTATTTAGTGGTCATGAGCCCCATGGAGATAATGGGAGCCAGTGGCTTCCTGGTGATCACACTGAGCCGCCATCACACACTTTCAAGTGTGGCCGGTACTAGAAGGTTTTCATGGCTCCAAATTCTTTCCAACAATCAGAATTAGCATGTTGTTAACGGACGGCAATGAAAGAAGACATGTTTACGATGGCACTCAATGTACATGTATATGTGTTAATGGACAGAAGATGCTGAAGCTACAGTAAACTACTGTAGCAAAGGGCAGAGCTCATGGGACAGTTTTCTCTTTCAAAAAACATATTGAAAATTTATACAGAGTATGTGAGGTATTCCATGCATCCCACACACGCATCCACTTGTTTAGAAATGCCTGATTTGAAGGGGCCGTCTGAAAGTGTCAAAATCTACCTCGGTTTAATTGGACCAGACAGGTCTGTCATTTGCATAATTACTGTGGTGTTCCTTGGCAGAGCCCAAAACGGGAGAAAGTAAAGTTCTTTTGATACATGTGGATGCTATGCATGAAAGAATGAGACGAGACCTCTCCATAATTCCATATGAGGAAACAGTCATAAATACTCATACTTTGGCTTTGTTTTTGGTTTCCTTTTTAGGCCAAAGTACCTCTCTGTGCTATTGAATTTATGAGGGCAGCCAGATGAAATACTGTGTTTAAGTACAGTATATTTGTCTCTGACAATAATATTCAAATAAACTTTTGCTTTTAAATAACGGTGGGATCTTTTTTTATAGTATAACGTGGCTTATGTTTTATTACAGTAATGAAATAATGCCCTCTGTCTCTCTCAGGTTGTCAAGCTGCTGAATAACAAACGTTCTCAGGCAGTGGGGATTCTGATGTCCAGTCTTCATTTGGATATGAAAGATATCCAGAATGGTGAGCTACCCACAGAAGTGTTCTTTACACTTCTTTAATGTTGTGTGTGTATGTGCGCACACTTGTTCTGCTGTTGACTTCTTGCCTTGTTTCTGAAAAAAGCAGTTACCGGTATATATATATATATATATATATATATATATGTATATATATATATATATATATATATATATATATATATATATATATATATATATATATATATATATATATATATATATATATATATATATATTAGGTGTGTGTGTTTTGGCTAAACCTCCTGAGATTGTGCTCAGCCTCCTGCCAGCATGTGACCTCTCTAAGGGGGGAATTATGATGTCACAGCCAATTAAGACGCATTGTTCGGTGCTGTTTATACAGTTACTGATTGTGTTTGAAAGCTGGAGAGAGAGGGTTGGTTGCGTCTCAGGGTTCAAGAGTAGGTTGATACTGTAGATCTTAATGAACACGATGATTAGAGTCGCATCCTCTTTCTCATTCTGTTCTATTCTTTTACTGTAGTTACAGTTTTAATCTGTTTTTGCATAAACCCTCAATGTCCTATTTCTCTGCCTAAGATATTTCCGAATCTGTCTCTGGAGTCTTTTTCTCTCTAATTCGTCTCTCTATATCTCTCTTATTGCTGTCATCACTCTGTCTGCTCATTCATCCCCTTGAATGGGCTATAAAGGAAATAATGCAATTTCTTCTCATCACTTGTTCGGGAATGTTAGTCCTGTCTCGCAGCGCCCAGAGCAATCCAGAACTCTTGATTGTGGTGACAGTCACTGAAATATAATACGGTGGAATAAAAGGCCAAACACTAAGACAATTAATTAGTAAAAGTAGGAAAATGTTTCAGAAAGGTTAATTATTTCACACATATATCTTCAAACTGTCTATACTTATCTTTTGTTCCTTTTCTCATCCAGATGATGATCTGTGCATTACTTCTTTGGATTAAATTTAATAAGATTACCTGTGAAAAGCAAAAAGACAGTAGTTAACAGTAATTATTATTAAATATATGATATTAGTTCTATTTTTTCAGTTAATCTTTGTGCAGGTTACATCCATATGATAGCATGGTCACACACTGTAAAACTAGTCTTTATGAGTTAGTCAATGATTTCTTTACTCAAACCATTCATTCGGAGTTTACTGTTCAACGCTCGATTTTGCTTTGATTTTGGAGTCTGTGCAAAAATGGACCCATGTGTGGTTACTTTTTAGTCCTGGATGGATAAATAGTGTATTCTTCAGCAACATAGTCAAAACAATGTGATTTAAAAAAAAAAAAAAATCATTCATTGGTTAACAGGCGGCAGACAAGCTGAATTCTGTTTTCTTTCAGTAACATTTTTCCATGCATAATTTCCCTCCAGTCTAATCCACTGTAACAACAACCCTTTTTTAAATTCTATTTTTCTTTCTTCGTTCTAATGAATCAGCAAGGCTGGATGCAGTTTTAAAAACCACATCACATTATGTGAACGGATACCTAATATTTTACACACACACACACACATATGCACACATCCTTTAAACCGGCGGTATTTGAAGAAATTTTTACTGGCTCTTTGAGAATTTATGGGCACAGTCCCCATCTATTATGCAGCTCAGTACCCACAATTCAGCACTGGTCGAGTCTCATTGGGTCTCGCTGCAATTCCGCCCAATGCAGAGACCAGTATATGTTTGGCCAGAGTAAACCACCAAATAGAAACAAACAGTTTCTCTGACAGAGCTATTTACCCAGAATCAATACATTCCTCAACATCACGCTTCACCACACTGACCTGGATCAGGCCCTTTGAGGAACTAGGAAAGAATGCCGTGAGTTGGTTTAATTGCAGAGTTTAAAGGTTCATGCAAAGTTATGAGGCATTTTTTTACAGTCAGTAGAAATGTTACCCGTCTGTCTCTCTTTTCTTTCATTATTCAATTATCATCCATCAAACAACATTTAAAAAAAAAACCTCTTCTCAAGATTGCGACTTGTTGTTAGGGAACCTAAACCTAATCTGGTGCAACTCCTCTGTGGATTTCCACTGAATCGCTCCCTTTGTGTCAACTTTCTTGTTTCCCTCAGCTGGTTTTCATAAGATCTCATGTTTGAGCCCTTCACAAGCTGAAAAACACTCCTGCATGACTGACTAGAACACAGGCTGCTCTTGCACCAACACACTTGGTGACAAGCCTTTGATTTCTACCCATAACAGTCTCAGAGTTTCACAAGTCAGCTCGGTGTTTATGCGCGTGTGAGATTGGATTCCTCAACGTGTGACGCCGACCCCCTCCGGACCTTTTGTTTGTTATGTTTCTTTAGTGACTCACACACTTGTTCTGCGGTGCAGTCTGTTTGGGTCTTCTAAGCTGTCACAGGACATTGTTTTGTGGAAACATTCTGAATCACGGCAGCGATCACAAAGAAAGCAACGAGGAAACATATGTGTATGATCATGTCCTTATATAAAACCCTTCTCTTCTCTTTGTTAGCCAAACATTGTACTGTTTTATAGTTAGTGGTGTTTAGAGAGAGAAGGTGGTATGTGTCTGTACAGATGAAGAATTGCAAACATGGTAGCATTCGCTCGTTTGGAAGATAGTTATGGAAGTTTGGCGCGAACTGAACTTTGTAAACCTGCTAAGTACTAAGAAACTGCTTTAAATGTTTGACTTAGGAAATATGTAACAAGAACAGAAATGCAGAGAAGCATATCTAGGGGTATAAACCTGAGCTAGCATTGTTCACTTAAACCAGGCATTTAATCCAAGGTTGCTCCAGGGGGATTCCTCATGTAATTGGTGTTATTTGGATAAGAACGTCAGCTAAGTGATGAGCTGTATAACAGTAAAAGTGCACGAATTTCAGGTGATTATAGTCATCGTGGTGTAAAACGTATAATTGCGTTTATAGTTTCAGAAATGTGAGAATTGTTTCACAGATACTCCTACAATTTCCACGGAGCCTTTCTGGTTATATCCTAATTAAAGTCCCTCTAAATGGGCCAAGATAGTATAGTATGTGTGACGCCAACCCCCTCCAGACGATTTGTGTATCATACTCACTTGTTCTGCAGTGCATTTAATATATTTATTATACTATATCACATTTAATAATAGTATAATATTAACAAACAAATGCTAAACACGTCTTAATTTAGCACAATTTATACAGCACAGTTTTATAATAATAATAATTGTATTCCTTTGTGTGTGTGTGATGCCGACCCCCTACGATTTGTTGTTTTCTTCAGTGACTCACACTCACTTGTTCTGCAGCATATAATATTTCATATATTTTTTATGTATAATAATAACATTTAAATTAAGACTTATTTAATATTGACAAACACATGCTAAACACATCTTACTTTAGCACAAATCTCTGCTTTATAATAATAATAATAATTTTAGTTATAATAATTGTATTATTTGTATTGTTATTTGTGTCTTGCCGACCCCCTGTGTGCAATTTGTTTGTTTCTTCAGTGACTCACACTATTTCATATATTTATTATATTACAAAATAATAATAACTATAAACACATTAAAATATGAAATTATTTAGTATATCTAATGCAGTGATGATAACTGACCATAGTTTGAAAGCTTTGTGTTGATCTCTTTTTTTTTTCAGCTAATAAACTTTATAAAGCGTTCATAACCATTTCTTCCTCAGATTTTAAATCAAGAACAATACACTAAACTTCTGCATCAGTCTTTTTGGGGAAGCACAGACCACATCCCTGGACTTCAAGAGACAAATTCTTTGTTTGGAGACTTCGTTGTGTGTGTGTGGGGATTACGCTGTTGTTGTTTGTGTATGTGTGATTGTTGTGTAGATCTGGGAGTTGGTGTTGTCAGGTTGATGACAGGTTAAACTACTGAGTCGTGGATTGAGCATCTCTTTTCTTGTCTCTCTCCCTCTGTCGTGTGTTCCCTCTTCCCATCTCTTCTAAGGCTGCAGTTGTTCTCTTTGATATCTTTCTCCCATAACAGGAGGAATGCTTTGCTGCCTGTCTCCATTTTATACATCTGAGCATTGGCCAGATATGGATGTTTCTGTTATTTTTTCTTGTGTGGTTTCTGGAACGCGCCAATGATCAATTTCTCAATTCCCCAAATGACTGAACACATAAAAAGTTAGCCAATAATAGCTCTATTTAGCACAGACAAAAAGTGTTCAGTCAAGCCAGCTCAATAACAGCCCTGCTAGATATTCAAATGCTTTTATAATGTTAAAAGAACTGGAAAATAAAGGTTTGCTGAGTAAACACATTTTGATTGTTAAATCATATAATCGACCATACCATATACTGTATGTGTGTATATAAATATATAGTATATATATATATATATATATACATATATAATATATATATATTATACACTACCTACATTTGGGGCTGGTAAGATGTTTTAATGCTAACGAAAGAAGTCTCTTATGCTTACTAAGGCTGCATTTATTTAATCAAATATACAGTAAAAACACAATACAGCAATAGTGAAATATTATTACAATTTAAAATAGCTGTTATTTATTACACTATAATTTATTCCTGTGTTGGCAAAGCTGAATTCTCAGCATCATTCCTCCAGTCTTCAGTGTCACATGATCCTTCAGAAATCATTCTAATATACTGATTTTGTGCTCAATAAGCATTTATTATTATCAACGTTGAAAACTGTTGTGCTGCTTAATATTTTTATAGAGATTGTGATTCTTTTATAAATAGAAAGGCCGAAAGAACAGCATTTATTTGAAATGGGGAAATCTTTTGTAAAATTAAAAATGTCTTCACTGTCTCTTTTCATCAATTTAATCCAGCCTTGCTAAATAAAAGTATTGATTTCTTTCAAGAAAATGAATTAATTTCAAATAAAGACATTGAAAATAATTATAGTAAATTAGTAAGTAAATTAATCAATTGTGTTTATATATAAAATGTATTGTTTATAAATTGTGGAACTCATTGTTTTGATTTATAGACATGTTATGGTTATGGATTTTTGAAAGTATGAATTACTTTTATTTTGGTATTATTGGGAAAAAATTATATTTTAGTTCTTTGGAAAATAAATTATTTTTAATTATTCTCATAGTGTTCCTGTAGATCTGTATTCTTAATTGGTCAGTCAGTGATGGATTCTCTCATTTTCCATCTCTCTTTCTCTCTCTGACAGCCATCTTGAACATGGACTGCACAGTGGTCGATCTGGAGACGCTCCAGGCGCTGTATGAAAACGTAAGCCCACAACATGACAGGACGTGACAGTCCAGATAAGCAGATGTGATGAATCCTGGCGATCCTTATGAAGTATGAATTCCATAAGTGATCATTTATCATATCATTAAACTCTTAAACCTCTCAGAACTGGACAGGATATACCCTGAGATCTTGGAGCTCTGCCTTGACGCGGCCCACTCCAAAAGATAGCTGCGGAAATGTGTGTTAAATACCAAAACAAACATGCTGGCCACAAACACCGCTGGAATGAGTAAGGTTTACCATGGAGCCAGTGTGCGTGTCACTGTCTGAGGGAAAGAGAGAGAGAGAGAGAGAGAGGAAACAAGACGACTGTTTAAAGACAGACATGCAGACATGGAACTGACAACAGACAGGAAGACAAATGGAGAGGATGAGGTTTTCCCTCTCAAAGAATAAAAAAAAGGACAGTTCAAAAAATTTAGGAAAAAAAGATTGAGCAAAAGAATTGCAGCTTGTGTAACTTGTTGGCAGTTGCAATTATGTCAGTTTGACATGGCGGCATAAATCAAACCTCTTTCTTGGAAGATCCGTGAATCGCTCTTAGATGATTGGCTGCTACCAAATACTGATTTTCTTTAATTCTTTAAGTGTGTGTGGGCGCTGATGAGTTTGCACACCATGATTCGCCATGTGCATTGCAGCAACAGTTATAAATCCCGCTGTAAACACAAGAGGTCATTTACATGTTTTCTGTGTGTGAGTGTGTGTGTGTGTGAGTGTGAGCTGCACTTCATTATGAAGAGATAAAGAATGGGCGACGGGAGTCGTAGCCACACATCATGACACCATAACATTTCTCACACAAGTCTGATGATATCTTGGCACTATTCTTGCTGTTTTGCTCTGGGTATCATTTTGGGAATATGGCTTTCATTCATATGTCATTGCATCATACGTAATATTTCGGCACACACATGTGATTCGCAGATTAGTTTGCAGTGTTGGGTAAGTTACGTTAAATATTGTATTAATTACTACTAATTAAAACGTCAAGAGTCTAATTAGGTTACTGTACTAATTACACTCTCTTTAAAAAGTTAGTTGTAAGTAGGAAATACTATGTAACTTTATTTGATTAAAACAAATCTTATTTTATAAATATCTAATAATATCTTTATAAAAATAAAAAAAGAAGAATCTTCCAAACCATGTATTTATTTTACCCAAATACACTTTGATAAACCTATAATAATGTTACGACGGATTTTGTGGGAAGTTGCACATCACTGCATTTACCTGTGTGTGTCACGTAACATCCGTACAGGGCGTAAAGTAGTTCCGGCTGTGTATAATGTGAAGCTAAAAATCACTGGTTGTAAAAATGAACAAAAAAGCATTTTTTTGTCCATCTGCTCTGATATGATGTCCTGTATTCATGTGTACACCAGTGGCACTAACACGTGCATCCACGCAGAGCCGAAGCACGACCAAAACAATGTTCTTCCACAAGACGTATGCACTTTTATTTTTAACCGCTAGAGGGCCAAAACTCTCATAGTGTAGCATTAACAAATAATAATGAAGTTATGTGTTTGTGTAGTAACTTTCTGCTGAAAACTATCTTTCCCTCCATCCCTCTGTTTTTCCAACCAACCCACCCACCCGTTCCCGCTGTAGCTTGAGGCAGTGTTGTTGAGTTTAAATGTTGAGGTTGTTTCTCTTTAGTGTGCGAGACTCCACGCTGTCTCTGACTCCTTCAACCAAAACCACAGAACACACACACACACACAGTATATCCCCACTTTCCTCTCTCCTGCTTTTTCTCTCTATTCTCTTTTTCCCTGTCTGACTCAAGCACAGTCTAAAGTGTGGATCACTCTTTATGTTGAGTTCTTAAAAGTCACAAAGCAACACATACATGTGTGAAGTATATCAATGTATTTTCTCATTTTGAAATCACACTCTCAGTGTACTTTCATTCTATTATTTTGTCAACCTCACAGAGAGCACAAAAAGAAGAGATGGATCAGATTGAGAAACATATCAAGTCTTCAACAAACAAAGAAAATGCAAAACCACTAGACAAGCCTGAACAGTATGTATCCATCCATCCATCCATCCATCCATCCATCCATCCATCCATCCATCCACCCACGTATTCTCCTTATATCATTAATTTGCCTCCCTGTCTCTTTGTGTTTGTCTGTCTCTGTCAGGTTTCTTCTGCAGTTGTCAGAGGTTCCTCAGTTCTCAGAGAGGGTTTTCTGTATCCTCTTCCAGTCCAGCTTCACGGAGTGTGTTACATCAGTTCAGCGTAAACTAGAAACACTGCTAAGAGTCTGTACGGTGAGAGAGAACGTGAAGCACACGAGTCAGATTGCACTTCCATATATTTCAAGTTGAAAGGTCAGATGGAAAGCAGTGAAGGAAACACCTGTGCTTCATCATCTTCCTCTTCTCTGTTTACAGGCTCTACAGTCAGGTCAAGCCGTCCTGCAAGTTCTAGGTTTGGTTCTAGCATTCGGGAACATTATGAACGGGGGCAACCGAAGCAGAGGACAGGCAGACGGATTTACCCTTGACATCCTGCCCAAGTTAAAAGATGTCAAGAGCAGTGTGAGTAAATATGAGATCACCAGTTTAAATAGACAGGTCACCCCAAAATACTGTCATCACTTACTCACCCTGATGTCATTCCAAACATGTGTATGACTACTTGCTTCTATGGTACACAAAAGAAGAATGTTTCTGTCTGTTTTTGCCCATACAATGAAAATCAATAAAGTCTTAAAGGGGGGGTAAAATACTTAGTTTCAGTCAATCTCATGTTAATCTTAAGTACCTATAGAGTAATAGTGTGTCCTTCATATCTCCAAAAAGTCTTTAGTTTCATCATATTTATAAAATAAAAATACAGCTTTCCGATTCTATCCGGAAAAAGCTGAGGTCCTTGATTCTGGCCGTGGGCGGAGCTATAGAGTCAAGCGGGAGCGCGTGATACCGTTGTACTTACATGAATGGGGTGTTTTATCACTGGGACCGCGCCAGGTTTTAATTGCAACCGGTTTGCAAATCCAGCGACGGCCTGGGCCTTGTTAATAAAACATTCGTCACTGAAATGACCAGAACACAAAACCGCACTTGCCGAACTCCTTTGCTGTCCCGGAAATACAAACTGCATCCACTGTTCCAGTAACACTGGGTTCGTTGGGAAGCTGAACAAGGTAAACTTTCCCTCACATCCCAAAACACACTTTTTTAGAGACATTCTTGACATCAACCATTCCTATTTAGCGCTGATGATGATGATTTCCGGTAGTAGCGCGTCGATGAGCGCGGTCTTTCTCTCCTCTGGTCGACGTGTGCGTGAACGTGCTTTTCCGAGAGCAATGCTCATATAAGGAGTTCCACTCTGGTCTACGTCATTAGATCTACGATAGAAAAAAACCAGCCGAAACGTGTTGCAACCCGGAAGTATGATTTTCAGCACAGAAATTCTCTGTTATTCGTTCAAAATAACTTTTCAAACTTTGGCCATTATTAGCATGAGAATCCATCTCTTTAACACTGTAAACAACTCTGAATACATGAAACACCATTGTACCCCCCCTTTAACATTGGATCCCATTGACTTTCATTGTATGGGAAAAGATATATATATATATATATATATATATATATATATATATATATATATATATATATATATATATATATATATATATTTATACAGCGGTGGCCAAAATTATTAGAACACTTGGCATATTTAAGAGGTTTCAGTTGTTATTTTCCATGAAGACAATGACCCTAAACATTCTTCTAACTATTGCTGGAACTACACTACCTGCGACAGAAGGACTCTGCTGGAACATTAATAATGATGGACTGGCCCTGTCAAAGTCCGGACCTCAACCCCATCGAGCAAATTTGGGGGCGAGTTGGAAAATAAACTGGACAGATCTATCGTACATTCAAAGGATGGCCTTCGGCTTCAGTTGCAGAAGGCATGGGATAACATTAGTGTTGAAGTTCTCAGGAAATATATTGACACTATGCAAGAGAGTTGTGCTGCTGTAATTGCTGCAAAAGGTGGACATACCAAATATTAAAGTTAAAAGTTGATACAAACAGTACGGCTCACTTCATCTTATATTTGTTGTGCTCAGAGCAACCATTTTCATGTTTCATGAACATGATGAAATGAAATCATGTTTTGGAGGCAAAGAAAGGTCAATATTTTCTGATCTGTCAGGTGTTCTAATCATTTTGGCCACCACTATATATACAGTAAAAGTAAGTCAGTCATACAGGTTTCAAGGAAATGAGGATGAGTCAATGATGAAGGAATTTTAATCTTAGGTGAACTATCCCTTTAAATTACAATTTTGCTGGTCAACATTGTGTGCAGATCCACCAGCTAGACCAGCACAGAACCAGCATAAACCCTAGTATGAACATGCATGGAAATTCCCATAGTGTAGTTTGGTGGTCTCCTGACCCCACTGACTAGGTCATAAACAGACCTTTTTGGCAATATCACTCCCAATGAATGAGCAGTCTAGCAGTAGTGTCAAGTACTGCAGTAGCCTATATCCACATCGCATGCGTTCTGTGTGTCTTCACACACGTGCACGTGAGCGAGCGCCTTTACAGGCCACCAGGTCTGGCCTCTTATTCACAACCACTTTGAGCTATACGAGTGTATACAATCCCAAAACATGAAAAATGATTATTCTCCTGTGTTTATTTCCATCTCTCGTCTCCTCTCTCGCTCCATCAGGATAATTCTCAGAGCCTCCTGTCCTACATAGTTGCTTACTATCTGCGACATTTTGATGAGGTAGGTTTGGCCAGCTGTTTATTTCATTGGCTCGACTAACTAACAGACCCCCAGGTCCCTTAGAATCACCCTTCATGTTAGACAAAAATGTGGCTTTGTTTTTGGTTTCATCACTTTGATTTGCCTTTCTTTCCCTTCACCATGTAGACAAACGGCTGCTCTGAACGAGCAGAGCCCTTTGATTGCTTGATGCCCTTTTTGGACGCAGATTAAAAGGGCTGTATTGTAAATACCGTCAGCAGTCAGTCCAGATGTTGTGATTACAAGGCCATGTCCAAATTGACAAAATATGATCCACAGGTTGTTGAAGTGCTTCTAGCGCTCAGGCAAATAACAAGGAGAACGCATATGTGTGCATGTCTATGATCTCTGACAGACGGCGCGCTATTGAGATTGATTTGTTGTGTTTGATGTTTTCATTGTTTTTGGAATCAAAATGATCTTTACACACCAAACTATTTGAACAGAATTCACATTCAATTATTTTTCAAATCAACCAACGGTCCAGATATGACCTAATAAACACCACATCTGTATGATCGGGCTTTTTTCCATTGTTTGTGTGTCAGGATGCAGGTAAAGAAACATGCGTGTACCCGCTTCCAGAGCCTCAGGATCTGTTTCAGGCGTCGCAGATGAAGTTTGAGGATTTTCAACGTGACCTCCGTAAGCTACGGAAAGATCTGAATGGTGAGATACACGCACAAAGTAAATAAATGAATACACGCATGCTTTTACACACACTTCCATGCATATACATGCGATCACACACGTGCAAACACATGTACATACAGACAAACAAGAACTCACATACAAGTGTGCATATACAAAAAAAACACACAGACATGTTTAGTTTGTATACACCAGCACCAGTGACCCGTGTTCTCCTTTAGAAGGCTCATTGATTTACAAATGGCTGTTTTTATGGAGCCCCCAGCTGGCTGCCACAATGATCAATACTGCAAATGTGGTTTGTTAAAGTAAATAAATGAGAGAGGGGTCATTTTCAGCACTTTTCCTAGGGGTCTTGCCTGTTCTGACAGGCCTTAAGCACTTAACTCCAGGTTTCTGCAGGTTAACTGGCCCTATATGTATACACTACAGTTAATAAATGTGTTTGATAGTTTGAGTTTTATATAACATTTAGACATTCTGGTAACAGAAATGAAAAGTTAGTGATTACAATATTAATCAGCTCAAGATTTTGATCAAGATAGTTTAAATAAACAAATAAATAAATAAACGCATATATGCCATTTCTGGTGCTTTTGAAAAGAAACTAGGGGGCAGGTCGAGGGCTTAAACTGCCTCTTAAGAACTGTCTGCTTTGCTCCCTGACCAGTAAAGCAATTTACCAGGGTCTTCAGGAGGTTAGTGAGATTGGTTCAGCTTTGCGCCGCAAGTCAAAGGTTGTACGACCCAGCTTAAGTGCACGACGGAGTGTGAATGAGGTGTAAGAATCCGATTACATGCTCAAAGCTGAGTTTAAATCCCTGCAAACATTTTCATTGCCAACCCAAAAACACACACACACACACACACACACACACACACACACACACACACACACACACACACACACACACACACACACACACACACACACACACACACATACACATACACGCACACGCACACGCACACACACACACACACACACAGATGTGGAAATACTCACATTCCACTGTTGGCATGTTTGGCTTGTTGGCTTGAAAAAACACTGGTGGATGTTGATGTGGTCAAAAATAAAACACTGCCCTACATCAAAAACACATTTACAATCAATCATTAATCCGGAGTGAGATTGTCTACCACACACAAATAATAACGTCCGAGCATTTTGAGTTGCACTTGAGCCAGTCAAACATATCAGATGGATTTGCATTTGGCTCATGGAAATTTCGATTGAAGGATGGTCGCTTTGATGCATTGCAATACATCCTATTAACTTCGCCCCTGCTGTTAGCCATATTTTTGCGTGCCTTAGCTCGAATCCCTAGTCAGCGATTTGCATTGTTAATCTTTCAAAAGCTTATTAGTTAGGCCCGCTATACATGTGGTTGATAAATTGTAAATGTACTTTTCCAGAGCTTGTATGCTTAGCTAAATGGTTTTGGCGTACACCTGCTGAACAGATCAAGCCTACATTTGTTTAACGCAGGCAACTATTCCTCCTCTGGCAATGTTCTGTGCTTCTCTGAATCCTTAACAGTTCACGTCCCTGAAATCTCCCCGCGGCCCAATAAGCATGGCTTCTCTCTTACGCCAGGTTCATACAATAAATGGATCATCACTACATTAGCAAGCTATGCTAAGCGCTACAGCAGATGTATGACACTGACAGCTGGAAGGGGCACAGAGTTATGCAGGCGGCCCGGCAGGTCTTCGCTTTCACAAAGCCCATGATCCAGCTGGCAGGGACATTAGCATGTGTGTGTTTGCATTGCGCTGATTGGCATGCAAGGCTGTGATCCATCACCGAATGTAGTGATGGAGTGTGACACGGTGAAGTCGTTCGGGCTGTTGTAAGACTCTAGGTGTACAGCGAACTGAAGCGAAAGAAAGGTTCATGAAATGGGGTTCATTAGCATCTGTTAGCACAGGTCACAGATAGCACATTTTTCGTTATACTGATACATCTGTGAAGTGCAGGACGACGAAGCAGGAATGTAACTAGCTTCCTGCTAATAAAAGTCAATTGTAGCTGCTTCAAATGCTAGTTTGTTGCTGGTCTTAGCAGTTTAATCGGTTAAGACTAGTTGTCCAGAGAATTTTGGCCATATGTTGAGGCTATTTCTGTGATCACTGCTAACAAAAAATATGTTCTAAGAACGTTTTACTAAGGTTCCCAATAAGCTATGAAAACTTTATTTCTGAATGTTCTCTAAATTCAGTTTTTTAAATGTTTTAAAAAAAAATGTCTTGGTTATGCAAATGTTAAGGGAACATTACTTTTAATCATTTTGCCAACATTTTGGGAATGTGACTTTTTACTGTTACTGAAACAAGTAGTAACAGTAAAAAAAAGTTAGACGAATGTCCAACTAAAACATTCAATGAACAATGTATAATGTTATGTTAACGTTTTGAGAACTTCATTTAAGACCATGTAAATTTGAATGAACTTTCTGGTAGAAAATGTGTTTATAACTTTAAGAGAAAGTTTCCAGAACGTTAGCCAAAGTTCTGAGAACGTTCCTTGTTAGCTGGGGTCTTCTTTTTTTTAACAAGGTTGACTTACTGTAATATTACAGTTTGTATACAAAGACTTGGGGTCATCAGTGCATTCCAAAAATGTGTTTTGGGAGAGTTATCTAAGTGGCTAGTAGTGGTGTAGCCTAACATAAGATGTTTTCACTGTTTAAAATAAGCTGTTCTTCAGTTCCATGATTGGTTTTGTTTCTTTCTTTCTCACATCTGTCTTCCTGCTCTACTTTATTTTACAGCCTGTTCAGCAGAAACAGAAAAGGTGTGTAATGTCTCGTCTGAGGAGCACCTGCAGCCCTTTAAGGACAAAATGGAAGAATTTCTCACTAGAGGTAAAAAATACATAGCAAATATGCCCTATTCAGACTGCTATCGTTTTACGGAAATGTCAAGATTTTTTCTTTTAGCATCTCATGGATTAAAACAAGAAACTAAAGTAATGTTAGCACTCAGAAATGTATAATTGGAGTGAATTCCTGCAGTGATTCCAGAGACTAGATTTATTTTGAAAAACAGTCCTCATTTCCAGGGAGTGCATTCTAAAGGCAGTTCATGATACGGTGTTCAGTGTCTCAAAGCAGTTTGGTTCATTTACTGTGAATTGGCTTGCTACTGTATATATTAGGATGCATATATTTGTATTGTAATTTACCAGTTGTAACTATAATATTTTATTAAATACTCATTTTTTTATTTACTGTACAATAGTAGCAATATATTTCTTCATTTGTTTATATTTTTTTATTGAATAAAAATCATATTATTAATAATATTTATAGTCAATATTGAATGGGTCAAAAACATTGAGAATGTGGCATATGAAAACTCAAGTGGAAAAATATTTCATCTCTAAAGGGATAACACTCAAAAGTCTTCAGAGTAACAGGTAAGGTCACACTTTAGTTTAGGGTCCCATTTTCACTATTAACTATGACTTTTGCCTCAGTAAACTCCTAATTACTGCTAATTAATAGTTAGTAAAGTAGTTAAGTTTGGGTTTTGGGTAGGATTAAGGGATGTAGAATATGGTCATACAGGCAATAAGGCATTAAAATGTGCTTTATAAGTACTAATAAACAGCCAATACCCTAGTACGGTAATATGCTTGCTAAGCAACGAGTTAATAGTGAGATTTGTACCCTAAACTAAAGTGTTACCAAAAGTAATTTTTTAGCTTTTTAAAATGATTTTTATTTTCTATGAAAATGCACTTCTCAACAAATTCATGTCAATCATTCTAAAATGATTAATTCTTTAATAGCAATTCAAGTCCTCTGGTGAAAATGCCTGTATTTTATAATATCGCAACATATATTGAAAAACAAAATATTGCAATGTCAGCATGCCCTAGTAGGTCATACTGACATTGCAATATTTTGTTTTTCATTGCATGTATAAATAAAGTGAGATGACTCCCTCGTCAGAATACGTCAGTTTTATTACAGAGGAGCCATGCAAATGTTCTTTTACAGACATCCCCTGGGAAACAATGAAAGTGTTTTGTGAATAATGCTGGGATGGATGTACAGTGACACTGTGTGAAAGGACAAATGAGGTGCTGAGAAATAAATGTGACTGAGGCTCTGTGACGGCCTCTGGGAGCCAACAAGGATTCTGGGAAATACATCTGACCTAACCTAGACCCGATCACTCCAGCATTATTTGTGTAAAACTAGTGACAAGAAAAGCGAGAGTCCTTTATTGAATTATTTTCACTAATTTCATCCACGTTCTGCCCCGACGTGTTAATCTCGGATTCAACCCTTTCAGTATTGTGTTTCTCTCATGAAGAAGAGCTGAACGATCTGGTGATTGTGTTTTATTATGGTTTCTCTCCATCTTGTTTATTTGCCTTCTCTATTCTCCATCCCGGCCTCTTATTTGATATGGTTTCTGTTCTCTTGTTTATTTCCTCTAAGCGTGTCTGAGTCAACCTGCCTGATCTGTCCGTAGCACTGAAGACCGTTTCTGTCGGCACTTTATTCTCGTCAACGTTTCACTGGCCTCTTTTCGTCTTTCACAATCCAATCATTTCAATTGCCATGGCGTAACCTCCTTTTTCCATCGCTCAACTTGGAGTTAGCTGGAACGTCTCTCCATAACTGTCTTGCTATTTTTTATTCTCTGCTTTAATACAGGCTTTAGCAAATGCTAAATATGTTGCTGTCTCTCTTTCTTTGTATTCAAATTGGTCGTCGTAACAGAACCCACATGTGCTCTGGCGGCAGGGGTAGCAGGGTGGGGTCCTCGCTGAACGTCCCCCTTCTCATCTCTACCCCTTTGATCTGGAGACTCGGGTCTCCTTCGCTGAGCTCTGAGATGGGTGACATGACCACGGAAAGACCCCCTTCAACCCTCCATACTGCCTCCAGTTAGAGAAACAGACAGAACGGGGATCGGGGGGGGGAAAAAAGACCTGGTCTTATTTTTTGTTATTTGTATGATTTTGAAACTCCAGGAGAGTAACAGTCTCTGGCTCCAGCGCTTCAACCACTACTGTTTATTTTTCAGAGCATGAAATTAACTACAGAAAGGAGGAGAGGAAGAAAAAACTGAGTGAGACAGGCGTGCGTATATGTGTATGAGCGATAGAGACTGTCTCTGTGCTGTTTGGTCTACGCTCGTTCTACTGATACCATGTTTAATTCTGTACCATTTCCGCTGCCCTGGGCACTGAGAAGCAATGTGATAATGCATTTAAAGGTACAGCAGGTACAGCAGATTTGCACAGCACAATTATACAATAGCTACCAGATGAGCCATTTTAGTACAATTAGACCATGCTTCCTTACAAAAGAAGTACTGGGAGTTGCATGGTACAGTTATGGTGTGAGATGGCAAGTTATTTGATGGTTCCTTGTGCTTTCTTTTTGTAAGAAAAAGGGATCCATGCTAATGTGGTCCATGCAAAACTCGCAATGAAAAGGTGGTGTGGAGGGTTGCCAGGGTGTTGCTATGTGGTTTCTAAGGGGTTACCAATTGGTTGTCATGATATGGATTCTACATAGTTGCAGGATGTTGTTATGTGGTTGTTAGATGCTATAGGGGGTTGTTAGGGCTTTCTTGATCTGGCTAGTTGCCAGGGTGTTGCTATATGGTTTCTAAGGGGTTACCAAGTGGTTGATATGATAGGGATTTCTACAAAGTTGCAGGATGTTGTTATGTGGTTGTTAGATGCTTCTGGGGTGGCTATTAGGGGTTTGCTATGTGGTTAATCTAGATGGTCTGGGTAGTTGCCAGGGTGTTGCAATGTGGTTTCTAGGGTATTCTCATTCGCTAGGGTACTTTTAGGTGTTTGCTATTATATTCTGAATAATTGCTTATGGCCCAAGTCTGTATAATATTCTGGTACCCAGATATGTCTCGAGTCCCTTCTTCAATGTACACGTAGTTCTAATAAATTGTTTACTTGTTTAATTTTCTACCAGGCAATAAATCACTTAGAAAAAGTAATTTTGTTCTTTTCTCAACAAGTCAATTTCAGGTATCTTTTTTGTCTGATGTCCATAGCACAAACGCTGTTGGAAGAGACGAGTTACACACCAAAATGTAACACTTTGAATGTGTCTGATCATTCAGTATCTCCAACCAATCAGTAGTAATAGTTATAATTGCCTTAACGATCACCACTACCAATAAAAAATAAAAAAAAGAAGACGTTATTTGAAGCACAAATGCATTATTTTAAGTCAGTTTAATGAATTGTAGATCTCATGTTGGGGCCAGAAGAGGTGGGAACTGAAGTGATCTGTGTTTTGGGGATTCTCTGGTTCCACAGAATTGTAGTGGTGAGTGGTATGAAAATGTGTAAGAACACTGGGCTCGTCATTCAATTTATTAGTGGATCCCTGGAGAAGCAGAAGTAAATAAAGTGTCATTGGCATTACAGCGGTCATGCCTTCAGAGACCAGCTTCTCCATCTGCAGTCAAACTATACCTCATGAAATGCTGAGAATATTTGCAAATCTGATATTACATCGATTTGCTCCTTGAAATTTGATGTCAGGGGATTACAACTGGCTTATGTGTAATCAGATTCTGCAGGGTTTATGTTTGTCAAAAAGATCATAACCTGCAAGGACCTATACATACATGTATGTGAACAATCTCATGTACATCAGCTCTCACTTTGACTGAAATAAAATAATGTGGGAGTCGGTTTGTTTAAAACTGGAACAAATCTCTGATAACCTTATGATAACCTGTGTCATTCAGTGACAAGTAGTATTAACAATGTCTATGTCCAATTTTTATTCCCATAGCCAAAGCAGAGCTGGAGCTCCAGGAAAAACAGCTCGCTGACACACAGAGGATGTAAGTTATCATACTCAGTTTATCATGCCAAGTGTCTTGTTCACTTATTACTGTCATATTGGTTGTCTCCTCTGAGTGTGTGTGTGTGTTTATGTATTAACATCCACCTCTCTGTCGCTCTCTTTTTTCAAGCTCTGTTTTTCCCGTACTCCTCGTACTAATAGTGCAAGCCACTGAGATTGATTGACAGTTAGTAGATTGTCTCCTTTATAAAGTTCCAGTTTTAAAACCTTGGATCTTGGAGTGATAAAAAAAAGAAGCAAATTTGACACGTCAATTAATTTTAAAGGACGTTGTGTTCATTGTCTGAATATTGCAGTTTCTTCCAAGTACTAGACTTATGCATACCAAAAGATTGCTGTGGGCGAAAAAAAATTACACTTGTCATTCTTTATGTAAGAGCATTATTTTTATAAGCTAAAATTTCACATTTCACATGCTTGAAGTAAGCCGATCAATTTCACAATTCCTCAGTGTAAACTTTCTAATCTTATTTTGTAATATTTTGTTCATAGTGTCATGCTTTTCTTTGTATGCTTTCCAGTTTTGTGGAGCTGAGCGTGTTTTTCTCGGTCAAGCCTAAGGGGGGAGAGAAAGAGGTTTCACCGAGCACATTCTTCACAGCGTGGCACGAGTTTTCGTCAGATTTTAAGGAGCTGTGGAAGAGAGAGAACAAATATTTACTGCAGGAGCGGTGAGGAATATTATGACTCTTTTGTCGTTGTGTTTGCTTAATTGCTTCACTGTAATATATTGAATTTCTTTGGTATATTATTTTAGGTTGAAAGCTGCAGAAGAGACCTTCAAACAAGCCCGAGAGAAGGCTAACTACAACGTAAAACCTAAACATTCATCAGGAATAGTAAGTCTTTCAAAATCCATCAACTCACATTACAAACAATGAATAACACACACACCAACAGTGTAATCTGTAAACCAGGATCTTACTCTGTTTCTTTTTTCACTCAGAAAGCCAAGCTGGGACAGAAGATGTGAATTTCTGCTGTGCCGAATCCAACAAAACTCATTGATTCTCCTGTTATTTAATCCCTCCTTCTTCTTTTTTTACTTTACAGTTACTTCCGCATAAACATAATAGCCATGAGACAATTTAAAGGCTTTGCATTATTTTAGTACATGGACATGATCAGAATTGTATCTATTTATTTATAAACGTAAGCTATAAAATGAAACAAATGCTTACAAAAGCAGTTTTGTAGAATCAACAATGAAGCCCACACAGAATCTGCACATTTATTTCCATATTTTATGCCATGATAGTGCTGAAAGATACCCTATATGTCTTTACATATCGTAAAATATGCTCTTCACTCATATTTGTAGGAGAAAGCCACAATATTTAATAAACTAGAGCAGATAAATAGCAGATTTCATGCAGGTCGACCAATGAAGAAATGCTGACCTTGTTACTGACATTTAAGAAAATTGAATAACTGAATACAAAAATAAATGGCAATCCCCAAATATAATGTTCGACTTTGACCTGTGTAAAGTCTTAAACAGTGTGTATTGGTTCATATAGGAGGAGAACGAGCCATCAGAAGAAACCAACCTATTCTTTAACTGGATACTGGATAATATTCTGCGTCCATATTTTCCTCTACATGCGTTTACCTACTTCAACCTATGAAATTTACACAGCGTTGAATGACTTGTAGTCAATCTCTCTGTTACGACTGAACTGTGAGGTGTTTAATGAACAGTTGTTGAAAACATATGCAAAGCCATTCTTTATTGTGTGTGTACAGCTGTTATCAGTAGTTCACTTTGTGCAATAACCTTTCAGATTTACCAAAATGTATTTTCAATTAAAGCTGACAGCTTTGTATTTCATTTGTGATCACTTCTTTGTTATTTATGTATGTGCTACATGGTTAAGAAATGAAATGGAGCAGCTGCATATGAATTATGTTATGTCATTTCCTTATGGAGTAACTTGTAGAAGATAATTACAAACAACACAGAGACGCATAAAAATACTGAAAGGCAAAAGTCGTATTGTAATGTGAAATAATAGATTTATTTTTTAGAAGATGTTCATTATATATTTTACATATATATATATATTCATAGATTTTCTATGGTTGATTTGTCATAAATTCCTTTATCTACACATCTTTGCTATTTTGTTAAATATTGTCATTAATGAGTGTGTCTGTTAGACTTTAAGGTATCTCAGTTTATGTTGTGCACTTTGTGAATTAGCATAACAATGGCAAGGCTCAAACTCTTTACAGGCTTGATCAAACTCAGCCCATATTGGATGAACTGAAACCAACGGCATCATTCCATTGGAAGCAGCAAAGCCAATGGCAGCACCGAGTCAAAATATAGTTTTTCCACCACTCATTTCCTGCTTAGTCAAAATATAGTGAACCCCCTCTAATTTCCCGTCGATAAGGTCCACAGTCACCCAGCATTCTTGCATGTCTTCAACTGTCCTTCATTATTGCTGACACATACAACAGCTGGGTACTGTAGGTAAAACAAGATGGTGAAGATGCTGGTCAAACAGTTTCCAAGTTCTCAAGTATCAAGCAATGTTGCATCCCAAATCATATACTTCCCTATTATATAGTAGACGAAAAACAGTATGAGACAATAGAAGTATGTCCGAATTCACAGTACTCAAAAATGAGTAGGCAAAAATGACCTGGATGACCTACTACCTCTGGCGAGATTCTGAAAAGTGTGTATACGATGGATTTGGGAATGACAGTGAAGCAACGCAACTGATGCTGGTAGGTTACATGACAATGACAGCATGGCAAATGTAGTCCGTGCAAATTATATTCATACTCCACACATAACATATAGAACATACTTTTAAGTGGCCGTGAATTAGCTAATGGCTTATTCAAAATAATACCTACTCGAGAGTACGCTATTTTGGACGCAGCTTAATAGAGTGCAACAGTGCCCACCCATTTTTTCGGCCTCATTTATAAAATAAAAACCAAATGTGTCTACGTGTGATTCAGAGAACAAAATGAACGTACGCCAGCCACCCTTTTAGATGTTAAATAAATTTTGAAATCGCAAATGACAGATGGTTTCAAATATCTACCTTAACGCCACCAAATAATGTTATTAACGTATAAAAGAGTACCAGTCAACGTCCAAATCCTTTACTTGAGATTGGCGAGCGACAAGAAGTGATTTATACTTTTGCGCCAAACGCCGTAGCTACGTCGTAGGCTGACGTGCACCTCTCCAAAAATGTAACAACGCGTCAATTATATGCGGACCGCAAGCACTGTGATTGGTCTGCTGGTCTTCCTCAGGTCCAAAAAAATATGATAGCGTCGCATTCCCTCGTATACATTTCCGCTTGCGGATTATAAATGATCTGTTTTTTGATATTTAACAACTCAAGCTGCAACAAAAGTCGCTGTCTATTTGCCGCCATCACTGCTGCTGCTTCTCCGACAAGCTGCTGCTTCTTCGGCTTTTGCCTTGATACTGTGGGTTACACCATCAACATGCCAGTGGACACTGCCTACTAGCAGTCTGCATGTGTAACTGCACGCCGGCGACGCGGACAACGACGCAGAAGTATAAATAAAAACTGACGCGTAGCATACAGCGTAACGGCGTAGGTCTTACGCAAAAGTATAAGTACGGTACCTCTACACTGTAGGTTACATGTCGGTTTTCATTTACACCTCTGCATCGTTGTCCGTGTTGACGTGCGATTACACATGCAGAGGGAGCATGCGAAACCTGAGGGAGGGGTTCTAGCAGACCAACCACAGCGCTTGCAGTCCGCGTAGAATTGCCGCATTGTAAAATTTTTGGAGAGGTGCACATCATGGTACGCCATAGGCTACCCATGCTACACACAGCCTACAATGTAGCTACGGCGCGAGTTCGACGCAGAAGTATAAATTGGGCTTTAGACCCTGACGTGGCGCTAAGCACTTTTCCACGTCAAAGATCGTTTTTCTAAAAAATATATATTTATAAATCTTGGTATACTTGGTACCAGTGTTATGAATCTATATACTTGGTTCCAGAAGTATTTTAAAATACTCTGTGTTAAAGAGTTGTAAGCCATAAATTAAACCACCCAGGAATGAGGTGAATCACATTGGTGGAATCACATTGGTGGAATGTTTTTGCAGAATCATGGGTAATGTAGTTTCTCTTCAGGAATTCCGCAGTTAAACATGATTATTTAAAAAATAAGTTGAAATAATATAGACTGATGGCTTCAACAGAAGCATTAACCATCAATTAACAACCTCGTAGATCACACAGGTTTGGAAGTTCATCAATTTCCCTATGGATAAAATGAATTTTTAATTTTTCAATGGGAATTTTTACTTCCGGAGCCCAACTGTTGCACTCTGTTGAGAATCAGCATTGCTGAGGTAAGGCAGGAGAACGTTGGGATACAGACGCTCCATCCGTTTAAAAAAAGAAAGCTTTCAAGAGGTCAAAGGTCAAACATTGTTAATTTAACACAAGAATGTTATTTACTGTTTCAGTCTTGTATGTAGTTGAACTCTCAGGTTCTTTATATTTGTCAAAAAAGAAGAAAAATCCAGCATTGTTTCCATTGCTGTGCTGCTCGGCAGCTATTAAGCATTCCCGTAGAGCATAATGCGGTACAGTCCAGACATAATGAAGGTGGCCAGTCTTCTGATTAGCTGTTGTCTTTGGCAAGTTTCACACATTGATTGTTGGGGCGGCCCCAGTTTTTCCAAAAAAGAACACCCTAAAGCATTGTTTCGAATGTGTGCCTTCTCAGTCTGAAGCATTTACATTAACAGACACACATTTGCACTGCTTGATCCGTTGCACTTTCCGTTGCCGGTATGGCGGCTGCAGCCCAGGGCAGTGAAGCCGAACGGTGACCGTGGTTATCCGGCTTGGCCGGCAGAACGCACAGGACTGGAATGAAGTGTGGTGGTCTGGCGTGGATGCTGTTTTTCGACTTCGATGTGAAGCTTGAGACGTCAGGTGGCGGGGGATGTAGAAAGAGTTACACTGGCCGTAGCAGAACCGGTTGATGACAGTTCGGCTCAGACAGCCCTCCAAACTCACCGTTTGACGTAACGGCTGTGTTTTGCACCAGTCGCTTTTCAGGTACTTCCTCTCAGTGACTACCAGGGCCTCGCGACTCGACGACAGCATGTCGTGTTTACCCTTCTGTCGTTGTGCGGATGTGTGCTGGGGCAAAGCCGCTAGTGTGTGGGATGGTGATGACAAATCATTGCCTTTTAGCTTGTATGGGGAGGGGATGGAACCTTGAGGGCGGGGCTTCTTGGTCTCCGTAGACACAAAAAGGGTCCATGCCAAAATGGCAGGTATTGCCAGCTTCCAGAACATCCTGAGGAAAGATTCAAAATAGGGAAACCATTAGTGCCTCTGGTACTGATTCAGATGTACATTGTCAAATTAATGGTCAGTCAGTTATAGAGTGATAAATGTTTAATTATAAACTGTACGTGTTTAAACCTACTTACTATCATTTACTCAGAAATCAGACAACACTGGTTAATTGGTATGATTTTATTAAACATAAGTAGAAGGCCAATAAAAAATCAGGACTTTGGCTATTTCTAAGAAATATTGCATTTTCACTTGACATTTTCACTTGATATGTGACATATGACTCGAAGTATAATAATCTCCCCAAAAACATGATCATTCAACACTATGGCAACCCCCAAAAATTATATTATCAAAATCTCTCTTTTACTAATTTTACCTTAAAGACACATTAAGTTAACCTGGTTGACACCAGACCCTTTTCAGTTGTAACTGAGAGTGGGTCTGGGAAAGGCTCATTCACAGCCCATTTCCAAAGGGGCGTCACCAACGGATGTCGCTCAAATGCCTCTGGGCGCAACTGGGCGACCTAAAACCAATCAGAGTGATTGTCACTGTGTAAAGCCCGTCTCAACGTTTGTGATTGGTGCCTCGATTTGGGAAAATTGGAAATGGGCTTGAATGGGCTCTTGGCCAGACGGACTTACAGAGCAAATCTCAAATTTGCCAGAAGTTCATCAGGGTGTTCCCAGGCTAACATTAAGTAACAATTGACCAAAATGAACTAACCCAATGCAAAGCTTGCTGGGAAAAGGGAATCCCCCTGCCCTAATTCAATCTCACTACTTCACACACTAAAAAAGGAGTGACTCATAAGAGTCATTTGTTCGTGCGTCTGTCTGTTCACGCTGTAGCCTATGTTTTTGATTCGCTAATAAGAATTATGCTCATAAGAGTCATTTCGGTATCACTTTATTTTGATGGTCCCTTTTGACCATTCTGTTTCAAACCGTAATTTCTGCAGGAATCAGCGTCTGGTTCGAGTCATGATGTTCAGAGTATCGGTGTTGCAGCGTCACTGAAGTAGTGCAGGAAACCAGTAAAAAGTTAAGTAGTGTGAGTACACGAACACTACAACGGTTGTGATATGACGTCAGACTAAATTTAACACATAACAAATAATAATAAAAACAAAAAGTAATATACAATCGACTCCACTTTACTGCAAAAAAATGTGTGTTCTTTTAATTCAGGCAAGAGGTCAAGTCGTGGCAAGTACATGGAATGAACGCACTATTAGATAAAGGGGATCGAGTGATTCATAATCAGGATCTATCCTGGTGAAAAAATATTTATTCATTGTTATCCTCATTATTTTCATCTTCAACAGCATTGTGAACAGTAGGAAATTCAATTAAACTTAATGTGGAGGATGTGACAAATGATTGACAGGGCAGTTTAAACGGTTACAGGCTGCACATAACTAAGCGTCAAAGCAGTCCGTTAAAGACGCAATTATGATCAAGCATGTCCCAAATCTTGCCTTTACTCTTCTGCTACACACACATAAGTAGGCAAATTGGAATGAAAGACACCACAAATGATTATTATGAGTTATTAGCATGGTAATCCATGGTTGTGTCATGATATCACCATACAACCATGGTGATGGCACTTTCTGGTTAAAAAAAGACCAGCGAGTGCAGTTTTACAGCAGTTTGTTTATTCTTAAAAAGCAGAGTGGTTCTTATGTAATGCTGATAAAGTTAAACCTGGTCTTTGGTCTGAATCCTCTGTCAGTTTTGCTTTAGATAACCCTCTGATAACCTCTGATATTTCAGATACTTTACAACCATTGGCATTGTCTGTTTCATTCATGCTCTCTCTGTCTCTCTCTCTCTCTCTCTCTCCGCTTTCATCTTGTCTGCTGGGTAGATTGAGAATAAAGCACAGTTGTATTTCATATATTTTAAAGACACTGTCTTTCAATAGATTTCAATAGATCCCAAAGGCTTTTTTTATATGGATGTTTTTCAGGACAGACCAACCAAAAGAGCTCACAGAAAGTCTGGAGCTAAACAACACCAGAAAGCTATTATGACTATTATATCCTTTATAAAAAAAAAATAAGAGTTAAGCAACATTCAAGTCAAGTAAACGTGTGAATCTTTCTCCAGAAGATAGAAAACACACATGCACAGACATAACACAATCCTGCTCAGCTAGGTTTATCGTTAAACATTAACTTTCTTTAAAAAAAGTACAAAAAGAGGGTCTTTTGATTCCATTTAAGGAATCGTTTATCCAAAAAATTTAATTCCAAAGAACTAAAGCTTTCAGACTTCAAAGAACAATATTTAAAGTCGTCTGAAGCCAAAATATATCTTTGCGTGAGAAAGACTTTGTGTTCAGACTGAATTTTAAGTTGTTATTCACTGAAAATTTCGACATCTTTGCATATTCATGAAAGTTTGAGAGTGGGATGTCTGAATCATGAACACATTGTTCTTTTGAGTCAAATCTTTTTTGTGAATCACTAATATGGTTCGCAAGACCAGTGTTAGTGTTTCATTCACAAATGGAACTGATATGAGTCTCAAGTTCATTCTCTTACTGGAATTTCAGTCATGATGTTTTATGGTGCTTTTGCTCCTTTTTAAAGCTTGAAAGCTTCAGTCCCTATTCATTGGAACTGCATGGAAAAGAGCGACCAGCGCAGTCTTCAGAATTTCTTTTTATAAAACAACATGAGAGGATGAGTATGAAATTGTAATATTTTGAGTGAACTGTCCCTTTAAGCTCTATAAATCTGGGTTACCGGGGAGAATTGGCTACAGTTAACCGTGACTCACACGGCGGCAGAAAGCAATGGATTAATCATCCGTATCTCCCTCCGTCAGTGTCGCTGGCAGCCATTAATGCTGTTTACTTTTACACCAGTCCCAGAATGCTCATGCAAATAAACAGGGCCGACCCATCAAAAGGGAACGCTACAGAAGCCACGAGGTTACAAGGAAGTGGCCTTTATGTCTCTGCTGAGGCAGGGTTAAATAATGAGGGCTTTGCTTATGCCGGTGGTGAGATATGCTGGGGACATGTAAACAGTGGGGAGAGCACCATGTGAACGTTATTAGATCAGGATGTGGAAAGTTTAGCAGTCTTGGGTTTCTCTCCTTCAGATGACCACAGGCTGACTAGAGGGTTTGGTTTACTGGTAGCTCAAAATTATGTGTGAAGAAACAGGGAATGCTGGGATGTGGCAGTGACTCAAAAGGCTGTGAGATACTGTACATGCACAAACATCACAGAGCTCAATTGTCCATACCTGAAACTGATTTCAGATCTGTGGGAGTGAAAGTGACACGCACGCATGCACGCACGCACGCACACACACACACACATAGACAGAGGGGCCATAAATCTCCCCTGAGAAAAATTGTGGTTTGGAGATAATGACAGTGTCTAGTTGGAGCATACGCAAGTAAATAAACACAAAACCTTCTATCTGTCTCCCATCTGTCTGTGTATGTGAGAAAGTCAGTGACAGATCATCCACACTGTAAAAAAATGTGTGGATTTACAGCATAAACGAATGCAGTTGCTGTACTTTCACTGTCACTGTTATCGCTAGTATTTCTACACTTTACTATAATTGAACTGCATACTGTGACTTCACAGTCATATACTGTAGCAGAATTGCTGGTAGCTTTTGTTTATTCATTTATTATAATGTAATAGTATGATATCCACAGTAACTTAAGAGTCAATTAATTAAGTAACAATTAATTAAAGAAATTAATTAATTAATAAAAAATAAAAAAATATTACTGTGAAAAACGTACAGTAACTTTTTATTGTTAAAATTTTACAGTATTTTTGTTGAAAATGGCCATTTTACCATCCATTCTCCAAACCGCTTATTCTCTCTGTAGGGTCATGGGAGGACTGGAGCCACATGAGGGAAAATCACTCTGGACAGATGGCCAGTCCATCTCACACACACACACACACACACACACACACACACACACACACACACACACACACACACACACACACACACACACACACACACACACACACACACACACACACACACTTTAACATCTCCAATTCACCTGCTAAATGTCTTTGGATTGTAGGGGAAACCCACACAGAGACAGGGAAAACTTCGGGCTCAGCCGGGATTCAAACCTGGGACCTTCTTGCTGTGAGGTGACAGTGCTTTCCACTGAGGAGCCACAAATGGCCTAGCCATTACAGTTGAATCTTGAAAAATCTTGTGAAACGTTTAACATTTCACAATGCTCAAACAGTCATAATGTGCATGATAAAGGAACAAAATTAAGAAATATATCATTTGACTGATAAGATACATTAAGACCCTTTCTCATTTCCCTTGTTTGACCCTAAAACTGATATTTTACTCCGAAACTTTCTTTCCTCAGCTGCTAAAAACAGTTTGTTGAGACAAAGGCTGATGTAAGAGAAGCAACGTAGCGTAAAACAACCAAACCGCAAGTACCAGCATCTCTCATTGAGCAGAAGCCAGCATGCTCTCCCACACAGCCAGTGATACCAGCATTTGACCAACCACTGTCAAAACCCACAGCGAGCCTTCCCTCACACTTCCACAACATCTCCAACCCAAAACAACAGTCGCACGAAGCCACAAGTCAAACCCTGAAGCTCTCTCTCTATCTCACACCCATACACACATTAAACACCATCGCATGCATAAACACTAACTGGCGCCACAAAATTATGAATTTGACAGGAGTTATCATCACAGCAATTACGTACCTCCCTCTGCCACAAGACAATCTCTTTACAACATACTTATGCAATTTATACACGCACATACAGAGCTGAAGTGTGTTTCCCAAAATAAGGATTGCATTTGAACATATTTCCCCAAACATGTCCCCATCTGCCATTGGTTGTTCAAACAGAGCAATGTTTTGATTGTCTCAAGGTGTTCACACTTTTGAAGGGAATTAACCTTGGCTCACTTTAGTTGTATCTGCATATGAAAAAATAAAAAAATGAAAAAAAAAAATCCGTCATCATTTACTCGCACTCAAGTCTGGGGACCATCAACTGTTTTTTTTTACTGACTTTTTTTTTTTTTAATCTTCTTTTGTGTTCAGCAGAAGACAGAAATTCATACAGGTTTGGAACAACTTGAGGGTGAGTAAATGTAGACAGAACTTTCCATTTTGAGTGAACATGCCTTTAAGCTAGGATAGAAGAAAGTATTTGACTAAAACTCTTGAAATTGAACACAGTTGAGTCAAGAAAAGCTTTAACATGTCAAATTAATTTATTCAAATCCAGCCCTCATGCCATCAAACACAAAAGTCACATGTGCAGAAGGTATCATTTCTGATTAAAGAAATATTTTAATGCAATTTAAACAACTCAAAACTACACCATGCCCTAAAGCCCAGTGTAAAACCATTAATGCTCACGTGTTTTCCAGAGACATGTTTCATTTGAATAATTTCACTTGAACATACTGTTCAAATCGTCTGCAATTTTCAAGTTTATTTTTTCCTGCAAAGATGACAAATTTAGTGACCGGTGGGCATATATCTCCATATAGAAACTATTGCAAAGATTGAGATGATAAGAGGTTTTGCCCACCAGTCACTAAAGTTGTGATGTGTGTTCCTGAGTAAACACCTTGAAATGGCAGCATGAATTAAACTCCACCACATGACAAGCTGTCAAACGTTGCCTCGAATATTATTTCCACTTTCAGTTGGTTTTAAAACATCTATATATAGTCACCCCAGAAATATTTACAGAGTTTTCGTTCTCTCTCACATGATGGTGATTCCTCCTGCCATATGCAAGAGACTTTCCATGGAGTTTTTGGCAATGATTTTTCCAGGGTAGGTTGCCATGTCTTTTCCCAACCCTCCCCATTACATGGTTTGGGACTCACACACACACAAACACACACACACACACACACGCATTCACACCTACGGACAATTAATCGTTTCCAATTCACCAACACTGCATGTTTTTGGACTGTGGGGGAAACCGGAGCACCCGGAGGAAACTCACACAGACACAGGGAGAACATGCAAACTCAGCCGGGACACGAACCGAGGACCTTCTCGCTGTGAGGCGACAGTGCTACCCACTAAACTCAACAGTTAACTGTCTTGTGCAAAGTATTCGTTCCACACCACAACAACAGAAAAATAAATTGCTGAACGCAAGAACATGAATGCCACCTGTGAATCATGCTGTTTACCAGCGACCAAAGAAAACAATAAGTAATACAAAAAAGGTTTCTAACTCCAGATGAATCTAGATTAGAGTTCAGCAAAAGCACAGGCAGTATAAAGTGCTTCCATGGTGTGATTTTGTCACCATGTGGTGTATGGGTATCTAGATCACTGGGAGTAGATGGAATATCTGTGGTTTAGGACTGTTGGGTCAGACTCATGTTACGATACATAGCTGAGGTTTAAAGTGTGGTTGAGCAGTTCAACCATATCAATGACTGAATTCTCTGATGGCTGTCGTCACATAACGCTTTGAGTCTGACTTCAGCTCCCTCGAATACTGTACATGCACAACACACAGTCAAGTGTATTTCCCATTCACATCTACTGCTTAGTGTATGATCATTACAATTACAAGAAATGAATCTTAACCCGACCCTTATTACAATATCAAAAACCTCCCCTAATATTAACCATTTTATAACCCTATCCAACCCCTACTCAAGCCCTCAAGGCACACACATTGCCATCATTCTTGATAGTATTGGTTTATCAAGGATTGTTGGGGATTTAGAAGGTCACTGGGAAACTCAAAGGCTGTCAGGCTCAAATCCGCTCTGTTTAATGCGCTCTGAGGGGCAGTCACCACTTTGAACTGAGTTGCGGCTGATCCTTTTCCATGGCCTTCTTTATAATGCCAATCATGCATTTCAGTCGCAAACACACATGCATGAGCAGGACTGAAGCCAAAACTCTCACACAACCTCACACGCTCTCATGCACACGTCCCCATTAATAAACATACAGTACACTGTCAGACTCACTCAATCCCTGCTCTTCAAGGTGAACAGTATCGGTTTCATTACATTGTGATTAGATGACCTGCATTATGAAGAACTAAATACGAGTGTAAATACAGAATTATACAACATCAGTATCAATTTAGAGTATTTGTTCTAAAAAGCAGGTTTCTTAGGATTGTTACAATAGCAGAACCCTCCAATTAGAACTTCTGTTTTTAAGGTTCTATGAAGAACTTTAGAACAATTCCAGCATAAAAATAGTTCCTTACACTCTTAAAAATGATTAAAATTCACCCTAAGAAGAAAAAAAAAGTATTTTTAAAGACTGTTTACAGAAAGGTTCATTGTGGAAACCAGAATGGTTCTTTTATGGCAAGGCTGCAAAAACTCCCTTTTGGAAATTATTTAAAAAATGTTTTATATATATATATAATTCTAAATAGAACTAATAAAATCATAAAATAATCTTCTTTTTAGAGTGTACCTGTAGATCTGGAGTCCAGAGTCACGTTTTACTGCTGCGAAGAGGTCACTCAGAGGTCAAAGGTCGAGCAGCAGGTCAGAGATCGGCCAAGGATCAGAGCTCCAGACGTGGAGAATCAGCGTGGACATCCATCAGAAGTAGAGGACGTTTCTCGAAGTGTTCCTGGAGATCGTGCCGTTTGAGTCCAGCTCTGCAGAGGCCAAACTGAAGCAGTCACACTTTATGGCTCATAGTTCCCCAGTTTCACTCATTTATGTGGCATCCAGCTCGCATTCTGTTTCACTGAGTCCTTCCCGGCGAGTCTTTGCATCATGTTCTCACTGATTTACTGTCACATCCCAGTGGCTCTCCAAAGAGAAGTGTGTGAGTGTGAAGAGAGCTGAAAGAAAATCATCAGTTGCACACAAGTTACAGAAAAATTCATCTACACCTCTCTCTCTCTCCCTCCCTCTCTTTTGGTCTAGCATTCTCTGATACCTCCCCCAGAAGTCCACTGTTAATCAACCAGTCCTGAAAACATATTGTCTCTGTCTCTCTCTCTCTCTCTAACCCCGTCCCTCTTGACTTCTGCAGTTGCAGTTTTACAGGGAAAAATCTCTGTAAATATAGAAAATACATCAATAAACCAATGAGTTTGATCCAAATGATAATTTATATTTATATTGGTTCAATCAAAAAAAAAAAATGTAGGCTCGTGTTCTGGAACATTTGTGAAAATCTTTGGCTTTATTGAGGTCCTGCCTAAAGTTTTTTCTCGGGTGTCTTTCCAAATGCAAAATGGTTTTATAAACAAGTTTTGACAGCACATCAAGGCAAGGCAAAGCAGATGTGTTATGTGGTCTTAAAAGACAAAAGCTTTTAGATGCAAAACTATTAATCTTGCATTCTACAGTTTATCATTTTTAACTTGAAATGTGTGTACCAATAAATCTCCGTTTGGCTCGCACAGTACTGACTGTTCCCCTTTTGTTTTCGTCGCTTATTCTGTCATTCGTTCTCTCATTCTGTAGTTTGTGTGGTTTTGAACTCATCTCTATTTAACCACAATAAGAATAACCTCCCTCCCTTGTTCCTTTTATTTTTCTCTCAATCACACGAACCCATACAATCCACGGTGCGAAGAACATATGAAAACAAGTTACCAAAAAGACATTTACACAATGATCAGACTCACATAGCCTCCAGACTGTTTTGGTTGAAACTAAAGAAGCTGAAGTACTTAAATGTTAAATTCCTCATTGTGTTGATAGCAGCAAACTAGATTGTTCTGCTCAGAGCTGACTGTTAGTGTTGGATAGGTTAGTTTGGACCTCAAGATTTAGTGCTGTTCTCAACAAACTGACCAAATAATCAAATACAAACAGTAACTCGAAGACCCTTCAGGAAAATGACCTGGTGGATGGAGTCATCGCCCTCTAGTGGTTAAAAAAACAACAGCAATCAAATAATTATGAATGTGGGTAGGTGACAATGTGCAAGCATGTATAATATATATATATATTTTTTTTAAATGTAGTTAATTCATAACTGAAAAGGTAATGCACTGTATTATATGTATGGCAAGCCGTTTTAACATTCAATCCTTAAAACATACTAGTATCTATGTCATGCTACTTCTATAAAAAAATAAGTACTAGTAGCATGAAAATAGATACTAGTAGGTTTAAAGAATTACATGTTAAAACAGCTTGCCATAGAATATGAAGTCATACAAACTGCAAGTATGATCATTACATTTAAAATGGTTTTAAACTGTTTTATTTACATGCAGATCAAACTAACTAAAATGCAAATGATCAGAATACCATAAGCTAAAAAAGAAAAAAAGTATAAGACTGTCAATTTGATTTTATTATGGTGTTCTTTTACAATTAATGTATTATTTAATATACCGGTAATAATTATTATGCTGCTCCATAACCGGTATGTACGCATGTATGTTAATAATTAAAGCCCCACCAAGTATCACCTAAATTCAGAACATATTGTAGTGAATTCTGCAGTCATACAACACTGTTTGATTTTAGCCCTGTATTAGAAAAAGTGACTTTGCCACTGGAATGAGCACATGATGCAATCTAGCCTCAAACCTGCGTTCCTTTGGGAGCACTACAGCTCAAATCTGTCAAGAGTAAACGCTCTACCACCGCGTAAAAGCTCCGGCATTGTCATTGACAGTTCTACAGGTGGCACCGAGAAACAGAAATCACTGCAATGGCTTTCAGACAACGAATTAACTTTAATACATTTTCAAGTAAAATTGTTTACATATGGTATAAAAAATAAAGGAGGGAGCCGACAAAGAAGAACAGACGAGACAGATTGCAAGACCAGTCGCTTTCAGATATATCCCATGCGACTTCACATGTGCGATAAGCAAACGTGTGCTAAATCCTTTATAGTGCAATAAAATCAATGCAAAAAGAGATGAAATGTGAGTAGGAAGAGATCATCTCTGTGTCTAAAGCTTCTCGATTTTACACAATGTGCCTACGCTGTTATATTTAACTGTGGATTTTATTACTTTACATTTTCTGGTTTTGACATCATTTGATCAGTCTACAGTTGGAGACAGTCCTGACAGACAAAAGAGGAGAGGAGAAGATCATTTTCCTCTTTTGAAAGACATTGCTGCATTTCCCAAATATTTGAAGTCCACGTCTAACTGTCTTAAAGACTGAAACTAGCAAGTAGCAAGTAGAAACTGATGTAAAAATTCAGTCTCTTGGACATGCACGTGATTTGGTCCGTTGTCCAGGGTATCTGGAATCAGACGACAGAGATGAAGATGACAGCGTCCTCATCCTCGGTGGATTGTTTTGAGTCTCAGCAAGATTGGACGACAGCAGGCAGCCTCTTCGATATCAGGGATTTCCCCTGAAACACAAGACAAAAAGAGCAAAGAGAAAGACAAATTATTTTTTTATACGGTTCTGGGCAGTGACAACAGCCAACATATCAATCTTTAAGCATGCTAAACAGAAAATGAGCCCTTTCTGTAAAATTATATTATAGGGATAGTTCACCCAACAACAAAAAAAAAGAAAGAAATTGCCATCATATACTCGTCATCATGCTGTTCCAAACTTTAGCGTGAGGTACTATTCACTAAAAGTTAGGTTTTTCTACTGTAGCTCTCAAATATTGAATAGAAAATATATTAAAATTAAAATTTCATATTTGAATGTAGTCTCCCATTTAAAAGTTTGTGATTGGTACGGTTTTTTAATGTTTTTGAAAGAAGCCTCACCAAGGCTGCATTTATTTGATCAAAAATACAATTGAACAGTAAAATTGTGAAATATTATATTATTATTTTAGACAACTGTTTGCCATTTTAATAGATTTTGAAAATGTAATGTATTCCTGTGATGCAAAGCTGAATTTTCAACATCATTTCTCCAGTCTTCAGTGTCACGTGATCCTTCAGAAATCATTCTAATGTGCTGATGTGCTGCTCAAGAAACATCTCTAATTATTATTAATGTTGGAAACTTAATACTTTTGTGGAAACCATGATGTTATTGTCAGGATTCTTTGAACTTACTTCACAGACATTTTTTGGAACAATGGAAAAAGTCTTTACTGTCACTTTTGAACAATGAGTTAATGATGTTTAATACAAGTATTAATTTCTTTAAAATAAAACGTTCTGACACTAAATTTAGTTTAAGAATAGTGTACAGTATAAAACAGACTTGTAAAACAGCAATATCGATGACTTGTATGATGCTTTGTAATATTTTTGTAGCTCAGCCTCCCCATTCACCTTCATTGTATGGAAAAAAAAGCATTCTATCTAACATCTCCATTTGTGTTGAATGGAAGAAAACAAATCAATATTTTTTGGGTGATCATTTCCTTCAACAGAAACATCAGATGTATCCCAGACTTGTTTACACTAACGCGTTTTCGTTTCAAAAGAAGACGATCCTCGTCCATACTGGCGTTTCCATTGCATTTCAGAAAAAAAATCTCAGTTCACGCTACACGACTAAAACCACATGACCATTCATGCACACTTGGCATGCGCGTAGTGTAAACAGCTGCCAATTGCTCTAATAATAGCTTGCTTCTTGCACATGTAGGCAGCTGCAGTATTATTAAATGCAGTGTTTAACTGCACAATGGCTGCTAAAAAGGACAACAAAGTCAGCAAAGCTTGCACTTCCATCTCAATGTTATTGTTTACACGGTGGTCGAGGCTGCTCTGTTAGAGCCATTGAGAGAGACGGCTCTGTCGTGTTCTGGTAGCGTAATGCGGGCAGCCACGCTTTCCTTTGGTCTGCAGCGTTTCCAAAAGTCTCAGTTTTCGAAGGTCAAGAACTCCAGAGTAGTGAAGATGCCAGGCGTAAACCGTAGCAAAAGTTATGCATATTGAAACGAAAATGCACTAGTGTAAACAGGGCCTTAGACAGATACGAAACAGGAGCAACACACACAGGTCAAGGAGAAGCAGGGTTACCTGGAAGAAATGCCTTCCTTCAAAACAAGTTCTTACTTTTCTGTGGACAAGATAGAGAAAAGTGAACAGGTACACATTTTGGCAGCTGTTGCAACAGAAGACCAAAATGCAAAGTCATGCAGAGTTACCAACCACAGCTAAACACTTCATTTAAAGATGACACAAGTAACAAGAAGAGAAGAGCTTGCTTAACCCTGTGGGAAAACATGAATTAACATGACATCACAAGGTTCGGGAGGGGCGGGATAAAGAACCAAACAAGCTTCATCTGACCAGAGCTGCTGTCTGATTGGTCAGGTAAGCCATCACTGAGGGGGCGGGGCCACTACCACTTACCACATTACGAGTGAACTTTTCAAATGAGGTTCTGCGATCCTGTATGCTTCCCGACTTCAGTCAACAAGATAAAGAGTGAAAAAAGGGACTACAGCATGGCGTGTCTGAATAAGTATGTGTATATGAAATAGAATCAGGCTAATATATCCGTCTATTTGTGTCAATTAAAAGGTATCAGATTTAACACTTCCACAGATTGTCTCTTTCTGGAGCTTTTGCACCACTAATTCATTTTCGAAACTGTGGTTTCTGATAAATATAATATTCCCCCAAATAAAAAAAACTTCCCTTTTACTGCTGGTATTAATAAAACAAATGTGAACAAACTAATTCACATCATGGTATCATAACCCCAATCCCAAAATACACATTTTGGTATTCCAGGAAGCATGTTCTTGGATTCAAAAACAGCCGGAAGAGAGTGACAGAGTAGAACAGAATGCAGGGATTTGAGACATGTTTTTTAAAGCAGGTCCCTATAAACCTACAAATCATAGTCACTGGTTTATGTTTCTGTCGGTGCGTGCATTACACATAAGCAACAAATGCCCCTTATAACATTTGAACAATCTCATTACTCAGTAATTAATTGTAGGCTACTGTCGTTTTTCCGTTCAACGGTGCGCTTGATGAATGAATTACACAAAAGTTATTCTTGTCTCGTGAAGAGAAATGCACAAACTACAAATGCATTACCAACCAAAAACAAAAACATATTCTTTCCACGAGTGTTATGTGTCGAGAGTCATGCTCTCGCTGATATAGCCTAGGCTACTACCTGATGATCAGTAGCGGTTCACTAAATAAAATTCACTTAATACTTATTTACAACTCAAAAACAACTATTAAATAATAAAATAACTAGTTTGACAACTAGCTTGAAAATACTAGGCATGAAACAAATGTGAATCCGTAATTTCTTTACAATTTAAAGGACGAGAGAATTCGCGAGTGCACAGGACAAAGTTTGAGAGCGCACGCATTAAATCTGAGCGAGAGCAGAGCCATGAGATCGCTGTATTGGTTTTGTGCTAGAGAAGAATCTGCGTGCGGAGAGATTCATTACATGGATGCGTTCTTGCATTACAATAATGTAATCTCTCTCCACATTTGTCTTCAAAATAAAGCCAAAGAAACAGCCTCAAATTAACGATAAAAACGAGAGGAAAGTCATGTCTGAAAGCTGCAATAATTTTTTTTATTGACTAAAATGAACGGAGACTATCTCGTGTTTTTCTGTGGGTGTTCGGGGACCGGCGCCTGTGCTACTGATAACATGTTCAATGCAATGCAAATAAAACAAACAATAGACACAATACAATATACATTCACTGATTTATGAATCTGTCACAAAGATATACAGCAAATACTCCTATATGAGATTAATTTCACATTCAATTTCACTCAATATTGATTCAAAAGTTTGGGGTCAGTTCGATTTTTTAATTAACGGTATTCTTATTTTTTTTTAAAGAAATTAATACATTTATTCCACAAGGATGCATTGAATTGATCAAAATTGACAGCAAAGACATCAATAATGTTACAAAACATTTCTACTTCAAAATAAATGCTGTTCTTTTAAACTTTTCTATTCATAAGGGAATCCTGAAAAAAAACTGTTTTTTCTTGGGTAACAAATCAGCATATTAGAATGACTTCTGAAGGACAGGAATAATGACTGCTGAAAATTCAGCTTTGCCATCACATTTAATAAATTATATTTTAAAATATATTAAAATATGAAACAGTTATTTTTAATTAATACTAATACATTTTCGAATATTGCTGTTTTTACAGTATTTTTGATCAAATAAATGACACTTAAAAAAAAAAAATCTTACCGACCCAAACTTTTGAACGTTAGTAGATTTACCAATCAGGACATGTAGAGTATTCAAGATGAGTTATTCTATCCTGTCAAATTGCTTAAAACATTTTACCTTTTTCTTAGCCTGCAGAAGTTCCTGGTAGGCACTGGATCTAATGAAACGACTGTAAGAGTCACTCTTCATCAGCTTATAGATGTGTTCCTGGGAGACACACATTTACATGTTTATATGGCTTGTTTTCATACATTTTTTGAAAAAGAAAATCACTGTAGCTGCTAAAAACATAATCCTCACCTGTGCATCTTCAAAAGCGTATCGTCCAGGGTCTTTGATGTTCTGTGTGGTTTTGTCGTAGCTCTTCGAGTCAACGTTGATGGCACTGGGGGCTCCAGGAGCCAAAAACTCCTCCCAGATCTCCTGCACCCGTGTTGGCACCTCACGGATCGGCCTCCTCTTTAACTCCTGCGCTGCCAACCAGAATCTGAGTTTTGGATAACAAGAGAGAATCAATTTGCAGAATACAAAGACAATGCATGCAGCAAAAGTGGTTGCCCAGTGGAACATCTGGCTGCGTTACTCTTCACCCGCCAGCAGGGGGCATGAAAAGGAAGTGTAGGTTTACCTGAGGTTTTCTGAGCTGAATTCAGACTCCAGGAACTTGAGGAACTGCTCTCGCCCAATGGCGTCTTTCAACACTTCGTCGATTCTAAAACCCCAGCGTCTAACTCTAGTCTGACCAGGTTCCTTACTGTTCCAACACACACAGAAACACATTATACATACACACTGATTTGTAAAAACAATAATAATATTTAGTGTATATTTTTTAAAACAGACCTGGCCTCCATCTCCCAAAACGTTGTGTCATCTGATATCCAGGGGTTGGAGGGATCAGAAGTGGACAGGAACGGGTCATAGTCTGAATACTGCTCAGTATAACTCAGCAAACTACAAGACCATCAAAAACAGAGTTAGTGATAAAAGAGAGGAAGAAAGAGGCCACTAAAGGGCGTTATCTATTATTGTGACATATTCATTTACCAGAACATATTTCAACAATAATCTGCCAAGGGTCTTCTTTAAAATGAGACCAAACTTAAAGGGATACTTCACTGATAAGCATTAAGCTTTGTATCAGTAGAAACGTTGTATTTGTATCAGTACAACAGTAGTATTTTTCGAATGACTGTGCTTCCCTCCCTCATGTCCCCCTGAAACGAGTTTATTTCTGTATTGTGTGTCATGAAAAAAAACTTAGATGACGCAAAAATCGTTATTTTTACAGCTGATGTTTTTGATGATATCTATGGATAACATCGATACACGATATCATCGTCTATCGGTCCAACCTGGTGTGGTGGCAAATCAGGTCCTCTCTTGAAATCGGGTCTCTGTTAGGACCCCAAGCGATCCCATTGGCTCAACTTACTTTTAATAGGTACTCTCTTTGGCGCCTGATTACAATACGTACAAAATCATGTCATGATGAAGGCTTTTTGAACTACATTATAATGACCATTAATGTCTGTATTAGTTAACTTACGTACTAGCATAGCAGGGGCGTTTCCTCCGAGCAGACAAGGGAGGCAGTGCCTTCTCAAAAAATTGGATGTAATAATCCATATTACAAAATGTGACATTAAAAAGTGTATTAATCACTTGTTTTTCTAAAATAACACTGTCCAACAGCGACACCCGCGGGTAAAGTTACAGCGGGAGGCTTGCCTCCCCTGAGCCCATTGACTTTTAACAGACCTCCTATTGCGTGTGGTGGGGGGTAATTGAGAATGCATAGGGGACAGTCACGTGAGATGAGGCAATGCCTCCATCATAATAGGAGTGGACATGACTGGTTATAATTGGTTTGTCTTTGTTTAGTGTGCACGTTTGTGAATCGGTCTGCATGACACACACATAGAGGCTTTTCTGGAATTTTTAATATGCAGTCGTGTTTTTGCAGGAAAATCTGCAGCACATATCTGAATGTGTTATGCTTATCAGTGACTTTATACACAATGAAACATTACAATGATTGTGAAAACAAATATAACCCTGATCCCAGGTTTCCAAGTTAATATTGATTATTTGCCAGTTGGATATTATAGTGTGCATTTGACGCACACTACTTCCTAAAACACTGATGTACATTTTATATTTTGGACCATCATTTATTGTTGCAAAGTCAGTTTAATTTCACGCTGCACTAAAATCTTAGTGCTTCAAGATGTTGTGGCATCCTAATAGAGCCATTGATCTCACAGAGGAAGTAAATTTGAGGACGAGAAACAGAAACATGCTTGTCAGCATGAGCAATATCTACACAGACTATTAAAGAGATCGATAAGAAAATGTTTAAGCACTGTAGAATAATGAAGACCTGTGGATCGATCACAGCACAGACGTTCTCTCTCTCTCTTTCACTCTCTGACTTACCTCTCTGCAACTTTGGACATTTTCAATCGATGCCGGTCTAACTGTGCTTGCCGAAACTTGATCTGGAAAGACAAAAGTGGTAATAGTCAGGGTGAGTGTATGTGGGTATGTGTGTGTGTGTGGGTATGTGTGTGTGTGTGTGGTTCCTTTGTGAGCTAAAAAAGGTGGTTAGCTGGTCTCCCGGCCAGGCCAAGCTAGCTGATCAAGGTTTAAAAAAGCATTGGGTACTTTTTTATAGAGCCCAGCACATGCCATGCAGAAGAAGAAAAAAGGATATTGTGGCCATGAATTAGGAATTTGTTCCCATAACTTATTAATTCATGGCCAGATGTTAATTAATTCCCCGGTGGCTACATTGTACTAATTTGATTCCTTATTTTAATTTAGTTAAATCATGGTCACAATTTAACTAAAACAAGGGACTGAATTAGTATAACAGGGCCAGTATTTAATGACACAAAGTGAACAAATTAATTTGTCATGGGAACGAATTCTTAATTCACAGCCATGAAATCCAACTGGCCAGCCAGATAAACACCAGCTTGGCTATGCTGGGAGTCCAGCTAGAGTAGACTATCTTAAACCAAGTTGAATACTCGGATACTTTTAAGATTCAAATTCAAAAATGTTAAATTTAAAATACTCTGCCTACAGTATAAACACACAGAATCAGGCGTTACCTGTTCCTGAAGCTCTTCCTCGGTTGGTTGCTTGGCCTCAGCGGCTGGTGTGTGGGTCGGGCTATGGCTGCGAATGTCATTCTGAAGGCCATACACAGACTGTGGAAACCATCAGAATAATTTACAACCATATTTACATAAATTTAAATCAGTAATTAGAGAAGAGATTTCTGTGTGATTGCATCAGTGATTGGGGATTGGTGGACAGCTGCACGATTGTTGAGGTGAGCTGTTCTTGATTGGTAAAGTGTTGGATTTTGTTAGGCTGTCTGATTGGTGGATTGATTTAAGTCTGATTTGGTATTCTGATTGGCTCAGTGGTTGATTCTTTTGTCAAATGCAAAGGTTCCATAATATAATGAGTGGGATAACTGCTTTAGTGATTAGTTACATGGAGATTAAAAGCTGAAGTACTTTGCAAGTGGGTGTTATTGCATCACCTTTCTTGTTTTGTGAGGGTTCTTCATTCTGGATGATTTCTTTATGTCCACTTCTGTTGTGTTCACACACCCTGGCTGAAACACACACACAAACGGTCAATATAACTGTCAATTCTCTAAGATGACCTATAATTTATGGTTGCCAGGCAACCATGTTGCTTAGACCACCTGATGCTTTGCACATCATAGATATATATACAAAGATTCTTCATTAGCGACTATACGTAAGCCGGTTGCCATATTGGAACGACAAAAAGCTGGTCCATGAACATTCAAGATCAAGTTGACTGTGCGTCTGCAACCGTAGTTATACACATTTCTAAATATCTTGATCTGCAATAGACTTCAGTAGATGATTTTATAAGATGAAAGCGTCAGCTAACATGTCGTTTTTCAACCAGAAGCTGCGCAATATTGTGGCATCATTGATTCTTACTGAGACTGACGACACGCTGACCGTTGCAAGATGGCCGACATGTCTGTAGCGGTCGAATATGGCATCTACGTATACATATTTATGGTGCGCATTACCTGTATACTCCCTCCCTTTTCTGCGGGTTGGACTCTATTTTAGCTCACAAAGGAACCAATGTTTCTACATTCAAATATAGGATGAACTTTAGGTCCAAGCCTCCAATGTATGTTGAGAGAGAGAAAACAGCCTCAAGACACAAGAGTTCTGCAATAAACCCAATTTGAACCCACACTGGCTAAATATGGACATGATCTGCAGCATCTCACTATTGCATGTCAGCTTGAAAGATCAAGCCAAGTTAGCATGAAATTGCTAATGAGAAGGATCAGCTCAGAGTAATTGAGGGAGAAATTGCTGCTTCCTTCAAAACAAACAGCTCAAATACACACAAGGCATAAAGCAATACACACCACGGAATGGTACAATAATAATAATAATATAAAAAATATATTCTTCAAAAACTATTTAAGAAAAATCTAATGAAATGCATAGTAACTATAGTTACTACTGGAACTGTTATTAGTAATAAAATCATAGGCTCTTCACTTTCTCGGTTAGATCAATATAATAACTATATATATATATACATACATATATATGTGTATTACAGTTTTTGAAATTAGAATTAGCCTGAATATATTTAGATACTATTATAGTTAAAAATTCATAACAGTACATAGTACAATACAATAAAATAAATTTATAAAATCTAATTTTAATAAACATATTAAAATATAATATAAGATATATCAAACAGATATATAATATATCATATATATATATATATATATATATATATATATATATATATAAAATATAGCAAACTATTTGAAAAGTATAGATCAAGTAAGAACATCTCTTTAGGGGACAACTGCACATTTTCACTTTTTACTTTGTAGAATATTGTCTAAGGAAATCGATGATATATGATTGTTAGAATGTGCGTTTTAGTTTTATGGCTAGCCAGCAATTCTGCAAGCTCAGAGGTTATTCCGTCAGCCCAGAGGTGCTTTAACACTGTTGTGTCATTCCTCTGTGAGGGAACAACTTCAAACACTTGAGAACAACAAAGAATAATTCTGAACTGGAAAAGAGAATAGCTGCATTGTTCTTACATGCACTTGCCTGCCTTCACACACACATTCACTCACCACTGGTCTGTGCACGTCCCAGAAAGCTCTCTCCTGGCTGTCCAGTATTTTCCTCTCAATTTTGTCTCTTTTCTTATCGACTCTGTACAGACAGAACACAGAAGCCAAAGCAATTAAAGCATTTAACTTCCAAAAGTAAAGGCAAACATGCAATGAACCGTACAACAAAGCTGAAAAGTCACAAACTTGCCTGGGTTTTTTTTGGCACTCAGAGGCACTGTAGTTCTCACACAATTGCCTTGAATTTCAATTTAAACAGCAGAAGTGACTTATAAGACAAGTTCTGTCCAATCCAAAAACTATTTTGCAGTGCAAATTCTGTCCAAGAGACTTTTAAAATCCTTAAGCACAGAAAACTTAGCTTTACAGATATTTCAAGAGATCCAGCGATTAATATTTAAATCATTGCTATGTAAAGAGTCACTTCCCTGTCTTCTGACTGGGTGGCATGCTTTTACAAATGCACAAAGAAAAACGGCCAATAAAGAATGGGAAAGACCAGAACTGATCACAATCTGAAAGATACATACTTAGCTTGAGCTTCTGCTTGCATAAATATAAACTCCCATTTCCTGGCGAATGCCCGCTGTAGTCGCGCTAAACTCTCCTGGAAGAGAAAAAAAAGAGCATTTTTAGTAAAAAAAAAACAACAACAAAAAACAGTCTTTTTGGAGATATAGAAGCCATTCAACTTAAAGAGTGCCTGTTATGCCGTTTTACAAAGTCTTAATTTTGTTTTTGGGGTCTACTAGAATGTTTTCATGCTTGATTTTTTTTAAAAACTAATAATTTCCCCCATATTTTACATAATTGCTGCACCTCTTTTCCCAGTCTGTCTGAAACTCTGTTTAGTTCCTGTCTCTATGAAGCCCCTCCTTATGAAAAGTGCAATGTGCTCTGATTGGTTGATTGTCTGGACCAGTGTGTTGTCTTTGGTGTTGTGTTTGGTGCAACCAAAAAAATCAAGACTACAATCGAGGTAAGTTCAGAAACAGTGTTTACTGATATAGAGAACAACTCTGTATGCTATGCAACTTTGCAGACCTGTGTCATGCTCAAACAGCAACATTACACACTAAAGGAAGTTGAAAATGTAAAAAAGCATAATAGGACCCCTTTAATAATAGAAAAAGGAAGAGGAGGCACAATGATTACATGTTTACAGTTCAATATGAGAAAGTCGTTGGTGGAGAGGGCTCTATCTGCACAGGGCTACTGGAGAGCTTACATGGATTATTCAAACAAAGCCTGACATTTAAAACCCAGCTTGGATTAGACATACTTTATTTTTTAAAGATTGTCATTACCTTATTATCTTCTTATTATCTTCTATCTAATAATGTCTGAAGTACAAAGCATGAGATAAGCATTGTTACAATTAAGAGAGAGAGAGAGAGAAAAAATGTGGAGATTACTTACAGCTTCATAATCAGCAAGTTCCAGACGTGCTTTATTCTGCATTGTTCTTTTGCACAAGTACACAGCTGCAGAGAGACGCCAAGAAGTGTGTGAGAAACACTGCTCGCACGTCCTCAAACCTCAGCAGCCCTCAGGGCTTTCAAATGAGTCGTACTAAAATATTTAATAAACATTTAACATATTTCACACCAGCTTGTACCTACTCGCACCTGAGCGTTGCTTTGTTCTAATTGCTGAATTCATAACAAGCATAATTTACCGAACCCAAGGCACACTCATGCACACAACCACAATGCAGGGAAATCTCAATTGTGTACATACTGTAGGTATTTTTTCATAAAGTATAATAATAACGTACAAAAATGCCATGAACTTTCTTTAAACCTCAAAAATATTCATAAACATTTATACATCTACTAGATCTATTAGCTCTATTATTCCCTGCTGGTAGATGTCGTAACTACACAAAGCATCTTTCTCTATTGACAATCGTTCAAAAGTAGTTGTGCATTGTGAAAAATGTACCTTTTTGCAAGCAACATACAGTAAGATTTTTCAAAACTGAAATTAATACATTTATTTAGCAGGGATGTGGTAAATTGATAAAAAGTGACAGTAAAGAAATGTATAATGTTATAAAAGAAATTAAGAAAAGTTGTTCTTTTGGAATTCAAAGAATCCTGAAAAAAGATTTATGGTATCCACAAAAATATTAAGCAGCACAACCATTTTCAACAATTAAAATAAATTAATTTCAATAATATTTAAAACTGTTAGGTTTTTTTTTGTTTACTGTATTTTTTTTTATTAAATAAATGCAACCTAGGTGAGAATTATGCTGCAGAACGACTGCAGGTAAATGTGGCCCAAATCCATTTTTTTTGCTCACATGTAACTCAGATTGTTTTTTCTCATAACAGTGTGAATGGCACAAACCACATGGAATCTGATATTTTCAATTCCGATTTGCGCCACTATATGTGGTCCTAAATCCGATACAGGTCGTTTTGCAATGTTTTGCAATGCGCCCTCAGTCTGAACAGTCATATCCGAATTCATGCGACTTTTACATCACTCTAGAGAGCAACATTCGTCAGAATTCGGCCTCATGGGAGTGACTTCAAAGATTTAACATACCTGAAGTTATCAAGACGGTTGTGAAAGGTAGTCAGTGGAAGGACAGTGACGTGTCAGAACTTATAAGTATTACAGTGACAGCTCTATATACTGTACAAGCAAAACATAAGGGCTCGTATCATAAATGTTTAAAAACTCTGCTCTTTTAAAACTTTTATCTGTTTTTTTTATTTCATTTTTTATATTGCCTGCGCATGAATTCGGTGGGTTTCGCGGCAGATCACACTATAAATAAAAGCATAATCACTTACTTTAATATCCTCTATGTTTACTTCCGTATGACAGCAGACAGCGTGACATCTTTTTAGCGTTCTTTTGCGCACGCGGGTCAGTTAAGGAGCATGGGTTTCCATGTTTTATGGGGACCTTCCATAGACATAATATTGTTTATACTGTGCAAACTGTATATTATATCCCCTAAACCAACTCATAACAGAAAACTGTCCCACAAGGACAAGGATTTCGGATATTAGCATCTTTATGAGAAATTTTGTCACCATAACATTGGGTTTACAGGACCACACACACACACACTCATATAGACTGGTCTCAGTAAGATACAGATAACAGATCTCGCACAAAAACTCACCGTAGTCAGTGTTCTCGGGCTCCCAGCAGTTTGAGGGCCAGAAATACGGAGTCTAACAGAAGAAAGAGCACAATATGAACTACATTACTCATAATGCAGTGTAATGTGAAAACTACCACAGTTCGTATACAAAAGAAACCAAGATGATTGCAGTTGTTTGTAAAGAAAATTGAGTTACATTTAACATTGATTACAGTGATTATTGTATATTTACATTAGAAAGTACTGATTTAACAACTTAATGTGTAATTATTTGATGGGGCGATCAGTATCCGAGCTTGCAACTACATGTTATTAGTCTACTATGTAATTAACTTCAATAACATGCACTATATTTTGCATGGGTGCTATATTTTAAAGCGTTTCCAAAAGTTCCGTTTCTATTTTGTTTCTCAAATTAGCAAAACGACTGACCTGAAATCTGTAGAATGTGCCATCGTCTTTAAGAGTGAGCACATGGTCAGAGATGGGGAAGAAGTAGCCGTGAGCCGCCATCAGTGTGCCCAGATGAAGAGCCTCCACTAGAGAAACAATGTATAGTGTTATTAGGGCTCCAAATATGAAAGGGCAGCCCAAACGTTTCTGCCAAGATAATTATTGTTATTTATCCTGTGCTGAAACTAAATAGAACAAAATGGTATGAGGCGGTAGGTTTTTCGTGCAAAACAAAATCCTCAAACTAAGTAGAATAATTGAGAATGTATCCTGAGATGAGAATTATTTTAGTATTAAAATAAAGGAGGTATAATCTAGGGTATATCATAGTTCATCAACAAAGTGCTGGCAACAAAGCCTTTATTATTTCAAGGCCACACTCAAAACCAAACTCTCCTATGCGTTTCGGCGCATGTCTTCCGCAGGGAGCCATTACATAATAAAGGCTTTATAATTGAAAAGAGTGCAATGGTCATCCCAGAACTTTGTTGATGATGCTTTTAGGTATGTTTTTCATTCCATAAAATATTCCAATCTATAATAAGTTTCTTTCCCCATTCTAAATGAATAATCTATTTTGAAATTTAAATGATACTCTAAGGTAACTAGGTTATGATGGGAGCTAGGGGTCTCAGTCTACAAGAGGAAGCATGGAAATAACATTCTACTGCAACATACTGAAACCGCACCACACACTCCTCTACCCGTACCAAGCATCAATAAATAATTATCTATTAAACTTTTACAATACAGTGTTTACTGTGAGTGTGCATGTTAGAGTATGTGTCTGTGCTGATTACAAATTAATATCCCTTTGCTTTCAAGGGGGCAGTATGCTTTTTGCAGATGTTGTTGTTTTGATGAGAGCTTCCCACCAGGCATGTTCATGAGGTAAATTCAACTAATCAGCAATGTATAAGAACTGAACAGAGAGAAAGAGAGAGAGAGAGATAGACAGAACTTTTTTTTTAAATCTCTCTCTCTTTTTTTCCTCTCTCCGTGGTTCCAGTCTATTGAGTATACGGAGAGATTCAGTGCACTTATATGAATAAGATCTCTTTTCCTGTCTGAGAAGAGCCCCCATATCACACACTTACTCTCACATGCCTGTCATATTTGTCAGAATCTTAAGTAGAGGGATATTCACCATACTCAGAAACAAATCCAATCTCATTGCCGTGTTTCCTTCCTTACTAAAACCAACTCCACCTTCACATTACCTCTGTTTAGGTTTAGACTCGAAAAGCACCAAATGCAATCAAAATTGGCTTTGATGAGTAAATAAAACATTAGTCGGCCAGCAAGTTTATTAGGAATTGCAACAATCAATGGGTTAAGAACAAATGTATTGTCAATAATACAAAAAAATGGAATAAATAGTTAGTACATATATATTTTTAATTATTTTTAAATAAAAAAAAATCAATTATTAGTCATTTTGCAGTTTAAAGTTCAGCTAAGTTCAGCTTTTATTTGATAAGAATAGCTTTACTTTTAACTACTTAGTTAAATGACTCGTGTATTGCTTGCTTCACAGGCTACAGTTTCAAAGTAGCTTTCCCATTCTTGTTTTTGAAGAAGTAGATGCAAGTAAAATGATCCCCCATTTCTTTAATTAAAGGAGTAACAGGAGATGCTGACATTAGCTGTTTGCCAACTTACAGTATAATTATGATTATGCAAATCCTGAATATATTACCCTGTGAGCTGAAGATATGATTTTGACTTTTAGAAAAGAGTGCATGTTAATCAAAATAAAAGAAGTAGATTTTTCAATTTATGCACATCACAGCTGCAGCACTGTCAGTGATGTCATTAAAGAAAAGACGGCATCACCTTGATCCTCGATACATAGATTTTTCAGCATCCACTGGACAATGTCTGAACCTGGAAAAGAAGTGAAGATTATTATTTAAAATGTTGGCCGGCCTATCTAAATTCAGCAGAATATTGTTTCACGGTTGGTAAGAAATGTTCTCCATTCACCTGCCATGAACTCATAATCAGTGGAAAAATTGGCCAAACTACAGATGATAATAATAAAAATAGTCTTTGTATAAGTGCATGCATTGTGTTGTCAAAAATATAGGTTTTTCGATACATATCGATACCGAAATATCTGAAACGCTTCCAATACTCATTTTCCTCAGAATAGATTTACGATACCAGCTACGCTTTCTCGCTCTCTCATCTCTCCGACAGCGAGTCGACACACAAACCCGCTTCCCCTCAATCACTCGGTTCATTTGCTCCAGGCGAATATTGTTGGTGTTACAGAGCTTGAATTTCGGCATGTGATTTGCACGTATTGTGCATCATACCCACACCCAAAGTGTGCGCACATAAAACCGCCTCAGTTTTTTTACGTTTAGTTTTTTTCTGTTGCTTATTGCGCTTAAACAGTCAAATACACACAAAATAATGTCAAAATGCGAGCATCTTTGCGAATATTCATGTAAACAGTCAGTTATGTTTTAAGTGAACGTAGACAGTTGAGAAAGAAAACACATATATAATGAATCCGTGTGTCAGGTCTTAAAGGGACAGCAGCCTAGTATACCTGCTGCCAAATTATGAGATAATATTACAAATATCTATATGGCAGTTTTTCCCCATGGTATCAATGTCAAAATTGTTGCCAGTGAAAATGCTGAGTGGCTAGTAACTTTGGAAAACCACTAGCCAACAGTGGCTGGTGAGCAAATAAGTAAATGCTAAGCCCTGAATACAGGTCTTTCTTCAGTTTGTCCCTCTAAGTTTACTCAGAAAACTGTCAATCATTGGCTCTCTCTCTCTCTAAGCAGCAGAACTGTATAAATTCTGCTAAAGTTAAGTACAGGGGTTCTGGATGCTCCAAAGAGGATCTCAGTCTCAGTAAAGCTTCGCTGGAATATTTAGTGGATTAACAGAAAATCATAATCTTTACCTCAGCACGCATAAACCCCTATTTGTCCTCTTTCTGTCTGGCTCTCAAAGCAAGCAAGTAGTCAACTACTTCCTGCATATTCACCTCAAATAAATGAATGCCTACAGTGCGGTACGCATCTCTTTATAATTGCTGTAAAACTCTCAGGAAAAAAAAATTACGTCGCAGCACTGTCTTGTACTGTAAATATTTCAAAATTACAAACACTTTATCCTATCCTATCTTAATATTCAGAAACAATTATAAAAACAGAACTGGTAGGTTGACATGATACTTTGGGGATATTAACATTGGCTCAACTAATGGCTTATGAGTGAGGGCTGGGGATATATAGGTTTAATCAGGAACCCTTTAAAAAACTTTGTCATTAAGTATTAATGACCATTTTACACAGCAAAATTAGTTTCTTAAACAATTTTGTTCAGTGTTTCATTTTTCAATCTGGTCACTGCTAAATGAATAGACCGTGAACAGTTTCTTCTGAGAAATATCTTTCCGAGATAACCCTTGACCAATCAAATCCAGTATTCCCAAAATATGCACAGAGCCCCTATTGCGCAGCCAATCAGCAGTGAGAGGTGTGTCCCTGGAGACAGCAGAAGCCCAGAGCGTGAGAGACTTTTTAAAGCATAGAGAGGCAGAGACTGGGGTGTTAGAGCTTGAAGCTGGCCTTTTAATGAATCCTCGGAGGGACCGCAGTCAGAGGAACCAAAGAACATCCTTCTGAGAATTTCTCTCTCGCTTTCTCCTTCCTAATCCTGCCCTTCTAAAATGGATTATGGCATATAAGGAAGTATAACATTTGCACTCCTTTTTCAGTCTCTGCTATGTAAATATAGTGCCATTATTATCCAATCCAATAAACAGTGGATCCATTTATTGGGACTATTTCCTTTTTTTCTTCTCAAAGATGTTAAAGGAGTATGGACCACAGACAAAATACCATAAACAATAATTTCAACTTTTTTGTGAAAATGAACTGTAAAAATTTTGGTCTGTAGTAATTGACAGCATGCCACTGAAAATAACTCAGAATATTCCATTAGCTGCATTTATAATTGCCGTTTCAGGATATTAGAATGAAATCTGAATCCAGTCCCATAGACAAACAGTTCAAACCCTGTTGTTTATACCCAGAATGCATTGTGCTTCCTACCAGAGCAACGCAGGCCAGAGACCTTTGATAGAGATCAGGCTATCACCAGAGATACTGGTGCTGCACTACAGAGTTCTGGCAGAGTCTTCATTGTGTTGGTCTTCAGGCTTGCTGTGGGGCACTGGCTCCTGCTGAGTTCTGCTTTCTCTGCGCCAACTTGGAACCGCAGTGTATTTAAAACAGGTGTAAGGGGAATTACCAGAGAAGACACTGGGAATCTTGGACAGGAAACTCTTCACTGTGCGGATAGGTATGCCGTTTTTTTCATCCTGCATCCTGGCAATCACATCCTCCATCTAAGCAAGAGAGAGAAAGAGATGCAAGTCAATTAAAACATATGTGCATTTGATGCATCTGCAACATGGGATAAAAACAACAATACAAATCAGTGTCAATATTCCATGAGGTGGAAAATATGATTTTTTTTTTATTCTTTAAAATAATTATTTAATAAAATATAGTTTTTTATTGCAAATGCATCTCATGCAAAAATATTTCTATCTTTTAAAATTCTTCAAAATCCCTACATTTTCTGTATTTACAGTTTTCTAGAATAAACAAACAAATATTAAAGTGGTCTCGGACTTTTGGACTCCACTGTAATGTAATGTAATAAAAAACAAACAATACAATATAATAAATCTTTGATAAATTTAAACTCCATTCAAATAAAATCTGGAGAGCCAACCAGGACTCAAACATGGTGAATAATACAGCCATTCACAGTAGAGCGTGAGGCCACAGAACTTCAATAAGAGCCCACGGGACGCTTGTCTTAAGGATCAACTCAGCCTTCAGTAAATGAAGTCATTGGATATAACAACCCTATTTATTAGATGAAGAGAAACCTGGGGCAGAGCGGGACCGAACATGTCACCTGCTCATTGATCCGCTGACATTTGGACTGTTCTTAGAGAAGCTTCGAGTTAACAAGGCGAGCAGCTCAAAGCGTCGCCAGGGAACTCACACTCTGGTCATGTGACCAAGTGCTCTACAGCTGCCAGTGACATCACTCCAGCATAAGACCACATCAGGTTAACAACATGATCCCTGGACACAAGCTACATATGGAGGTGTTTGTGTATGTATATGCAGTATGACATTTAAATCATGTTGTGAAAGTATATGAGCTTGTACCTGTGAGTGTTTAGATAGCCTGAGAAAGAGAGAGAGAGTAAGAGACAATTGCCTCAAGGGGAGGCCCAGTTAACATGCAGAATTACATCAGTGGGCGCTGCACTGATGCAGTGTTTCTTCAGGCTGTGATGCCTTTGGAGAGAATCCTAACAGAAAATGTTGTTAAATTCCCCTGAAAACCATTATTATGACTCCAGAAATAGCTTCTTTTTTATATCCAGAGATGAAATGCTTTTAGGTGGCAGTTTCTAGCCACCTACAGCGCATACGCACTCACTGAGGGAAAGAGAATTAAACATACACTTTGTCGACAATGCAGACCAGGCTGGTGGGCAAACACTGAAGTGCTAATTTAAGGTAATGAGGGATCGGAGCATTCTGCTCACACCGACGACTGTAATAGAAACATTTTAGAGAGAGAGAGAGAGAGAGAGAGAGAGAGAGAGAGAGAGAGAGAGAGAGAGAGAGAGAGAGAGAGAGAGAGAGAGAGAGAGAGAGAGAGAGAGAGAGAGAGAGAGAGAGAGAGAGAGAGAGAGAGAGAGAGAGAGAGAGAGAGAGAGAGAGAGAGAGAGAGAGAGAGAGAGAGAGAGAGAGATGATCATATCTCAGCTGTATGGTGCAATGATGTGTGATGATATGAAGTCCCATAAGCCTCACTGGCATCAGTCGTAGTAGCCGAGATGAAGCCGACACTGAGATTCATGGGTACATTTAAATCAATGGCTTAAGCTCATAGTTTTAACCAAAATATTCTACAGTGTGGAGGTGGTAGGTATTCCAGCAACCAGCGACATGAACTTTAACACAATATTAGGCCACTTGATAGGGGCTCTACTGGTTAGAGAGTCAGACTGGTAACCCAAAGGTTGCAGGTTCAATTCTCAAAACCAGCAGGAAATGACTGAGGTGCTCTTGAGCAAGGCACATAACCCGCAATCGCTTCCCGGGTGCCACAGCAAATGGCTGCCCACTGCTCCCAGAGTGTGTGTTCACTACTCACTTCTCCTAGTGTGTGTGCACTAACTTTGATGGGTTAAATGCAAAGGACAAGTTACCATTTTTGGCCTGCACGTCATGTCACTTTTTTTAAACCACATATAGAAATATCTGCTGAAAAAAAAATCTATAAAATAATGCAATATAATGGAAAAATGTTATATATAACATATACTACCATTCAAAAAGGTTTGTAGTTTTATAAGAACTGAATACCGGTACTTTTATTAAAGACTGCATTAAATGTATCAAAACTGACAGTGAAGACATATAATAATGTTACAAAAGATTTCTATTGCAGATAAATGCTGAAATTCTTTTGAACTTCCTATTCATAAAAAAAAAAAAATCCTGGGAAAAAATGTATAATGTTTTTTTTACTGAATTTTTGATCAATAAATGCAGCCTTGGGGTACACAGCAGATTGAAATATATATATAAAAAAATCTTACAAACTCCAAACTGAAGTCTATGTACTGTATATATAGCATTAGATAGACTATTACAAAAGAGTATTTTTTTGATATAATAAATGAGGTGTATTGACTGTAGCAGCAGGTGGGCTGTGAATTCAAACATGAGCCTCAGCCTTAAAAAAAAATCCATGATTATGCAATATACATATGGATCAGTGTGCATGATCAATTGACAGCCCTAATATAATAAGCAGCATACCTGGAACATTCACAGACACTTCTCTCAAAACAAAATGTCCTCTGGCGGTATATCTCCAGGGATCAAACATCTGTGCCCACCACACATCTGTGGCTGCAGCCAATGAGAGAACAGACTGATAAAAGCCAATAAGATCAGTTGCCCAGAAGAGAGATATCAAACAGTGAAGTAAACAGACATTAAAGCCAGAGGCTAAAATACAGACTAAAATAAATTCACTTCAGAATCTGAATTAAACAGTTTTAATCCCAACTAATGTAAATGGGTTATTTTTGGTTTTGGATTTGAGCAGGTCATCGCCACAGAGCCTGTAATATCCAGTACATCCCAATTCACACATTTGGAAATGATGGCCAACTCAATTATTCATTTACTAAATGACTAAGCTTCGTCACTGACTCATGGCAGACTGTGTCCTGCCCTCAATCCTGACACATCTTCGATATATCAACAGTCTTTGCATACCAAAGTAGTTGCCTTTAGAGCTGCTGCCTCCTCATCTCCTATATGAAGACATTCAACATTTATTTCGGGTCTAATCTAAACTGCACAGCGATAGCTTGCTTTGGCTTCAAACTCCTCAGTGGAAATGTTCTTTCATGCTTTCAGAGGAAAACAAGAGATAAGGGCAAGGATTTAATTTACGTTCCAGTTTAAATATCTTATTACAGACAATATTAAAATTAGTTTCAGGTATCAGATAGTAATACCATGTTACCCAATTTGTTTATGACAAATTGCTTGTGACGCTCCTCATTTGTCACTTGGGATAAAAGCATCAGCTAAATAAATATAAACGCAAGTATAAATGTTACTGAATGATTCCCATATTCACGATGATATTCCCATGTTATGTCCAAAAATGGTATTAATATGGCATTTGTGCAAAAAACAAACAAAAAACAACAACAAAAAGCATGATATTGCCACGATACACTACTGTTATTAAATTAAAGCTGCAGTCCGTCGTTTTTCCTCTTTGTCGCCATCTCTGTTAGAAATCTGCAATTGCAGTTATTCGCGGAATTATTAACTGTGCGTGGGTAGTAAATCGGCATGAAACAGCGCGGATGAACACAATGTATTGAGGAGAACCTGTCGCTGCCGCGTCGCTGTGGATACTGTAACGTTACTGTCATCAGCAATCTCAGAGTATACTTTTTGAAAGTGTCAACATTAGAATTTTCATCGGAAAATGTAATCTGAACAAGTAAGTAACATTCACGTTTGTTCTGACCAAATTCGGGGGGTGGGGGTAAGCATTGCAGTAGGCTATGCTGATTAAATCTAACGATTGCTTATATCACATCAAAACGTGAAAAATATATTTTTTCTGTAGCCACTCTGAAGTCTGAAGTCTTTGGGTTTTACAACTGGTGAATCTCCAGTTGTCACTGGTGATTGTCGCTTTAAACTTTCGGGATCCGCCATACCAAGTGCTAAGTTAAATCTCCACCATCATCCACACACGCTATATAGCCGACTAGCCGGGGACTCATTCTCTATGTGTACAGAAGTGACGTAATGACGCAAAGACATGCTCGAAATTCCCGCGGAAATCCACCAGTACCACTGGAATTAAAATCATTATTACAAGCTTACCGTTTTGAATCGAGGTAAGGCAAGCAGATCGTTTTGAACACTGGCTGGTTACGTTTTTTTCCAAAAATGTCTTTTTTGATATTTTTAAACCCAAAAAAGTGCCGGACTGCAGCTTTAAGAAATTAATAATTGTATTCAGCAAGCAAGCACACATTAAACTGATCAAGAGACAGTTAAAGGGTAACTGTTGCCAAAATTAAACCTAGGCTCTTTTTGTTTATCTGCCCGAGTTAAACTTTCGTGTAAAAGCATAATTAGAATGGAAACGCGACTTTTAAGATTGACCGTATTTTCGTTTTAGGTCAAAATGCCTTTGGAATGGGAGTGCATGGGGCACTTCTATGATAGCATCAAAATCGCTATTTTTAAAACACTAAGGCGGCTCGACACAACATAAAACTGTTCTTGAAGTATCACCAGGGGCTCTACACATGAACTCGAGCATTGACTACATTGTTTGTGTACACAAAGTTTACTAAAAGGTTTTGAACAACTCACTGTAGCTGTTGTTCTTCCCGGTCGCCGGCATTTTGTCAGTCAAAAATAATCGATCTGTATCACTGAATCATTTCACTATTATATGAGGATCCTATTTCAAATACAAGGTCAATATTGATTTTCACTAACGGCAAAAGGAATTAAGCTTTAGGAGCTTTCCATCTTTACTCTCCTCATGTTACGTTGCATTCAGAGATCGACTACTTTTGACTAACACAATTCCAGCCACCGGAAACACTAACTGATAATCTGAGTCGTACAAAACCTTTCTTTTTAGCAAACTTTGTGTACACAAACAATGAATTCAATGCTCAAGTTCATGTGTAGAGCCCTTGGTGATACTTCGAGCAAAGTTTTATGTTGCGTCGAGCCTTCTTAGTGTTTTAAAAACAGCGATTTTGATGCTATCATAGAAGTGCCCCATGTACTCCCATTCCAAAGGCATTTTGACCTAAAACTAAAATACGGTCAATCTTAAAAGTGGCGTTTCCATTCTAATTATGCTTTTACACGAAAGTTTAACTCGGGTAGATAAACAAAACGAGCCTAGGTTCAATGTTGGCAACAGTTACCCTTTAAGACTTTTACATTATTTTAAAAAGATTATGGACTTTTTTTGTTGATATTCTGTTCTTTTCCTGTATTTCCTATTGTCCTGCTCTGTTTAGTTCCGCTTTCCTTGGTTACGGATTACCTCGTTTAAATTGTAATAATATTTCACAATATGTTTTATCAAATAAATAAAGCCTTGTTGAGCATAAGAGACTTATCAAATGAACATAAAAATCTTACTGACCCCAAACTTTTGTATGGTAGTGTAAATGTCCATAAAAATAATAATAATAATAATTGTACCATGGTATGTTTTGTTAGAGTCCGCTAATATGCTAATGAAGTTAGTTTGGCAACTGGAGACATGGAATAATCTTTCAGATACAAAGCAAAGCATCTCTATTAACACAGCAGTTATATCAAATAGGGATCACATCAAAGCGTCCTTATTCATCAAGCACAAGTGTGCACTTACAAAAAAAACAAAAAAACAAAAGACTCCATCCAAAATCTTCCACACCAGCTAATTAACAGAGACAGACACAAAGAAAAACACTCACACACACAATGACACCACCTCTATGTTTAACCCTGAGACTGTGTGTAGCAGACAGCTGGAGTTCAGACTGCTGGTGACAGCGCAAGTGTCTTTTGATGATTATTTTGCATCAGAGGAGAGAGGAAGTGTTAGTGGTCGGACGCAGACAAGGTTGTTGCAGGAATGACTTGAATTTTAGATCTCTTCTGCTCATTCCCCCTCATCCCCTCACTCCCTGTCTCTCATTTTATACACCCCCCCCCCCCCTTCTGTTTCCTAGGCAACCGGGGAGATGATGACATCACATACAAATGTCAGCCTAGGAAGAGACAGAAAGAGAACGATTTAGATGTCTCGTGAAGAAGTGTATGTGTAAAAAAGAGAAAATTAGAGAAACGGAAAACAGAAAAGAAAAATATGAGTCATCACATTCGGTTGCAGTGACAGATGTCACTCACTTTCAGATCGCAATGAGTCGAACTGTAGTGTACACGCACTACCAATCAAAAGTTTTGGGTCAGATTGTTTAAATAAAAATAAAAAAAATAAATAATAATACTTTTATTCAACAAGGACACATTAAATTGATCAAATGTAACAAATAAATGTATAATGTTACAAAATATTTCAGATAAACTGTTATTTTGAAGAAATATTCCACAATATTACTGTATTTTTAAAATAAACATAAAAAAAAATCTTACTGACCACAAACTTTTAAATACTTGCAAAACTGCAGAAAAAATGTTTTGAAATAAAAAAGTTTTGGAACAGTAGACCTATATATATATAACCTTGTAATTGTAAATAATATTTTACAAAGATTTTAATTTCTTAGTCTCTGAAAGCTTGAACATATGCAAAATACTGCTCTATAATGCAGCAGAGTGAGATCTGATGCAAATCATTGATATTGATATTAGAATAAGTGATAAGTAAAATATAAATAAAATCTTTACTTATTGATATAATAACAATTGTGTAGTTCACTTATCTTATCATGTTATCAATATGTCATTAACTTTCCCCAAAGGACCATGATCTTTTAACCAAAAAATCTTTAAAAAGGTCTTTGGCTAAAGATCATGTGTGGTTAAAAGTGTCTACATGTTTCTGAAAAAAAAAGACAATTATGTATATGACCTTGAAAAAATGAATAACGCTGAAGAAGCATAACTGAATATTGTTTTGCTTTAAAAATGAATCAAATTCCATTGCTGGATAATGCAGTACATCAACTCTGATATGTTGATCGGCTTTCATTTTTGATCACCAGGGGAAAGTGTCAAGGTGCAACTAACATAAAAGAAGTACTCCGCAAGAAACATGCAATATTGCGTTCTTAACCAAAGACTGTGATAGAGGCCAGAGTTCTGTAGTAGTGCAGCTGTAATATAGCAAGCAAGTTTAATACAGGATTCATTTGTCAATCCTCAACTTCAAACAAAGTATATTTTGTTATTCATTGCGCAAATCCCCATCAGAGCAGTTCAAACTTAAAGTTCCACTTAAATCCCCAGCTGTTACTACCAAGCGGAACAGAATGAGTCAGGAGCCGTTCACAAAGGACAGCGCAAAATGGAGAGCAACAGAAGGCAGGAGACTTTCAAATTCGACCTACTTTAAAACATCTTAAAAACACAGCGCGTTCTCTCACTGATCTCGCTTAATGCCTGCCACGAAAAGATCAAATTTCAGTGATATGGAAATAAACAAAAGAATATATTGAAGCAACTTTTAGCTAAATCTATTAAATTATGTATTTGTCTGCCACAGTCGAGTGTAACGTAGCAAACGTCTGAAATTTATTTCAGATGAGATTTTCTTTTTTTAAACACACACCCTATATATTTGGCCTTCAGCACCCGTCTCCTCCATCTGCGTGAGAGCAGAGACTAAAGACCAAAGGTATGAGTGCCCTTTAACGGAAAAAGCACATGAATATTCAACACAGCATTACACATAATTGAATATTCAACATTGGAGAGAGCACTGCTCAGTTATTCACTGAGAACATGGTGTGGTTCTTCTCAGCATAAGAGAGCACACTATCTGCTAAGAGAGATGACACGCGCACACACACACACACGCACTCACACGCACACACACACCTAAAGTTTCCAACTGATTGAGTGGCTTTGAAGTCTTGCTCCAGTCCTGCTTGCACACACACACACGCTGATTCACTCGCTTACACACCAACACATGCCGTACGATCACATAAAAGGCCACACATTCTGTCATGAGAACACAAATTGCACAAAACAAACAAACACTTACTCTCAAAGGGGTAGGAGGATATTATTCAGTGATAAACTCGCCTGTGAGCTGAAATCAGACTGTTTATATGACCTTATCCTTCCAATGTAGCGTCGCACAACCCTCTCGGTCTCACGTACACATGCACAAAAACACATCCATGCTCATGCCATAAGCTCTTTCCACTTTCTGCACGCACAAGAGTGTTTTTGTAAAAAATTCCGAAAATTTCTCCATTATGCAAAATATAAATCAGATTTAGTAAGCTAATGCTTCTCCCCCCTACACACACAGCTTGAGGATGCCCTTTAAAGGGTGCCACTGTATAACTCTTTCTCCCACACACACACACACACACACACACACACACACACACACACACACACACACACACACACACACACACACACACACACACACTTCTGTCAGGGATTTTTTTCATAACGTATCTTTTTCTTTGTGCTCTAAACATGCTGAACTGGTAAATGGTGGTTTCACTTACAGTACAAAAAAAAGTATCAAAACTACCATGGTTCTACCGTGGTATTTTGCACATTGTACCATAGTTATACCTTGATATTCTTTGTTGTACCTTGCAGTATGATTAAAATCCCATGGTAAATCAATTTCAAGTACCAAGGTATTTCCAATTAATACCAGCACTGTGTCCTGGTACTGCCAGAGTACTTTTTTTGTAAGGGTACATGTACAGTAATTATATATATATATATATATAAATTTTTTTTAAAATGTCAGATGGTTGAAGTACCCTAGAGTACAACAACAAATACCATGGTATTTGAAATAGGTAATTTTTGAAAATTTGTATTTGAATAAATTGTATATAAATACCATGGTATTAACATTTGACAATCACTATTGTTTTCCTCAACAACATCCCTCTTTTTGCTCTAAAATGCCAGTTAAATGGCAAAGTGTCACTTAAAAAAATACCATCGTATTAACTTTGGACATTGTACAATGGCAGTACCTATTTTAAGGAGATCTACTATAGTAATGTTATTTTCTATATGTAAGATGGCAATTATAACCTAAAATTCAAACAAAAAGTACAATCATTCGGTACCATGGTATAAATAAAATATCATGGTGTTAACATCTGGTACCACTGATCATCATATGAAGTTTTTTCCAACAACGTCCTCATCTTTGTGTTCCGATAATAATGAAAAGTTGCAATGTTGTGCAACTTATAAAACATGGTAATCTATGTTGGATTTCCATGAATTATGGGGACTTTTCAAAGACATAACGTTGTTTATACCGTACAAACTGTATATTATATTCACTTACCCTAAACCTACCCATCACAGAAAACTTTTTTACAATAAAAAAAAAAACTGAACATGAATTTCCTCATGAAGACCAAAAAAATTCCCACAAGGTCAAGGATTTCTGAACAGCAGGCACACACACACACACACACACACACACACACACACACACACACACACACACACACACACACACACACACACACACACACGCACACACACACACACACACACACACACACACACACACACACACACACACACACACACACTAAATGAAAAAAATACAGTAATTCAATCCAAGATGCAATTCTCAATAATTAGCATTCTTTCACTCTCCATCACTTTATTTCTTCATCTGTACTTTTCGCACAACTCCTCATTTTGGCTGTATTGGTGAAAGCAGTGAAGCGCAAAAAATCCTGCCCCTGGCCTCAATCTAATAATTGGTTATATCAAAATTAAAGCAGGTTATTACAGGTTTTATGTAATATGTTTGGCTGAAATAATCATCATCTTTGGGGGTGGAATTGTGCGTTAAGGAATTAAGGCCAAGCGCAGACCGACTTGAAGGGCAGCCCTATTCATCCTTTCTTCGCTCTCTGTTTTGCGTATTTTTGTGTATGCGTGCTTGGGATTTTTTGTTTGTCTGTGATTGCATGTGTGTGTGTCTGTTTCCATGAGAGCATGTGTGGGAGGGATTTTAGTGGGTGTTCTGACTCAGCTGTGGAAGAATACGATTCCGCAGAAAATGAATCCGACCACCCACCTGCTGCTTTTTAGCAAACATTTTACACACACACACACACACACACACACACACACACACACACACACACACACACACACACACACACACACACACACAGTAATTTAGAATGCTGAAATAAATATGTCCCATAATAACCTACTTTCGTGTAATTCTCCACAGCACTTTAGCTGTCATTGAACATTTGAGAATGATCATGACAAGACCTCTATACCACATAGCACTGGACTCTAGAACATCGGCTGCGTCCGAAAGCTTAAAAATGCTGCCTTCGAAAGATACATTCCAAGGTAGGAAGGCATCAAGGCACGTCCGAATCCAATGTTAGCTTCACTTCCTGTCTCCTGAGATTCCCTTCAAGGCAGCATAGATGTCTCATTCGCTGCATTTGATATCCCACAATCCTGTGCTTTCCATTCTATGACAGTTGAGCTAAAAATAAAGATGGCGTGTGAAAGTTGCGGTTGGTGGCCAGTTTGTGTGTAAATGTATGTTTTTGACCAACATTTACCACATCTGATGTCATTTCTACAATGAAATTACTATTGTAGTAATTAAAAATTTGCTTAGTTATCACCAAAGCTCTATTTTGCTGTAGATCATTAAAGGGGTCCTATTATGCTTTTCACTTTTTGCAACTTTAGTTAGTGTGTAATGTTGCTGTTTGAGCATAAAAAAGATCTGGTTACAAAGCTCAAAATCCTCTCCAAAGGGATACGTTTTTGAATATCAGAATCCACTTTCCAAGAACTACAACGAACAACTCATTTGTACTACAACGTGTTTTTTTCCAGATCTTATGAAGTCACAATGTAACTCATTTGTGACCCTGGACCACAAAACCAGTCTTATGGGTCAATTGATTGATACATCATCAAAGCTGATTAAATAAGCTTTCCATTGATGTATGGTTTGTTAGGATAGGACAATATTTGTTCAAGATACAACTATTTGAACATTTGGAATCTGAGGGTGCAAAAAAATCTAAATATTGAGAAAATCATCTTTAAAGTTGTCCATTTATGTTGGCAATGTTGCTGCACCCACTCACAATTTATATATATATATATAAGGTAAGCAAATGTACAAAATATCTTAATGGATCATAATCTTTACTATCGATAATTTTGAGACCCATACAGTGTTTTGTTGGTTATTGCCACAAATATACCAATGCGACTTATGACTGGTTTTGTGGTCCAGGGTCACATTTAAATAATCTCTGTCCACAGAATAAGGGGACAAGGCCTGGTTGAGAGAAGACAGTGTTGTCGCTATGTCAGAGACACTGTTTTTTCCAGCCCGTTTCCAAAACTCATTCTTTATACTAAATTTATTTTAAACACTGTTCCTAAACATGATAAAATGTAGCCATTTTGCGTCGACATGTTTCTACAGTAGCCCTAATTGGACAAACCCGTTTCGTCACTATTGTTGTTCTTTGTGCAAAGAAGCAAGCTAAAGTCAGCTAATTAAAACACTGACACAATGATGAACAAGTACCAAAAATATTCGCAATAACATACATATCGTTTTACTGAATAATTAAGTAAACCTAATTTCTTAATTTATCTTTGTTAAGAAACCTAATTGCTTAATTGGCTGCTCTCTGCTGTCTCAGACGACGACATCTTTTCCTGTCGGCCACTGTAACTTCTGTTGGTTGCCATTCGCAACCTCACCAGTAGATGCCGCTAAAATTACACGGTGCTCCTTTAAATCAGAACCAGGCTTGAATTGGGCCAAGCGATGCTAATTGCAACACACTGGGTAACCAATCACAGCACATTTCGTATTTCGTAAGGAGGGGCTTCATCGAAACCGGAAATAAACTGCACGTTCGAGCTAACCTGGGAAGAGAGGTGCTGTGATAATGTAAAATATGTGAAAAAGAATGTGTTTTTTTTTGAATGATCAAGCATGAAAGCATATTCTAGTACACCCCAAAATCAAAATCAAGACTTCGTAAAAGGGCATAATAGGACCCCTTTAAACCGTCATGCTGCTTCAAGTCTGTCCGTATCGTGAAGTACCTTCAAGCACAAACGCTGCCAACAAAGTAATTTACGGATAAGGCAGTGAGGCAACAAGTCAGCTGCATACATTTTTGGACGAAGCCAATGTGTAAAACATTGGATTAGGTCTATCAAAGAAGTTATCAATTGAATTGGCATGAATAAAATAAAATAATAAAATAAAAATTTGCTTTCTATTGGCTGTCAGCTTAATAATAAAGACAATAATTATACATATTCATATTTCTATTTTTTGCTCTATACATTTTTCATCATAGAGGAAAATATATTGAAAGGGAATCATCGTTTCTGTGTCCGTGGCATCAAACATTTTGAAAGCCTCTGACTTTAGGTGCATTTTCAAACGAATCTAATGAAAATAAGTCAATAAAACTCCAAAGTGTCCAAAAATCTTAATATTCTCACATATTGGCCTCATTTTCTATCTATTTCTAAAATGTAATTTCAAATTTATTTTAATTTTGGCCCTGGGTATTGTTAATATGTCAAAGATGTTTAAGTCAAAATTTCAAAGCTTTAGGCTAAACATCTTTTAATACATGAGCAAAACAATGATGTGTTACAATTATTCACAGTATGCCGTAAGAAAACAGAATGCTTAGGTTAACCCAATTTTAAAGCAAAATAATTTCCCAGCGGCAGTAATACGTTTTTATAAATTTGACTCTCGGTTAAAATGTTTCTCTCTATGACAAACAAGGTAAACACAGAGAGAAGAAGAGCAGATAAACAATGCCAGCCATTTGTTACCAACTGCCACTGAACAGTTGATGTGTCCCCTTAAGTAAAACAACATTCAGGACATGGAAAAAAGAAAGAAAGAATACATGCTAGATAGAGAGAGGTATGCAAACGCAAGGAAATAACAAGAAGAAAGAAAAGAAGGATAAACAGAAGAAAAACAGACAACATTTTTAATGAAAAGCAGGAGTGAGTGAGCACTATTTTTAGCCAAGAACCTCTGGCCCTTTGTGTCCACACGTGTGTCCTGAATAACAACAAGGCGTTTAGAGACTTTGTCCTCACCAGCCGGATTGCATTGTGATGAGCTTCAAGCTTACGCCGACTGAGAATTACTATTATGTGGAAAATTACATTTATTAATGTACTGGAACATCTGTACAGCAACATTCAACATGTTATCATTAATAAATGATAGTAGTTATAAAACAAAGATCTTGACCTCTCACTGTAGCAGCAAAAGAACGACTTATTACTTTCATCCAGCGCTTGTTGAGAAGAAGGAAGACCGAATGAAATGCATACAAATTACCTGCTCTCTGTTAGGCTGTTCCGGAGGAGTTTAATAAACCACAACACCGTGTCATTAAACACTATGACCATCCACTGGCCTTGAGTCAAATCCTGTGCACTGCACACATTTAGCAAAGCCACACAGTGTGTAGCAGACGCACAAAAGCATACAAATTAACAGGCCCTAAAAAAATCCAACAGTATCGTGATTTTCTAGATCCGCCTGCAGTAACTGCAATGAGTCAAATGTAACGAGTCAGTCACTTATGGCAGGGGTTGTTAAACCAGCATCGGGGAACCCCAAGGGGGCCACAAAGCCATAAGCAGAAAAGTTCAAAGATAATTAGATACAAAAGAAAAGTGAAACAAAACATAACAAAACCAAAATAAATAAATAAAATACAGCATCCAGTGGTTAACGGATAAGTTCAAAACAAAATAAAACCAAATCAAACAAAACAAAACAAAATGTAATAAATACAGCATCCAGTGGTCAGCAGAAAAATTCAGAACAAAACTAAACCAAATAAAACAAAAAACAAAACAAAATAAAAGCATCCAGTGATCAGCGGAAAAGTTCAAAACAAAACTGAATAAATAAAATTAAATTAAATAAAGCATCCAGTGGTCAGCGGAAAAGTTCATAACAAGACAAAAAACAACTAAATTAAATACAGCATCCGGTGGTCAGCGGAGAAGTTCAAAACAAAACAAAACTAAATAAATAAAAATAAAATACAGCATCCCGTGGTCAGCGGAAAAGATCAAAACAAAACAAAAAACAACTACCGGTAAAATAAATACAGCATCCAGTGGTCAGCGGAAAAGATCAAAACAAAACAAAAAACAACTACCGGTAAAATAAATACAGCATCCGGTGGTCAGCGGAAAATTTCAAAATGAAACAAAATAAAATGCAACATTTTAATCTTTATTTTTTCTGTGCAACTGGTCAGATATCTGGATAAAATAGACATAGTTTTAAGTGTCTCTTCAAATGTATAAATCACTGGTACATCATTACTAAGTAATTTCACAATGTAAAAAAAAAACTAATTTCATATTACTTTCCTATAATGTTGGGGTTAAATATAACCCAGGCATATTCTTGTGATTCAAACTTTTTCAAATGCACTTTCTGTTGTCTTGTTGATTGGTGTCAAATGTATTAAACTTTGACTTGTTAAAAGCCAGAGTAAAGCATGCCTGCTGTTTCTCGACAAAGGTTTCAGAGAGACTGAGCAAAAAAAAGTCCAGGAAAGGCTGTCAGTTAGCGGATGCTCCAGGAGCACCAAATCGATAGAAGGGGGGAAAGGTAAGATGGTGAGATTTCCTCAGGTTAGAGATCCTCATCACAGAACAAGCTGTATCAATGCAGACAGGCAGGGCTTGGGGGACATTTACATTACTGTGGACCATAGACTGTGGAACCTGGAAGAAAGTGTAGGTCTGTGGAGAAACTACAGAACAATCAATTGAAGCATTAAGCGCACCCTCGCCTCTTTCCTCCGCTGTCTGTTTCTTTTTCCCTTTCTCTTGCTCTCGCCAGCTTGCTCTCTGGAGGCTTGTGTGTGATGAATGTGGCAGCGTTCACTGTAATGTTGAGAGAGATACCCTCGAAGCAACCTAACCGATAATGAAACACTCCCTGTAAGACACCATATGTGCAAGTTGCCTCCATTCTAAATGTTGTCTTCACTATTATGGTAGCAGGCACAGAAAAATAAAACATACGATTTGAAATACAACATGCAACGGAGGAAAAGTCATGTGCTTCTTCAGAACATGAGCCAACACCTTAGACAAATCCCAGTGACCTAAAAGAGCTTTGACTGGAGACAAAGAAGTCACATTAAAATGCTGAAAATTTGAATGTGCAGAACAACAATGCAATGAAGTCATTGGAAGACAAAAGAGCCATCCGAGAAAGAAAGAAATGGCATAATTAGATGTGAATAGTCAATTAATGCAACTTGTTAGATTTACAGATCATGTGTGCGCTTGATGTTTCCAGTATTTAAGACTGAAGGATTGCTTCTTCCTGCATTGTATTAGTTTATTCAATTTGTGCACATAGAGTGCTATGAAAAAGAAATACACTCCATAAAAAAGTTTTTTAAATAATAGGACATACAGATATTGAACTGGCACCGTAAACAGGCACTGGTAAAACATTTACCAATCAATAAACATTTTGCTGAAAAAAACAAAAACAACAAAGTTTAATAGATGGCTCATTTTTGAAAGTCAGTCATGTCCAAGGATGTTTTTGGTCCAAATGGTGAAGGTATGGCTTCTAAAGGTTAACAGAGCAGTGCAAATGAGTAAAACATTTGACTGACCAATTGGTTTTGATAAGACACAAAAATCCACACATTTGCATATTAAAGCTGGACTTCAGCTACTTTGCAACGGTTTTGTCTCTATAACCAACATCTAAGCTGATGCTGACTTTTATCTTCGCTTTGAAATGATTAGAGACTCTCATAACCTTAGATTGAAAGGTGCAGAGAGAAATCAACGGTGAAATTAATTAATCCAAACCCCAGTCAGCAGTGCAATAACGTGCTAACGGCTCTGCACACTCGAGTGGCAGTGAGTCATTTCATCTCCTGCGTGACAACTCAGCTTTTCTTCATGCTGTACTGCCAACACAGGTAGAGTCCATCAGACGCGGAATCTGAGAAAACACAGTGACACATAAAGGAAATGGCAGAGAGAGAAAAAGAAATATGAGAGCTCAAACTCAAAAGAAAAGACAGTGAGATGATGGGAAAGCCAGATTGTTCCAAAGGAAAAGATAAAAGGCTAAAATTAAGGAAAGAGGGAGGAGAGGTGGATCAAAGTACGAGGAAGGAAATGATAAAGAACAAGGATAATGGATACGGACTAGAAATGTCAATGCGATTGCCTTTTGTTTTATATCATCTTCACTTTGCCTTTAATGCTTTAAAATACAATAAAATCATTGAACAGTCAGAGCTTGGTACACATAGGAGTTGTAGCGCTCATGATGTCCATGAGCAGGTTCTGTGCTAGCCTGATCCCACACCAATACCTTCTACCTCTCAATATATCCCTGTCACTGATTCGACACTGTACTTCCCAATAAAAGCCTTCATAAAAGCCCATAAAATAAAAAATAAAATAACAAATTTAACAATTTTTTTTTTTTTAATGGTTTTTGATAAACTACTGGTCAAAATTTGGAATAATACTGTTTTTATGTTTTTGAAAAAAGTCTCTTATGCTCACTTAAAGGTCCTGTTCTTGTGATCCAATTTGTTTAACTTTAGCTAGTGTGTAATGTTGCTGTTAGAGCATAAATCATACCTGTAAAATTATAAAGCTCAAAGTTCAATGCCAAGCGAGATATTTTATTTCTCTTTATTTTTATTTATAACAGAAGTCCCCTTTCAAAGCCTACAGCGAACGGCCGGTTTGGACTACATCCCTCTACTTCCTGCTTTAATGACGTCACTAGAATAGTTTTTTGAATAACCTCCGCACACAGGAATACACAAAAAAGGGGGCGTGGTCTTGTTGCGCTCCTACAGAGAAAAGGAAGAGTTGCATTTGTAGAGTGTTTGACGCCATGTCGTCGAGACGCTGTTATTTTCATCCCGGAGTCAAATCACCTTTGTTTGGCCATGTTTACAATAACACTGAGCGCATGCATCTCCACTATGGTAAGAGGCGTGACCTTTCCGGGCAACGTGCGCTAAGCTGCTGTCGAATCACAATCGCTGGCACAATCAGAACTCGTTACGTATTTCTGAAGGAGGGACTTCAAAGAACAAGGAAGTAATCAGCCCGTTTTCAGGACAGTGGAAACAGCGGTATACAGATAAGTCAATTTTGTGAAAAATACTCTGTTTTTTTACACGCGAAATATGCATGAACACATGTTATATTGCACACTGTAAACACAATCAAAGCTTCAAAAACACAGGAAAAACGGGACCTTCAAAAGTATACTGTATACGTCATTTTGTAACTCGCATGCGCATTCAAAAATTTTTTTTTGCAGTAATTAGTTTATCCACAAGGTGGTAACCATGCCCTGGGGCATACCCTGCATACTTTGCAAGGCTGTGCGTTTACACGTAAAACAAATTATGATACTTTCTGCTTTAATGCTGCATTTATTTTAACCAAAAATACAATAAAAACTGAAATATTGTGATTTTGTGATTTTTTTTTTCAATTAAAAATAACTGTTTTCTATTTTATTTTATTTTTTATGTAATTTATTCCTGTGAAGGCAAAGCTGACTTTTCAGCAGCTAATACTCCAGTCCCTCAGTGTCACATGAGCCTAATGATAATGTGCTGATTTGGTGCTCAAGAGTTTTTGATGCTTAATATTTTTGTAAGCGTAAGATTGGTATTTTATGAGGAGTAGAATAGAATAGAGGGTTCATCTGGAGGGAATGAACTAATAAAATATATGCCTTGAATGCAATGTAAATCGCTTTAAAAAAAGTCACAATAAAAAAAGGTTTCTGCCCATTGCATAAATGTCAAATGTAAATGTAAATGTCAATATAATATAATCCTGTATTGCCACATAGCTGAACTGGTGGAAGGTACAGCTGTACAACATACATGAGACAATGTAAGAATGTGCAATACTATATTTTTTATATATACTACTATTACTACGTTATATATGCTACAGAAATATGGACAACTGCGTATAAAGATTGTTAAAAGCAAATGTAAAATCTAAATAATCCTAACATTATGCATAGTTAGGATGGAAAAATAAACAGGCCTATCAAAACTCATGTCTTCTGCTATTGGCACTATAGCCAATTATGCAAATGAGATGAAAATACAACCTACACCACATTACACACAGGTTCACTAGCAGAAAGGATAAGGTGAGTCATTTTGGCTGCCGAGAGCATAAAACCACTGGCATTCAAGAGCCATTTAGAAAGCAAAGTACTTAAATAAATAAGATAAACAATTTTGATGTTGAAACAACATATGGCATCCAATGTAGAATCTGTGTTTTGAAGCAAAACCGGTTGAGAACGTCGGCTCGTGATCTCAGCATGTAGCTAGAAAAAAAAATGATATGATTAGCAGCAGTGATGGCAGTGAGATCAGATGGAGAGGGCAGAATGAAAAACATGAATGAAGAACAGAGTGAACAGAGGGAGGGAGTGCAGGTGACTGGAGACTTCGGTTTCATACAAGAGCTTTAATATGTGAGAAAAAAGGACTGAATGTCTCGGTGGAGGTGATAAGAAAGAAAAGGAAGGGAGGGATGCACAACAGGCTGAACAGCCCGATACATGCGTGTTCAAGACGAGCTGGCCAATGAGCTTGCGAGTATACGCCTCATTTTCTAAATGCTAGGGGGGGGGGGACGGTATGTTATATAACGATTGGTAAAGCATTAGGAAATGAGAACATCATATGCAGCATAAACTGGAAAAGCCTTTAGAGAATACTTGTGCCTATGCAAAGAACAAATCTTGTTTATTTGATTACTTTGGATGAATAAATCGCTCTGGTGCATTGAAAATGAACCAAGTTGCTTTAAATCGCTCCCTGTTGTGGTTAACCTACAGGTCACTTTTTCAACCACTTCACAAGATGAATGTGATTGAGTACTATAGTCATAATTGCCTGCTGGAGGGAGACTTACACAAGCTAAATGACACCTTAGGGACTAATTTAGCTCTCATGTAGCAATATATTTCCAAGCATTACTTAAATGCATGTGTGTATGTAAGTGTATGCCATATATTAAACCATATATTCATGTTTTATTAAGAGTGCAAGTCTATCCATAACAGCAATGCTTAATTAAAACCATTTATGATATTTCAAGGTAGGATTTCACAGACCAATAAATAAATTAAAACATTTTAATTTGACATATAATTACACATGTCATGAAACATCCAGATAAAGGTTTCCATGCAGCTCCAACATGTTTGCCCTAATAATTTACATTTAAACTTTCCCTTTCGACTGACATCGCCAAGCCTACTTACTGTAAATTGGTAATATGAAGACAATTTGTCACAATCTAGATCCTGTATCACATCACGGAAGTAAAGTAGTTTGCAAACACACCTTGACTTTAAGAACATCAACCAAAGACGACGAAAGCTTTGCTTAATGATCACTTTGGATCAAGCTGCCACACATCTATTCAAATAAACAAATGTCTGTTTGCCTCCTGAGGGCTACAACAACAGATGAGACTTAATTGACTGACATGCCTATCTGATTGTCTCTCTCTGTTAAGAAGCAAACAAACACTCATGTATAGATATTGAAGTCTTCTGGCTGGCTGACATCCTCATCAATATGGCATGGATCCTTTATGTAGTCAGACCTTCAAGCTGACAGCACTAGTATGGCTGACATCTATGACCCTTATTAGCATTCAATACACACAATCCAAAACAATTCAGTTCAAGCAAACAGATCAGTACCATCAATGAAACCGGTCTATACCCGCTCTCACAATGAGTAATGCAAGGCATCCATAGGAAAGGAACATGTTGAACAATGAAATGTTGAAGATTCTGCAACGGGTAACAAATCGAATTCGCATATTTGTGACATTGTGACACTCCTTTGTACAAATGGTCAGATGTTCCCAAATTCCCAAAGCATACATACAATGTCAATTGAATGCATTTTCATTAATGCAGCCACTCTAGCTACTGAATTAATTATAGCAATATGGAAATACGGAATCCACAAGAAACTCATAAGCTGATCATTTATGGGAGACATCTTCACCTCACAGCAACTGATTGCCAGCCAAGCATTTCCCCCTCTCAAGCTGCACATTTCCCCAACTTATTGATGATCTCACCACTCCACTCCACTCCGCTCCGCTGTCAATCCCTCAAGCCTGCTGCTTAGCTCCCATAGAGAAAGAAATGGAAGCATCACTCTTGCTCTGCCTACTCCACTCCAGTGGACAAGTATGGCTAGTCAGATGAGAATCATCATGGCAATTGAATAAATAAAACATCATTTTCAAACCCTATGTTTTTCTAGACTTAAAAATAAATAAAAATAAAACAGGTCAAGAGGGATGTGCAAAACTACATTCATAATAATTGACTGTCGAACGCCTGCCTGTCAAACTCAGGTCAAACTCAGGTCAAACTCATCGGCAGGTCAAATTCAGTGAAAAATAGGAATCGGCCAAGAAAACTGTAATCGGTGCATCTCTACTACTTAAATTGGTAATATGAAGACACTTTTTCACAATCTAGATCCTGTACCACATCACGGAATTAAAGTAGTTTGCAAGTAAAGTAATGTAGCTTGCTAGTCGGCGCTTAACCCTCTGGGGACCGCAACTGCGCCGGCGCGTTTTGCTCGTTTTTTTTTACATAGCCGCAAAATAGATATAAAATACTCCGTCATTTTTGGTCATACAGACTTAAGAAATATGAAAAAATAAGCTGTTAAATGTCTACTTTTTTTATGTGTCCAATTACAATTAAAATAAAACATTGTGCTTTTGTAAAATAAAGAAAATAAACAGGGTGTGCTTTCTGCCTCTCCGTCTACGTGAACTTTTTTTCTGGTGCACGTCTCTAAACATAAACAAAACTCAGCGAATACTATTCACCCAGGCATGAGCAATATATCTTTATAATCATTTAAGTGTGTACTTTTAAATGATCTAATTCAAAACTAAAACAAATATTCTCTGTTTATGTAATCTATATAAAAAGAGCGAGTTCTCATTTCAGCTCATTATAGGTCGTTATCTTTTAATGTGACCACGCCCACGGAGAGCGCGCGCTATTCAAACGCAAATGATCTGAGGCAATACATGCAAACCGGCCACATCAGCTCGATAAAACACAAGTTTAATCAGATGAATGTACTGTCATCTTGCGAGGCGGTGAGGAATAATCCTGGGAAACTTACCTCAGAAGTGCTGGTTTCACTTGAGGATTAGTAGTAAGTTTTGTATTCTTATATGCTTTGTTCTAATCGCGATATGGAATAGTGTCTGTAAACCGCAAAAAGACTGTTTAAATATGAATTGCGTTTCTGTGTGTGATGAATGAACGGCATATATGCGCACTGTTGCTACTTGTTGTGACTAGTTTTGGATAGACTATAAAGTTTTTACTGTAAAATAGACATCAAATAAGCTTTTGTTAGCCAGTTTCTGCTCATATGTTAAATATATAGTATGTTTTGTCAAAAATAAACTCATCAACTAAGATGTTATAGTGTTTCTGCCAATGTAACGTTAGGCTATATCAAACTAATGAATCCTTAACTTTTGAAATATGTATGATACTTTAAAAAAAGAAAGATTACACTTGAAATATTGTTAAAATTGTAATTGTTGTTGATTTACAAGTGAACACTTTTTAATAAAATAGCAAATATATTTACAAGGTAGATGTAAAATAATCTTTATAGGTCAATATAAGCCTTCTCATTAAATTGTTTATTATTGTTTTTTATAAGTGACACATTTTGGGCAGAGGATGTATTCCAAAACTTTCTGAAAATACATTATGAGAATTAACTGCACAATTACTAGAAATGTTTACCTTGGATATTATACAATTTGCATGTATACAAAAAATTGTGAAAAAAAAGAAAAGTTTCCAAATCTAACTTTGAACCAATTCTGTAGAATGGCTCATATAGACTATTTGAACAGGATTGGTTTCCACCAGGTATGACTATGTAATAAAAATGTGCGTTTGACTTTAATTTATATTTGGATTATACAGTATATATATATTAGGGCTGTCAAACGATTAAAATATTTAATCGCGATTAATCGCATTAATGTCATAGTTAACTCGCGATTAATCGCACATTTTTATCTATTCTAAATGTCTCTTGATTTCTTTTTGTCCCATTATTTTTTCTCATTTTAATGCTCTTATCAACATGGAAAAGTGGATCGGCTTGCTTTGTGCAAATGTTTTTTATTGAAAACAAGATTGGCATATACTGTTCAATTTCACACTAACATTCTCACTTGGAGCAAATAATCTATCACACAATGTAACTCTGTCCATCAATAAAAGGGTGACAGAAATACTGACGAGGTAACGTTACTGATAGTGACGAGTGTGCTGAGATCGCATCATGCGGTGTGTGTGTGTGTGTGTGTGTGCTTGGCCATCAAGTGGTATTTCAGACTGGACGTGCTGCGATGATAGCTCAGTTCACAACGACAAAACACACAGATCACTTTGGTCTTGTCAACTAACCCATTTGGCAACTTTTTAAAAGTAAACTTTCCATTCAGAATCGTATTGGAATCCATTTCGGCGTCTCGCGCTCATCATTCATCCACTCAAAACGTAACGTTAAAGAGGGTCGCACACCGGACGAGAAGCGCAGCGCCTCGTATTTAAAATCCGAACACATTATTCTCTATGAGTGTACACACACCGGCGGCGCCATTCTGCGTTTTTATTGCTGGCCATAAACGGAGAAAGTGCGCGTCTGATGTGCTAGACGCGCTCAGTTGTCCTAGACGCGGCTCGGCGCTGCGCTTCTCGTCCACTCTTTGGCGGTTCGCAAGCCCAAACAAGTGTGTGCGGCGTGCTGTTGTTTTGTTTTGTTTTGTTTCTGGTCTAGCTAGATCCGGTGTGGCGTTGTAGTTTTAATAACGTTACTAGTTGCTGCAAAAGCATGTGAAAAAAACAACAAAGTTTGCTAGGCGTTAATCTCGCGATAAAAAAATTGACGCCGTTAACATGGGTTTGCGTTAACGCCGTTAATAACGCGTTTAACGGACAGCCCTAATATATATATATATATTTATTTATTTTGTCCTCACATTCTTTCTTGTGTCCCCTGCGCATATTGCCTTCCCAAACAAAAAGTGTTTTACAAAATGTAAATCAATGTATTGTTTTATGTGAATGATTAGGGAGGATGATTTTCAGATCATTTTGAAGAAAAAACTCTAGGCGACAACTTCCATTACTCAAAAGTATTGTGAAAACATATTTACTATGCGTTTTGTGGCGTTATTTCAGACACTTAATTTTTTTTTTTTTATAACCATGCATAAACATTATTCTCTCAAAAATACAAACATATACATGCATGTTGCTCACATATTATGGTAGCCCTATTTGCGATAAATAGAGTGTAATTACACCTTTGCCATTAATATGTTTATAAGCAACTGAAAAAAGCACAAACGTCAGGGCATGTCAGAACATCTCAAGGACCCCAAAAACACCTTGGTCCCCAGAGGGTTAACAGTAAGATGCTGGAATGTGTACATAAAATAACAATTAAAAAACAACTTAATCCCAGAACATGCAGCCCTTCAATTGGATAACTGACAAATATACAACAAATAGGGTAAATCTACAATATATTGTATTGCACAGCAGTGTCTTTGTCAAATGAACCTGAGATGGATCATGCAAATGAACGAGAACATCGCTCACAGCAAACATTTTGAAGACTGGCAGTAATTGTCTTGAAATGTATTGAAGGTGCTAGACTTATTGGAAAAGTGCTGCTGTAATGGCTGTAGTGGCAGGGCTTTCAATTTAATTTGCAACTTCTCAGTGAGAGTTAACTGTCGTCAGTTAATCAATGCATTTGGCGGAACCCTCTGCAAAACATTGCATATCTAAAGTCATCCCCTTTAAAAGCACAGCTGCTAAAAATATTAAAGCCAAGTAAATTTTGCTAATTGACTAATCCAATTTATCGGCTTGTCGACCATCCTAACCCATTAGCCATTAGTATGACATAATTTGAGCATATTGTGCTTCAATCCGTCACTGCAAAATAAATATAAATATCTACTTTTACAAAGTTCTATTTCTATACTGCAAAAAACATGACTTTTGGATGCATAAATATTGCATAAAAAATATGCCTACCGTTTAAAAGTTTGGGGTCAGTAAGATTTATTATTATTTTTACTTTTACATTTGTTCATCAAAAAGTTCTGAAAAAAAATTTATATGACGGTTTGCACCGAAATATTAAGCAGCACAACCGTTTTCAACATTGATATTAAGAAATATTTCTACCAAATCAGCATATTAAAATGATTTTTGAAGGAACATGTGACATGATCATGAGAATGGGAGTAATGGCTGCTGAAAATTCAGCTTTGCTATCACAGAAATAAATTACATTTTAAAATATATTTAAATAGTTTAAAATATTAATAATTTTACAGAATTTCATTCAGATTAAGGCAACCTTGGTGAGTGTAAGAGACTCTTTCAAAAATGTAAAAACATCTTACTTTTGAACGGTATATTGTATATGTATTTTTGAAAGCATAAATACTGTATTAAAAAATTTGTATACATATCACACATATAATGCTTGGATCTGAGACGGGGGTGGATCAAACAAATGCGTACACACACACACACACACACACACACACACACACACACACACACACACACACACACACACACACACACACACACACACACACACACACACACACACACACACACACACACACACACACACACACACACACACACACACAGTACATAAAACAGTCAAAAGAACATGCTTAGGACCAGATTTACTAACAGCTTACGGCAGCGCAAACCCTCTTTTGGCGTTAAAAAACTACTGCCAGGATTTACTAAAAACACATAGTGAAAACATTTTTATTTTTGCACCTGACCTGTTGGAGATTCCCTTTTAGACGCAACATTTGTGGGAGGAGAGTATTTAAACAAATCATGCAAGGTGATTTACTAAGGTTTACGCCAGTCAATTTACCGGTATTTGCACCATTATTTATCGCCCCCCAAAAAAGGATGTGTCAAACCAGACGCTAATTGATTGTATTGATCATTATGGAAATGATTCGGCTGCGTCTGTGTTCTTTAATTTGCGCGTCGTCAGTAGATCACGCTCAGAACTTTCCGCTCCCATCTACGCTTTTTTGGAATTGCGCTCTCACGCTAATTTGCCCTGTTTAGTAAATCTGGCCTAAAATGTGATGATAAGAGAAGATGGCACATCCGCTTAAGTGTCAGTCACGCAACATGGTTTTGAGTCTAAAAATTCATCTGAAAGACAATTCCTCATTTCCACCTCATTCCCCACTACAACCCCCGCCAACAGCACATATGTTACCACAAAACCACACTGACGTAACAGCCGGAAGACAGGCGTACGCAGAGCGTTAAGATAGCACACGATGAGTCATAAGTCTGTCACCGATGGCAACTCCACTCCACCAATGAAGGATGTGCATTCCTTAAATCAAGAAGAAGGGATTAGAAAAGACAAGCTATTCAACACTCGATTGAGTCAATCCTGTTTTCTCATACTGCATAGAGGCATAGAGGGTTTGGCCGAGATACTGTAGAAGTCACTCAACATAGGGTGTACAGTGGGATAAAAAAAAGAGGCATGCTGGTCTGGATATGAATTATGCATGAGAAGGCAGAAGTGGAGATGGTCATGTTGAAACAGATTGGTGTCTCCATCAGTGAATATTTATTTTTTTATATTATATTTTATATTATATTCAGCAGCAGTTTGTGTGACTGAGCATCTTCAACACAGTGTGATAGCTGGGAACTAGATCCTTCAGTAGAGAACTGCTTTTTCTGAGCTTCCTTTAATGCGAGAAATTTATGCTGCCCTTGAGCCATAAACAATCGCTGAAGAAGTGTCTTACAGGAGTACTACAATATGCATGTGTGTACACGTTAACATTTATGAGGATATACGTTTGCCTGGATGTGTGACTCAGTTTTTAGCAATGTGTGCTTCTCAATTGGAAAATGAAGAAACACATTCCTGATTTACTCTGAGGAAGCCCTTGACAGCTATTATATACTCACATATTCCTGAAATGACTCTGAACAGACTCTGTACTTCAACACTAAATGTTCCTTGAGCTTTTTAGACAATAGGAATGTAAACTAGATTTTAGAAATGATGTGACTAATTAAAATAAGAAAATGCTGATGTCACTGTATGCGTGCGTACAGGTGGCCTATTGTGTTAAAAATAATACTACATTTACTAATATAGCATTTCACAGAGGTCCACTCACTTTAACATTTCTAACCTCGCCACTGGCTTTAACAGTCAAATACACACAGAATACCAGTCTTTGCGAGTATCCTTGTAGTCGTTTATATCTTAAATTAATGTAAACAGTTGAGAAAAAAACACATGTTTAACAGTATATTAGATCCATGCATTTGATATTAAAGTGACAGCAGCCTAATAAACCTGATGCTGTCTGTGTCATTAATATTAATCATTAATATTAATCAAACAACAAAAGAGAGAAAATCTCTTGCTGCTCTTGACAATAGGGCTGCACGTTTAATCGAAATTAACCCTAAGTCGCGTTTAAACCGATCTGTCTTGCTGAGATTTTTTATGCGTAGCTTGTCAGTGAAGCACGGCTCTGTGATCAGTAGTAAATGCTGCTCCATCTGAAAGCACTGCGAGTTTTTCATAACGTGTATATGTGCCACGATATCTCGCGTATAATCTCAAATAACCATACAGGAGAAAAGGCAGTCAGTAAAAACCTTTTACAGTGCTTATATGTTGTTTTCTTTCAATGCATTTGATAATTCATACTCAAAGTAGACCTGAAATGACATGCATTAGAAGATTATTAGTTAAAACATTACAAAATGCACCTGCATACTATTTTCCCAGTCATGAATTTTGTCATTGAGGAATTCTGAAAAATTTAGCAAAATCTCGTCTCGTTCTCGTGAACCTAATCTTGTGTCTCGTCTCGTGAGATAAGTGTCTCGTCACACCCCTACTATGCAGTGTTTCTAGTGCTCTAGTTTTTCAGGTAGGTTCATTTCATTTGTATCTTTGTTCTATTGTAGTTTTTTTGTCCTATTGCCTGTTTCTTTGTTATTTCTTTGTATTGCCTTGAGTTTTTTTTTACATATGTTAGTTAGGCTAGTATTACTCATATCGTAATATGAGATTCTGATCATATCACTGACCCCTACCCTGTTGAATAAAATAATTCATAATTCCTTTCAAAAGAATAAAAAAATCATAAACTGTGCCCAAAGTTTTGACCTGTAATGTAGCTACACAAAGATATAATTTGTCTATTCTCAGCTGTTTACCTTCAACTGTACTTATGGTTGGTCAACAGTCATACAAAATCAGTGTTTTTAGTTTTCACAGCTGCACTTTAATACAGTGCAATACAGTGTGAAACAGCAGATGCATGTAGAACTGTGTGGCTAACAAGCCGAAGGCAGTACTTCAGGGACATGTGACTCATCTATTTCTCCAACACCTCTGGATGCTATATAACAGACACTAGGTACACGTCCTGATTTAGTATTCTTTCTCCCCCTCTCTCTGTCTTTGTATCTGTCTCTTTCTCAATCTTTCTGTCTCTTCCTCACAGTAAGAACAGAATAGGACAACTCAAGAAAGTACAGGTCTATGCTACAAAAAACTAAGGGAGATAAAATGGCCATAACGCATAAATCTTTATTGCATTATTTATTTCACCATTGTGTTCAATGTTGAGCGAAGGGGAGGTGCATGAAGATTTTCGATGGTAAAAACTGTAAATTAAGTATAAGTAAAGATGCTCAATAAATGAAAGAGTGTCCATGCTAAAGAAGTGCTAATTTCATTAAGTCACATTAAAATTGCAAAGTATTAATTGCAAGAATTGCAAGTATTGAAAGAGGTCCCACAAGGCTCAGGTTTAGGTCCTGTGACATTTACTACTTTATAATGTTGACAGGTCATGCTGTGCACTGTATTGCAAATATATTTAATGGTATTCTCATTTAAAAAGTGTTTTGAAAGCTTATTCAAATTCAATTTTTAATCTGGGAACAAACTGCTGGCACCTTGCTAGATAATATGCTACACTTCAAACTAAATGTAGACAACTAATGAGAATGCACCATCAGCTGAGGAATTAATCAAGTAGACAACTGAGAATTACATAGAGTTCAACAGCCTTACAGTGATTTATTCACATGCAACAGTAGCTGCAATTTGTTCATGATTACTGGTGGCCACTCTTGGTCACTTTATAATTTAAAATTTCCAAGCCAATTTTACACCAAATTCCTCGTTATATTTCCCACTGTTCCCAAAGAGATACAAACTCATGGGTGGGCAACCAAGCGTGCAAATTCCATCTGTTCATACTGAATTGGAACAAATTTATGCACCATACTCCTGCAGTAACACAACACACTAACAATATATTTTATATGATCAGTGAGTGTTTTTTTTTACTGGTGTTTTATTTGCTTCTGTATTTATGGAAGTGTACTATTTTTATCCTGTAATATTTATCATATTTTATGGAGCACATGGCAACAGTGGACCATTGGTGATAAATAAATAATGAGCAAAATCAGTACATCATGTCAGAAAGTGGTTCACATACTACTTACTGTAAAATCGCTTTCTGTTCTTGACATGCCGAAATGTCACATTAGAATCATTCATTTAATATGTAATTTAATTTTAAAATCACCATCAAACCATTTTTTAAAATTATAAATCATTTATCTGTGCACAAGTAAATGTGTGAACATAAATGAACTACAGTTACTCCCGAGCACTTGTAAAGCGAACATTTTCAAGAACTTTTGGGAAACAGTCCGTAATTCTACGGCGATTCGTATATGGCCGTTTATGCAATCCACTAGTGATGCTTTCGGGAAAAGCATCCCTGTTCTGCCTAGGGTCCTTCATAAATCTATTCAGCTCTTTGAGATCTGTAAGAAAAGCCTGTGATAAGGGGCTGGCCAGTAGTTATTAGTTCTGAATTGGATGAGTTAATGTCTTGTGATGTGAAGGAAAGAGCCACAGTATCTCTAACTGCAGAGTCCCTTTCCTCCCTGCACCTCCACGGCACAGCACACCTAATAGGACTGAAGCAGCATGGAGGAAATGTGAAAATCAACTGAAGGGTGAAGGAAATGAATTGAAAGAAGGAAGAAAAAAATTGAGTCCTGCAAGAGGATGTCTCTGATAGATGAATGATTCACTGTCTCCAAACTATATCTGACTGTCATGTTCTGACAACATATTTCAGCCGCACCTGAGGGAACAGATTGAAATTGAACATGCTCAGGAGAGACAGGAGGGCAAGCTGGTACAGGACATAGGACATACTAGTTGTGTTTGCACAGGACATGAGTTTGGGTCTTTGCTGTATCAAAGGGTTAGGTCAAGGTTTGGCTGGTTAGCACAACCTTGTTACTAGCCCCTGCTAGTAGATGTCACAGCTACACAAATCTTAATCCAGATATGTTGAATCGATCCATTGAAACAAAACTAACAAAGTTTAGATCAGAGATGCTTTTGACACTTTGAAAAAAATGAATGCAAAGAAAAAAATCATCACAACGTTATTTATTTTTATTTCACTATGCAAAATCTTCACAAATATATCATGAATATTCAGTATATCGCCCATTCCTAATGTCGGCCTAGAAACTAGAATGATGAATTCATCACAGGGAAGCACTCAGATACCTCATTTAAGCAGGCTACTAATTAATGACACAACGACTGACCATGATGGAAACTGCAATTTGCCACACAAGTCTTTAAATTATGTGATAATGGCTTTGTGAAAAATTCATGTTTCTTTTCTGAGACTCCACAGGGCGAGTGGTATAACATTAGCGGCTCTCGGCCACGATGATGGACTTCGGTTCCCAATCAGCAACACAAATGACTTTGGCTGTGATGAGCAAATTACCAATCACCAGAAAGATGGAGAGTAAGAAAGGTCGAAAAAGTTTCAATGTCCGCCTCTACTTTTTCAAAATGTTTTTTTTTCCCATCCCTTTTGCTTCACAAGAAAATGCCCTCCAGTGTCATAGTCACAAGGGGAAGTTGTCACAAAGGCAAAAGTTGTGAAAACTTTTATCCGAACTTAAACTTTAATATCTTCACATTTTTATATAACAATTGGGTGACACAACTTAACACAATAAAACCATACTGCTATACATTAAAACAAGGGTCAGCTATACAATGAAGGTTGATTTTAAGGTTGAATTGTATTAGCAGCACATGAGTATTTTCATGTTGTAAACATTTCTTAGCCAAAATAATGTTGCAGCCTTTTTGTATGCTGCCATGATGTTTACACACTGCTGTGAAGCCAATAAATAGCCTGCCGTTAAATTAATATGTTATTTAATAAATCATTCCCATTGTAACAGTGGGGCATGTTGTTACAAAAGGTCAGTGTGTGGTAGACAAACTCTTCTTTTTTTCTGGGCAATAACCGTTCAAATGTGTACCGTAATAGCTTTTTGTAGCCAAGATTTTAGTCTACACAGAAACTGGCTTTTCAAACAACTAGCTCATACATTCTTTACCCCAAAACTGTGCTCAGAACAAAGCTCATCGTACTAGTTTTGTTCAAAAGTCAATAACTCTCATAAAGCAACCAAAAGCAATTCAAATAATTATTTGAAAGTCCTACCTTTCTGTAAACCAGCATGTTTGGCGAGTCGTCCGTTTCTCCGTTGCTATTTGGATGGAGGCTGTTGTTCTTCGCCATGGTTCAAAAACTCTGCAGAACAGCTACTCCAGTGGATATATACACCTGATAGAGAGAAACAAGGCACACAACAAACAATGATACACCTGGCTGTTTAAAACAACAAATCTCGCATGATATTATAAAAAAATGAATAAATAATTAAAAGTAGCTATTTATGATAGTGCAACATTGCAGGACTAAAGATCAGTTGACAGTGTCTGTGTGTGATAATCCCCACCTGCTTTTGTAATTTCTGATGCTTTACCAACGATGTTTGAGTGAAATCCAAACTGCACGGCTACCATTTGGATTGCAATCGTATTTGGCTATCTTAAAACCATTTATTAGAGGATTTTTCCTCTCAAGATCCAAATGAACAGATTGTAACGCTAAAACAAATTCTGATGACAGCAGGTCACAGATCAAACACACTTCTCAGTTTTGCAGGATCGGTGGGACAGCCAATTAAATGCAAACACTGTCTGTTCCACCTCGCGCTGCATCCGTATGTCATGCATGTGAAGGCTTTACGGTGTGTCAAGCGAGATTCGCTGTCTTATCTTGCTTCAGACCGACAGAAAATGGAGCAGGAAGCTAATTTTCGTGAAACCAAAAAACGCACAGTCTTGCACAGACACTCGATTCTTTCAGAACCACAGACAGCTCCTCAGGCGGAACTGCAGACCCTTGCACGAGTCCTCAGAAACCTCGCATCACCAACAAAATGCACAACACAATCACAAAAGCATCACTTATGTTCACTCTCACCTCAAACACGCCCCGTCTCCACTGATATATGGATCCGCGATCCCAGACTGGAGCAAGCTCGTGCAGTTCGTCAGCTATCAGACGTATCATTCATTGGAAATATTAGTGATCCTTTGCTTGATGCTGACGCGTTATCGCGCGCAGGGATTCTGCTGAAGGACGGGGCACGCGCCAGCGACAAGGGCACGCGCATCCAACCTTGAACCAATCCTGGAGCCTACACAAAAAGAGGAGGGAGTGCTCTTCTTTAGCATTTGTGTTTTGTAAATAATTCATAATATTTAAATAGCCCATTAAATAATATAATAAAGATTAGCATATTCCTAATAAATTGTTATTGCTTCGTTATTAAATTACGTGACTTAAACGTTCAATTATTATATTATTAAACACTCTAATCCGTTGGAAAAATAAGTGAATTTATGACAACTGTTGGGAGAGTGATAATGTCTATATGGAAATGACTGTCTGTCTTCAGGTGGCATTACCTGACACAGACAAGGCATTTAATCACAAATGCAAACTGAGACTCTTGCCCAAAATGTGTATTTTTTTTAAGAATGCACTATTCAAAAAATTAGGGCTGAGACTGAAAACATTATTTGACCCTGAAAGTGGAACCCTGAGCATTCTGGTTCTTTTCATTTGGACCAAGTCTTCAGTAAACAAAAAATTTGCAAAATATTAATACATGTGTAGCCTACCTTGATAGGTGCACTAGAGTTTTTTAAGGAGCTAGGATCATCCTCAGCAGAAATATTTTGGAACATTAAACTTTAAAGGGGTGGTAAAGTATGATTTCACTTTTCTAACTTTAGTGTGTAATGTTGCTGTTTGAGCATAAACAACATCTACAAAGTTACAATGCTCAAAGTTCAAAGCAAAGGAAGATATTTGCTTTTAAAGAAAAGGACTATGGCTGGTAGAGACTACACAACATTCCTCCGGGTTTAGTGACATCAGCAAGCCTAAAATGTACATAAACCCCGCCCCCGAGAACACGCAGTCCATGTTGAGAAGAGGAAAAGTTGTTGTAAGATTACATTTGTGAGTCAGCTCAAACTTTAGCATCCATCTTTTCACATGCAACAGAAAGTCTCTCTGTGTGCAAGTTCCTATATGAGCGATTTATAGATTACCATGACAGAATATGCTAATTGAAGATAGTTAACTCCACATCAGCAACATACATTCATCAACTAACCTTTCAGAGACGTCCTGTTGCATTCTACATGTTGTCACTTCTTCTTAAGTCTCTCCATCTTTGTCTGACTCCGTTTTAACATTAAAGGGTTAGTTCACCCATGAAAATAATGTCATTAATGACTCACCCTCATGTCGTTCTAAGCCCGTAAGACCTCCGTTCATCTTCGGAACACAGTTTAAGATATTTTAGATTTAGTCCGAGAGCTTTCTGTCCCTCCATTGAAACTGTATATACAGTATACTGTCCATGTCCAAAAAGGTAATATAAACATCATCAAAGTAGTCCATGTGACATCAGTGGGTTAGTTAGAAGTTTTTGAAGCATCGAAAATACTTTTTGGTCCAAAAATAACACAAAATAAGACTTTATTCAGCATTGTATTCTCTCCCGGGTCTGTTGTGAATCTGCGTTCAGGACTCCGCAGTGAGTCTGCTGACGTAAGACGCTAATGACGTGTTATCTGGTGCGCCCGAGCTTCGTTTACAGTCTGAGGGAGACGCACGCTATATTCAAGCTATTCTACATTGTTTGCGTGGATATCATTTTTTTAATGGTGCGTAAATGTGCATGTCGCGGATGAGACACTTTTACAGCGTGCGTTTCCCTCAGTCTATAAATGAAGCTCGGGCGCACCAGATAACACGTCATCAGCGTCTTACGCCAGCAGCGTAACTGTGAAGGATTCACAACAGACCCGGGAGAGAATACAATGCTGAATAAAGTCTTATTTTGTGTTATTTTTGGACCAAAAAGTATTTTCGATGCTTCAAAAACTTCTAACTAACCCACTGATGTCACATGGACTACTGTGAGGATGTTTTTATTACCTTTCTGGACATGGACAGTATACCGTATATACATTTTCAATGGAGGGACAGAAAGCTCTCGGACTAAATCTAAAATATCTTAAACTGTGTTCCGAAGATGAACGGAGGACTTACGGGCTTAGAACGACATGAGGGTGAGTCATTAATGACATTATTTTCATTTTTGGGTGAACTAACCCTTTAAAGGCAGAACAGTTTCTGTAATTTTGTCTGCGTGAGGTAATCGCAGCTGCTAACACACATGAGCTCTTGGAACCCCGCCCTCTGCAGCAGCTCATTTGCATTTAAAGGGCCAGGCACAAAACGGTGCGTTTTTGCAAATCCTCAAAAAGTGACAACTTTAACATGCTTTATAAAAAAATATCTGTGGGTTATTTTGTGCCAAAACTTCACACACACACATACACACTCTGGGGACATCAGATATTTATTTTACACCTTGTGAAAATGGCATTTTACCACCCCTTTAAAAATGGCCAAGGATCCTACACTGAACCTCTTGAGATGGAATGACCCTAAGAAAGAGCCCCTCACCAATATTGTTCTCTATGACAGAGTAAAAGGCCCCTTGAATGTAATTTTCTCCTAACACTATGCAACAAAGCCACTTATTTTCTTAAACACCTAATAGCCTAACGCAACACAATGTTGCAATGGATATGCAAAGTGAGTGAGCGATTGACTGCTTTTAGTTTCTTTCATACTTTGAGACCAGATAAAAACACATTTCCTTAAGGGTGGTCTTTAGACCCAGTGTACCAAAATCAAGAATTCATAAATTTTTCATTTCTATTCTTAGTGTGGATCAAATGATCACAGATGGGTGCAGACATCCAAGAAAGGTTAAAGTCATCATTAATCACTCTGCTACTCCCTCGTCCATTTTAACAATCTAATGCACACTGCAAAATCGACTTGCGGGCAAATTCAGAGAACCTAAAACAAATGTGGCAGAAAATATGCAGCTGTTGTACATTGTTAAGCAATGCATACTTTCTGTAACTATTATTTAATTAATTCATTAAGAGACATTACATTTACAGTTACCATCTATTAGGGGTGTGAGATATATATAGTCTACGATAATATCGTGATTGTTGTTTTAACGATGTGTTATCTGACATTATCATTGTGTGTCCCTCTCTTTACAAAAACACACATACACTACGTGATGTAGTAGGTTAAGTGAGCTTGTGCATTTAGAGTGCAACCTTTCACTGTGTGATTTAAAAAGCATTTATAATGCCCCCAATATTCAATAAAAGAGTGCAAAATACCTCTGCATGTCTTTAATATTTATATAATTTATTACTCAAAATCAGTGCAGTTTATTTCTCCAAATATCAGCATGATTACAAATGTGATGTTGATTTTATATAGCAGTTCAATACACATTTTAGACACAATATTGCCTGTTTTTGCTTTATTTTACATGAAAACAGTTCCACAGCCACAGGAGTGTTTTGTGTCTCGTTACTGAATGAACAAATCGTTTGAATGAATGATTCAATGACTCATTCAAATGCTTTGTTGAATGAATTGGTTGAAACTCAATGGCTGCATCCGAAAACGCATACTCTCTTGAGTAAGTAGTTACACAACGACCGCTATAAAAGTATCTTCTATATAGTATGAATGTGTGTATTATGAACATACTACATTCTCCATGTTGTCATTATCATGTGACCTCCCAGCGTGACAGTGTCAGTTAGGTTGCTTTACTGCCATTCATAAATCCTCTCCCGTGGCCTCATGGGATAGTAAAGTGTCCATTGTATGCACACTTCAGAATCTTGCAAGAAGTAGTTGATCATCCAGGTATTTGCCTACTCTTTTATAGTACTGTGAATTCGGACATACTTCTTTTGTCACATACTGTTTTTCGACGACTATATAGGGATGGGAAGTATACGGTTTTGGATGCAGCCAATGTTCTCACTCATTAACCGTGACTTGCTGCCACCTGGCAGTTTTATTTTCACATTTAAAGAAATTTTCTTTTTTCAAAATATCAATATTCAACATTTTATTTTTAAAACATTATTTATGCATTTTTTAACTGCAGGTTAAATACATTCAAGTCCCTCTGAGCTGCATTAAATGCAAGTGGTGCTCACTGCAGAGCCAAATGACGTCCAGCTCCACCTCTCTTGATGTCAGGAGTATAGATGCCTTAATTATCTTTATTTCAATAGACACTTTCTACCTGTAAATCATCTATCTCTGATATTATGTATATAGTTTAATATATATATATATATATATATATATATATATATATATATATATATATATATATATATATATATATATTCATTCTGTATGTGTATCTGTTTCTCTTGTGTATATCCGTTTTATATTTGTTATCAGTTATGTCCTCCACACTGAATTAATTCAGTAAAAATTTGTCAGTGCTAATGCTGGTAACTTTGTTCGTAAGAAAAACACAAAGTATTGGTCAAAAAAAAAAAAAAAAAAACTTTGAGAGTCAGCTGTCAATGGCAGTCTTAAACCTGCCATGTACCAACACAGTAAACATGATCATCAATATATTGTATAATTATTATTATCGAAAAAATCCTAGAAAATATTAAGATATCATTTGTTTTTGTCAATATCGCAGGTGAACAGGTGAATACAGGTGAAACTCGAAAAATTTGAATATCATGTAAAAGTTCATTTCAGTAATTCAACTTTAAAAATTACATGCAAAGTGAGTTATTTCAAGCCTTATTTGTTCTCATTTTGATGAGTATGGCTTACAGCTTAAGAAAACCCCAAATTCAAAATTAGAATATTTTTTCATAAGCCATAATCATCAAAATTATAACAAATAAAGACTTGAAATATCTCACTTTGCATGTAATGAGTCTATATAATATATTAGTTTCACCTTTTAAGTTGAATTACTAAAATAAATGATTTTTTTACACAATATTCTAATTTTTCGAGTTTCACATGTATAGGCTATAATTAACCTACATTATTGCTACCATAATTATATGATTTCTCATCTCAAAAATCATCAAAGCTTTTTTTTTATTATTACTGGAAATTACCTACAGTGCAGTTCCACTCAGATAACCTGGAGATTTGTTGCTTTGTCTATTGGTATTAATTACCATTGAGGGCATCTATAGTGAGAGTAGCCTACTTCTTAAAGATGCCAAAATTATATTTTAGAACACTGGTTCCCAAACCTGTCCTGAAGGACCCACAACACTGCACGTTTTCTTTGTCTCCCTAATCAAACACACCTGATTACACTCATCAGATCATTAACCCATGTGATAATGAGCTGATGAGTTGAATCAGGTGTGTTTGATTAGGGAGACAAAGAAAACGTGCAGTGTTGTGGGTCTTTCAGGACAGGTTTGGGAACCACTGTTTTAGAACATGTACCATGGATCAAAAATATGTATGTCTCATCTTACACTTAGGTGCATCCAAGTTTTTGTCCAATGAACTGCTATCTAGAATGAGAACGTCCCCTCCCCAACAATTCTGAGACAAGAGCAAATCAACTAGAAAATGAACCTGTTTTGAACCTGCATTCAAAATGCATCCCATCCATCAAACTACTACACGACAATACGTTCATTAAATACATAAAAATATCTATCCATCCTTCCATCAATCAAAGAATATTTGAACATCTTCAAATAAAATGTTTTAAAAAACATTACCTGCCACAAACTCAATCATTCTCATCCTAGTACTCAACCAACGTGCAACTACAAGCCTGCTCTGCACTGCTCCGCCCTGTGACCCTGTTTGGAGTCAGTGGTCCAATCAGCAAACGCAGAAGGCGGGACAAACCATTGGCTCCGTCCAATCAGTGGCCAGTCGAGCCATCAATCAAACGTGACATCGTTCCTACTAGTACGAAAGGACATGAGAAGAAGAACGAAGAAAAAAACAATACACGTTTAACACAACGGGACATAATGTAGGGAGATAACAACAGCTAAACCGAGTGTTTATTTGTCAAATAACGATGTCATTTTGTAGACTTGCGGATATCAGAACGTATGCGTTAAAAACAGAAACTCAATGTTTGAGTTTTAGCGGTTGGAGAAGCGAGACAAAAGTTAGTGTTAGTTATAGTTTAACGTTACTTGAATAAGTTAATTACATCTGGACTGGACCTGCAGCAAATCACATTACTTGAAAGTGCAACAGGTTGGAAGATGGTGTCGTGGATTATATCTAGGGTCATCGTGTGAGTATTAAAAAAGATTTGCTTTGTTTCTGAGCTTGTAACTGTTATTAGGAAAAACTGCTGACTTTGCATTTACATTAACGTTAGATACTGATCAAATACCGGTATGCACACTGTACTGTCGGTCTCTATGTTATCATTCAAAATAATATTATAAATCCATAAAACAAATCTTGATGTTCTTATTTATTGTCGTGTATTTGCTTTTGGTCACTAGTAAAAAAAAAAGAAAGAACACTCAACATGAATCAGTTTAAAAAACGTTTGGTCTCCAATATAATAATGTTACAGTTGCAACACTGCAGTATTTTCATGTTTGTTTGTTTTTTCACAATCAACAAAGTTCCCAGAGTCCTGAAAATTCTAAAACCAGGAAATTTAAGTTTGATTTTCAGGCCAAGAAAGGTAATGGAAATCAATTAAATTTTAAATGGTCATGGAAATGTTTACAGTCAATATATTTTTTTCTAGGTGTGTGGTCAGATCTGAAGTATTTTATCAGCTAGAGATGAGAGATATTACTATTTTTGAGTGCGCAAACTCCTAATACAGTCGTCACAAAAGATTGGAAAAGTAATGGAAAAATCATTACAATTCACGGGTAAGAAATTGTATGAACCCCTGATTCAAACATGATAAAAATTCACAAATTAAGCAGAAAAAAACATCAGTCTTGCTGCCGTAGTGGAGTAGAACAGGAAATCCATTATGTTTTTGGCTGGAGACCTGCTTTGGTTAATGTTAATGTCTCTGTCTGCAAAGGAAGGAGGAACTGCTGTTTTCCTGCTGGACCTTAATGTTACATTAGGTGTGTCCCTCTCTTTGCGGAAAGGTCAGCAGCACAGGAAAGCACATTCTGTGCCTCATCTCTCTAGGAGCTGTTTGCTGTGGGTTTGGTTATCTTTAGTGTACTGACAATGTAAGAGATAAGGTCTCTGGTCGTCACTGATAGAAATACATCTTATACTAGGTTATAGTCAGTTCAAGTCTAAAGGTCTTTTGAAATGCCTTTTGTGTTCTTACAGTTAGTTAACATGATAAATTATTTGCTGATGGCAAACAAGGCCTAGCTGTTTTTAGAGATGTGCAGTAACATCACGCGCGCGACGCACACATTCATTTTTTTTTTTTCACCTTCTTTTTTTTTTTTACCCTCAAGTTCTCCCAGCGAACAGCGTAATAGGAAATGCATGACTAAACCATTGTGACTGTAATGTGTTCTCACAGCATGCGACGTTTAAACACTTTCTTCTGACTAGTAGTAATAGCAAGGCAGGGCTCTGTTTGGAAAACATGACTTGGTGATGCTAAAGTTGTTTAATTACAAATGATCATTTTTGTTTTGAGTTAAGAAATTACTTAATCTTGACTTCAGCACTTATTTTGCTTTATGGTAGAAATGTTTTAGAGTGGAGAAACGGTTACGTAATAAATGGAATCCATCCAACAGTCCCTCAACACACACATACACACACACACACCCATGAATGCACATAACTTTAGACGGTATCAGGCAGTGCTGTCGTTCCCATAGCTACTGGAAGATACATGGTCCAGGGAAAGACAGGCCGGTTACAGTGAAGGCCGTGGATTTACTGTGTGTATGCCTATATACTGAAGTGAGGTGTTAAGCACCTCTTTGAAAAAAAAAGAAAAAAAAACATGCTTTTTTTTTTCAATCTCATCCGTCACTATTCATAGTTTTCAGTCATGTGACTGCCGCAGAAACCTAGAGGGCAAACCGTCCATAGAACTGCAGCACTTGCCTGTCAGTTTTCCATCTGTTTCAAGCCACATATATTTATCAACTCTCAAAAAAATACATTCTAAAACGCATAGCATGAAAAAAAAAACCTGTGCCTAAAACTGATAGGCCTATTTAAAGATCAAAAATGGCATTTTTGTAATGCCATTTTCTTTATAATGGTTTTCTATTTAAAAAAATCTTAATGAGAAACTGCACGTGGCGTTTACACTCTGGGTTCATCTTCTTGCCTGTACATAGTATGCATAATTAATAAGGTGTATTTAATTTGGTCTTTTTAATATCTTACTACATTAGTACTTACGGTAGTACAAACTTGGTAAAAAATATTGTGAGCAATGGAGGAAAGCCTTGTTTTGCCCTCCAGATGGGCGTTCCTATAAAGTTGTGACATCGCGTGAACAAATAGATATTTGTAGAATTAAAAGAACATTTTGAATGATCAGTGTTCCATTCTTTTATATTTTATTGGCATGTAACCAAAGGCTGTATCTGGGTGGGCGTCCAAATGAATGTTAAATATTAGTAATATTTCATACAAAATTGTGTGTGGGGATATTCAAATTCTGGTTGATATGATAAGTTCATAATTATTTTCATGTTATGGCCGATAACCAATAAATTACTGAATTCTGCACTATTTAAATAAATTAAAAATAAAACACTAAGAACAAAGATCAATCCATAATAGGAAAAAAAGATATCAGCTTCAAGATTTGCTAAGACTGTGTTATATATATTTTTTTTTTACTGTTTTAATTTAAAGTATTTTTTCTAAAGATTATCTGAATGTTAGATGATGGCAAAAATAAACCAAATGTAAAAAAAAAAAAAAAAACTCTAATATCGGCCGATAACCGATATAGATCCATTTTAGAATATAGTAGTCTCATGCCTGTTTGTGTTTTTTTTTTTTTACAGTCTTGTGTTTGGAACGCTGTATCCTGCATACTACTCCTTTAAAGCTGTCAAATCCAAGAACGTCAAAGAATATGTGAGTATTCAATTCTTTGAACAAACAAGACAAAGTCATATGCATATCATTATCCAGCGATGTTCTACTAACTCTTAATATTTGAGTTCAGAAAATGTTAACAGCCAGAGTAGATGGAGAGCTCCAGCTGTACTGTTTGTATATCCCGGTTACTCTTAGTATCTGACAGAGGCTGTCAGTAACTAAACCCTGAGCTGTTTAGCAATTTAATCCTGTCCTTCCGCCATTATGGTCTCTTCCAGCTACTTCCATTTCTCTCCTTACAAAATATTTAATAATTTTGTGTATCATATAGTAATTTATTAATATTCTTATATTTAAAGGTACACTAAGTAACTTTTTGTTTAAAATTTACTAAATGTATGTAATGAGCGAGTAGCTTAGGCTACATCATGAATGTACCATCTTCCAAACCGTGTTTTGCCATATCCTAAATCACTATGATACGCCTTTAATAAGTGTTTATATTCTGACTATTTTAGACAGAGCGTCATAAACATAAACTGAGAGAAGTTGCCTAGCTCCGCTACAATATTCTTCCGCAAGACACATGCAGTTCTGTTTATTAACCGCTAGAGCGCCAAAAGTTGTACTTTTAAATGGTCCTCCAGGGTGTGTTTTTGTATTATCTCTTCTATACCTTCAACAAACATTTTGTGTTTATGGTTTGACAGGTGCGATGGATGATGTACTGGATTGTGTTTGCACTTTACACAGTGGTGGAGACCATCACAGACCTTTCTTTGGCTTGGTAAATACTGTACATACTCACACTGTCTGAAAAGAGACAAATGATTGCATGGAGTAATTGTGCATCAAGTGGTTTTATTAACATTTTGCAATTCTTCTCTATTGTGTGGCTTTTCACTGTCTAGCCTTTGTGGTGTATGAAAAGGGCTTTTATCTGTTGCTGCACTTGCAGATTTTGAGCTCCGTTTATTTTCCTCAGGCCACTTAGGGGAACCAGTCTGTTAGGTTCAGTTTCAGTTCAGTTAAATTTTAGTGCATTTCATTAGTTTCGTGACAAAAAAAAAAAAAAAAAGTTCTGCTGTGCTTTTACTGGCTCGGGTCTTCCAAAATTAGATCAGCTTTATTTGTATGGATAGCTCAGGATAAAAGTGCACAGAGTACTCTATAGTAAAGGGTACTAAAAACCATGGCACTAAAAATTCTAAAACATAAATAACAATAATTTAAAAAATACAATATATAATATCACTTTAATTTGGCAAATTATTGACTTTTTGAGTCTATTAACAGATATAGTTTGATTATGTCAATCAACCAAGGCTGTTTATTTGTTGCGTTTCTGTCATCATTTACTCTCAAATGTCGTTTCAAACTCGTAAGACACAAATGAAGATAGAGAGATTTCTATCCCTCTAGTCCACGCAACTACCGCTTTAAAAATCCATACATAGATTATAAAACTAATCCATATGAATTGAGTGTTTTAATCCAAATATTCTGACGGGACACGATCGCTTTAAATTATTCGTATTCATTCACATATAAATATTCATCAGCAACACGCATATCAGAAATGGCAAATGGAAGCTCAAGCATGCTTGCTTGACGTGCAAGATCCAGTGAGGTTTGTTCTCGTGTGTTACGCAGCATGTTTGAGCTTTCGCGAGAACCATTTAGTAGGGCTTGTGCGATTAATCGTAATTGATTTTGATTTTGGCTTTCAACAATTATGAAAACAAGATAATTGATGTAAAGCGATTATTATGCGGTCAAATAGCCTACACACAAATATGCCGAAATACCGGTTCTCTATGAGAACCAATGAGGTTCATTCTCGTGTGTTACGCAGGTTTGGTTGAGCTTCTGTTTAGTTTCGCTGATCAATGTTTATATGTGATTTTTTTTGTCTTCCGTCATCCCTCTATTTTCACGTTTATTGCACTCGACCATGTTTTAGGTTTCCAGTTTACTACGAACTGAAAATGGCTTTCGTCTTTTGGTTGCTGTCTCCCTACACCAGAGGAGCCAGTGTCCTCTACAGGAAGTTCCTACACCCTATGCTGGCATCCAAGGAAAGGGTAATGACCCTTAACACATCATCAGGTTCCCTGGGAATAGGCATTCACTGATAGCGAACACACAGTCATACTGCAATGTATCATGGAGTCAGAAGGATTACATAATCAATGATTACATAAATAGCGTTTCGAGAAAAACAGATGGATTGGGTTAGTTGGATGTCTCGATTATGTGATCATTGCAAACTATGATTTAAACTTCACGGTTCCTTTAACTGCATATCTCGTTCCCTCTGTAATTGTTTGTTGTCAAAGTCCTAGTTGGAGGTTAGGGGTGAATTTTAATTATAGATTTATTGATTTTTTTTTACATTATGTTTCGCAGGATATTGATGACTATATTGTCCAGGCCAGAGAGAAGAGTTATGAGACGATGGTGAATTTCGGGCGTCAGGGTCTCACTATCGCGGCTTCTGCTGCTGTTTCTGCTGCTGTGAAGGTATCACACAGACACATACTCATCCATACACTCATGCACTGTTTATACTGGGCATTTGAGCTAAGCTAACTAACTAAGCTGATTTGGTCAGCTAACAGCTTTCATTCCATGTAAACAGAGACATTGTTTTGCATTGGTACATTAGTTATTTTTTTACAGACATTTCTGATATGCTGTTTTAAGCTCTTGTTGCTTATACAAATAATTTATAGGAAAGGTTATACCAGATTAAAAAAAATATATTATTACAATTTAAAATAACTAATATTATATTTCAAAATGTAATTTATTAATGTGATGGAAAATCTGAATATTTCCAGCATCATTACTCCAGTCTTCAGTGTCACATGATCATTCTAATATGTTGATTTGCTGCTCAAGAAACATGTATTATTATTATCATCAATGTTAAACAAGTAATTTTTTTCAGTATTCTTTGATGATTAGAAAGTTAAAAAAAAAAAACAGCAGCTTTTGTTACTATATAAATGTATGTACTGTCACATTTGCTAAATTTAATGCATCCATGCTGAATAAAAGTGTTAATTTCTTTATAAAAATCATACTGACCCCGAACTTTTAAACAGTAGTAGTATATATACTTCTGTTAAAATAGTTTCAGGCCCATATGATTTTTTTCTGTTATATATTATTTAATATTAAGACAGATACTGCATGGAAATGAAAACAAGAGTGACTCAGTAAATATTAAATGTGCTCTTCACTATTGCCTCACTATTTTTCTTTTTCTTTTTTCAAATTGAGTGTTTGGCCATGTCTGATTCTTAAAAGAAAATCCCCAACACTAGTGCTCTTTAGTAGTGGTGCTTGCTAAAGTCCACTGCTCATATCTAGAGACCAAAATATCTAGGGTTTGGCTCTTTTGACTTTTGACACCCTAGCAACCGCATAGCAACACACTAAAATCACTGCACAGCAACACCCTGGTAACCATCTGCCACATTATGCAGTTGATAATGTTGTTCTAATCACCACGTTTTCTTCAAAGGAATGTAAAAATCTAGTACAAATCTTCCTGTTTCCTCTCTCTTTCTGTCTACATGCTAAATTAATCTCCAGCTGTAACTTCTGCACCTGTCCCAGGTAACTTGCTTTCTTTTTCGATCTGCTGTAACCTGTCACCAGCACATCATTAGACCATTATTAACTGGTCGATGCCTTCAGATAAGTTAAAACAAAAATATGTCTTTGCTTGTGTATAATAAAAGCAACCACAAATGAAGGCTTTTTGGTTCTTGAATTGTGTTCACTCAATGCACTGTGTAACATAGATCACGCATAGTGACAAAGCTGATCACATGACTTGTGTCACAGGGACAGGGTGCCATCAGTGACCGTCTGAGGAGTTTCAGTATTCCAGACCTGACGCAGATCCCCTCTGAGCAGTCGGCCTTCTCCAACCCCAGCCGACGACGGGCCCTTCAGCCTGCTAATCCTAGCGCTGTCGATTCTGGTGAGCACATGCTCTAATGACATCATTTCTCATTATATAATGATAAATGATTATGTAATTATGAAAAATGACCACATACTGATTTAACTAAAGAAACAAATGAGCTGTAAGAGAGTAAGAGAGCATTTTAAGACCTCAAGGGCAGATGAACCCTATTGGAGCACATTTTTTGTCACCATTATAATAATTATAACAGTATGTCTCCCTCTAGTGGTAGAACAAGGATTGAAAAATAATCCTTATGGAAACTGATGGAAAGTCTAGCTGTTCAGACAATTTAATTGAATTCACATTTATTTGTATAGCACTTTGCACAATATACATATCGCTTCAAAGCAGCTTTACAGTAAATGCATGTTTCTTTCTGCATTACAATTTAGAGTAATCTGTTATCAGATGACTGTCCAAGTAATAAGGCAAGGCAAGTTTATTTAAATAACACATTTCATACACTATGGTAATTCAAAGTGCTTTACACAGAAAGGAATTAAAATAATCACAAAAAAATAAAAGCAAGGATAATTAAAACAATTATGAAAGGAATTAAAAGAGATCTAAATATGATACAGTTATAAAAGGAATTAAAAGAGTAAAAAGATGATGCATAGAACTTCTCATCTGGCAAAACACTGGTGTATCATATTTTCACAGCTGCTTGTTTATTGTGAGATTTTCCTATGTTGATTGTACTGTGTCTGTGGTGTTCTTTCGGCGCGCCCAAGTAATCTATTTGGAAGTCTCCAATAGACCCGATTTTTCCCTAAATAAGAAATATTCTGTTGTACAAATCATGCAGTTAGTAAACATCATGCATTCATTTGGACAAAGAATTCGGTCATTTACTCCCCATCATATCAATCCAAACCCATATGCCTTTCTTTCATTGAGAAAGGAAGACTGCATTCACAATAAAAGTAAGCACCATAAACATTTCCCACTATATTCCAATACCTTTCATGGTGTGTTTACATCCTCTTTGAGGCCTGATAGCTTTAATATCTATTTGCTGTGATTGTATTGAAAGTTCTCTGTTTTTTTTTTTTTTTTCATTCCACAAATTCACAATCACAGAATGGTATTAGAGCGACATGAGAGTGCGTAAATGATGATAGAATTGTCATTTTTGGGGGGTAAACTAATCCTTCACGGTTCAGTTCCTCTTGTTTGAGATCTTTATTGCTTCCTCTGTGCATCTGCTCCAACAGAGCCATATAAACAAGCAGGGGAGGGGCATGAGGAGGAAACAGATGGAGTATTCTCTGAAGACGAGGCGTCAGTGCAGAAGGGCCTGCGCAGATCTCATAGTGTCAAACTCACCCGTGCCAAAGCAGCACGCAAAGAGGTACATTTGCACACGCAAACATTTTCTGTTCAATTCTATTATAATTAGTGCTGTCAAGTCCATGATCGTGATTAATCGATTTGACAGCACTAATTATAATCTAAAGCTGAATACAAAATACAAACATTTTCCCTGTGGGTTTCCGATATTAAAACCCCACTGTAGTATTTACTGAAGATTAACTATGTGTATCGGTGTTGTATTGTTTTTTTTAAAGCCTCGCTATGGCTCTCTGAAGCTGAAACCCCGAAGGCGGCAATTGGTTACATCATCCACTTTTGACCATCCTTGATTGTCCAATACAAAACTCACAGATGGGATCAGCATCAAAACTGCAGTCTAATCCTCGGTTTAAAAATGCTCAAGTTTAATTCTAAACTTTTGTCATGCAATTCTGCAAGATAATGCTCTTTCAAAACAGCACTAAACACTACAAACTACAAAAAGATTATTTTAGTAGATGCTTTATCCAAAGTGACTTACAGATAAGGAATACTACAATACAAGCGACAATGATGCAGAGTGATGAATAATCTTGCATTATTTGTTCAGAAAAAATACCAAAGTCTATTATGAGTACAGGAAGACTAAGAATGTACTAAATTTTATTTAAAAATGGATCTGAGCGCATCTGATCTGTAACTTGACCTGAACCTGCCTCTGTAGAGACATCTCTTGTTGCGCAGAGTAGCACGGATATCATGGTGTCCTCGCTCTCCCTTTACAGGGGCAGGTGTCAAAGGTCACTGTCGCGTGCACCTTTCAGCTTGCTTTAGCAGTAATGAAATGGAACAGAAAGAAATGGACTAAAAATGAGTGCGCTTGTTATAGCAGCTTTTTGTCTATGCATACAGCATGTTAATGTTTACAATTTCCTTAGTTCACCCAGGATACAGATTGTCATCGTTTATTAATCCTCATGTCTTTCTAAACCCATGTGCATTTTGTCCATGGAATGTAAAATAAATGTTTTTGGAGAATATCTTTTTTCTATATAATTAAAGTGAAAGGGGATTCAGTCTGTCAAGCAAGCTCCAAAATGAAAACTAAAGCACAATAGAAGTGTCATAAAAGTCACAGTCCATTTGACTAAATCACTATGAGCTGTCCTGTGTCAGATGGTTTTGGCTCAGCTATGGTCAGATTTAAAATAAATAATAATAAAAAATAAAAAAAATTATTTGCTCTTTGAATTTAACTGTTATTCACTCATAATTTTATTTTCTGAAATTCTGAAACCAACTACAAAAGATTCAGAAATTGCAGGTTAACACCAAACCGTTCACCACTGGTTCATTTCTGAACTTCATGTGAAAACAGTGAGTTTTTTTTTTTTATATTGGAAAAAAAATAACCAGGATATTATTCAAAACTTCTCTTTTTATGATCAAAAGAAGTCTTACTGTATAGCTTTGCAATGTCATGAGGATTGGTAAATAATTTTTTCCTGCTTTTTTGGGTGAACTATTCCTTTAACTTTTAAAACTGTTATGAAATATTATAATAGTTTGTTTTCAGTCTTAACAGTATTTTTAAACCATGTTTCCAAATACATGTCTTAAGTTTGAATGTCTTAGGTTTGTATTTTGATTTTTCTTTTTACATTTTGTGCAATCTATTTTTAGTGATGTACATTCCTTTGAATCATGTTTGCTTCTGTATTTAGTCTGTGCTGTGGTGCAAACATGTTTCAGCCGCCTTAAATTTAAATAACAAAATGCACTTATCAGCATAACATTTGACCAAAACACTCCAGATTTATCTTTGCGAAGCATGACAGGAGAGTGAATCTGATGCTATTTGACAGAAGTAAGTTAAACATTGTGGTTTGTACATGTGTAAACAGTGGCAATGATCTGTCTGTTTTTGAGCATGTTTGCGTTATGTGTTGGACAGTTCATTGTAAATGTGTGGGACAAGCCTGAGCATTGGGGGGGGGGGGGTCTTAGTTTGTTAGTATGTTTTGTGTGATGGAGAAAACTTGTTGATTAGATTTGTGTTGAATAAACTAAGTTTATTTTCTTTGATCTTGGGACAAGTCATCGAAACCTGGAAATACCAGGGAATTTTAAAAGGCCTGGAAAAGTCATGGAAACATCAAGGAGTTTTTTTTTCTTTTTTTGCTCTAAGCTATTTTATGGACTAGATATTGCGTTTTATGAATGCCACATGTAAGCGTGAAACATCAGTATGTCGGATGAGGGTCTCTTTGGAGACGAGACTAATAAAATATTAAATATATTTTTGTAAATTAGTATGTGTAATCCTTTATATCCAGTATCTTCTGGATTAATACATGAGGTACAAAAAAGATCTGCTTCTACATTCTCTATAATATTTTTTGTAATATTATCCTGTACTTGGGAACAACTGGAAAAGTCATGAAACACTCATTGTATTGAACAAAACGAATGGGAACGCTGTGTATACAGTTTAAGACATACAGTCACCAATTAGTTATAAATTAGCCTAAATCGTTATCATTATAGGTCTGAAAGGCTGTTTATTAAAAAAATAAATGCTTTATATATTAGCCTATGTTAATTCTTTAATGACTCCCAGTTAATGATGTCTGTCATGCTGCAATTTCTCCAATGACCACTAGAAAGAGTCAGGCTCTGTTTTTCAAAGTCACTGCTTGAATTGGACAAGCCTCTGCAAAAGCATATTTTTGTAAAAAGGGTTAACCCCTACAAACTCACATCGATTTTATTTAATTAAACATGTCAATGGCCTTTCTCTATATTAAGAAGTGATAAGAATCTTATACTTGAGCTTCAAACATGCAAAACAACAGAGATAATGAGTGATTTGCATCACTTTTAGAATAAAGCATCTGAAAGCCGTCAAATCTGTGAGTGTGTTTATGGGGATTCACCTGATTTGAATATATTTACTCCTTTAGGCTATAAAGAAGAAAGAGGTTAACGACACATAAACAATCTCCGTCTTGAGTTTGATCTTGAACTGCAAACACATTTATTTTTGTTTTGCTTTTTCACTGTTCTTGATAAATGCAAACAGTGAGGCAGGTTTTAGTTTGCGTGTCACTGTATCTGTGTGGTCCAACAGCAGTTGTTTCATTGTGGTCCCTGTCACAGGACGTGTCCGAGTCTTTCAGCACTTTAGTGTGGAGACGTCCTGTGTCAGATGCCATCAGAGAGAAGAGGAAAGGGATGGGAGGATTAAGAGAGGGAATGAAAGAGAAATGGGTTTCTGTCAGGAGGTCGAGTTTGTTTGTGGAGACGCCAGTGAAAGAGTAAAGCTACCTGTTGGTCCACAACCATGTATGATTGAAACACACTTTTATTTTGAAGGCAGGGATTAAAGGTAGAAACATGCAGTTCATTGTTTTTTAAAAGTGCTTTTATTTGATTAAATTATTCCATACATAAATGATATTTGAGCTGTAAAGTTGTCCAAATCATATTTTTATCACTGGGACTTTTTTTTTTTTTGTACAGATCAGGGTTATTATTTTAAAAGTAAAGTGAAACATTTTTGTTTATTACCATAAAGTAAAATGAAAAATAAAAATACAATATAAGTATTTGAAGGAAAATTTTAACTATAAACAAAAATTAGGAAAATCAAACTAAAAATAAGTTTCAGTTGCAGCAATAAATTATTAACCAGATAAAAAAAAAATTAAACTCAGCTACAACTAGAACTGAAATGAAAAATAAATGAAACCTATAAATAGTAGTGTATTTAAAAAAAGAATTAAAATGACATCATAAAATTACTACACAATTAAACTAAGATTAAAATGAAAACTAAAATCATAAACGTAAAAGCCAATTCAATATATTATTAAAAACTATAATATATAAATAATACTAAAAGTATGATTTAATCGATTGAACATACTTGATTGTGATTTAATTTGAGTAGTTACATGTAAGTATAATGTTTTATTCAGTCTTGTTGCTTTACTTTAAAACAGTGTATTTGTTATTATGTTTATTGTCTTGCCCCATAGGCTTATAGGCTATTTTAAGTGCATTACCGTAAACACAGTTTGTGTTTGTTTTTAAAAATGTCACAGATGCTGTCGACATAGCTTAACTTGTGTTGAACCCGGAACATGCCTTAAAGCCCCATTTAGACATTTGCGGTGATCTCTATCAATTGTTGTTTCAGTTTTACATTGAGCGTTATTTTAGAGCTTACTGTAATAGAGGTGAGACTGTGTATTGACATAACCGTGTGTTTGTTTTATGAGTGATAATGTCCCCCGTGGTGCTTTCCCAAAGTGTGAACGTGACATCACCGATGAGCAGGTGAAGTTTGTTTAGGATCATTGTTTCCGGCTTAGAAGAGTAGCATTTGTAATAGGCTATATATTACTATTCAAAAGTTTGCTATACTTATGCTCACCAAGGCTGCATTTATTTGATCAAAAATACAGTAATATTGTGAAATATTATTGCAATTTAGTATATTTCAAAATGTAATTTATTCCTGTGATGGCAAAGCTGAATTTTCATCCAGTCTTCAGTGTCACATGATCCTTCAGAAATCATTCTAATAAGCTGATTTGATGTTCAACAAACAATTCTGATTATTATCAACTGTTCGAAACAGTTGTGCTACTTAATATTTTGGATTAAGGATTCATTTGATGAATAGAAAGTTCAAAAGAAAGACATTTATTTGAAATAGAAATCTTTTGTGACATTTATAAATATCTTTACTGTCAGATGAACGTGTCCCTGTCGAATAAAAGTATTAATTGAAAAAAAAAAAACTCACTTAACATAATGGTCGGCAACTCGTACACTGCCTTATTTCATTAGGTAGGTTAAAGGATTCATTCAATTTTCTCTCTCTCTCTCTCTCTCTCTCTCTCTCTCTCTCTCTCTCTCTCTCTCTCTCTCTCTCTCTCTCTCTCTCTCTCTCTCTCTCTCTCTCTCTCTCTCTCGTGGTTTCTTCAGCATTCCTTGAATCTCATTCCTTTCCTTAGTCTCTTTGAGTTTTTCAGCCCAATCTCACCCACTCTTTCTTTCTTTCTTTCTTTCTTTCTCTCTCTCTCTCTCCCGCTGGGTCAGATTGCTCTCTGCCCTCATCTCTCCTCAGCCTGTCCCCAATAATCCTGCCCTCAATACCCGAAGCCCCAGACCCTTCTGCCCCGGTCCAGACCTCCAACACCCAGCCACTATCGGGTTCCTCTTTCTGCCTTTTCAGGATCTGACACCTCTTGCCCCCTTTGCAATTCCCAACCATCTCTCTAGGACTCCAGCGCCACTCCACCTGGAGTGGGTTAGCAATGTAAGAGGCAGGCAGCAAGTGTGAAGACAAGACCACAATGGTAAAAGGTTGAATGTTTCCTTTCCAAGTACAGTGCCTTTAAACATATTAACCGTCTTGGACTTTTTCACTTTTTATTGACTGAGCTTGAGCAGTTTTGAAAGGAAAACGCTTCAAATAAGTTCATATAACTGTATCAAGTCAAATGTTATAATCCATTTATTTACTTCTTGGGCATAGACCTGAAAAAATAATTTCCAACTTAAACTGTCAAAAATCTCTAAAGTTTGGTGTCCTATTAAAGAAGACACTTGGTAGATTATTGCTAAAGTGATAAAGGTAAAAACTGAAAGTGAACTTATAGAAGTTTAAGTGTATTGTTATGAAAAATGTATGTGAAATATATATTTTCCAATACACGTTTTACTCTAAAACTGGAAGACAAACAAAGCCATAGATCTAAACAAGTTGTGTTCCAAATTTGAGGTTGATGTCTCAAAACATTTGCTTTCTGTAAGATTTTGTTTGAGTGCAGCACTAGATGAAATTAATTTCTCATTCATTTCCAATGTGGTCATTTTTGACTGAGGAGTGATGTTTTTTTTTTCAGGATCATTTAACCTTTTCGAATCATGTCCAACTCCATATATATATTGACTATTCAGACTGTAATCATTTTTTTGCTTGTGCAATATGTCCAGAGATTGGTAATCATAATAATGGCACATATTTATGTAGGTTCAAACTTGAGGAAATTGGGAAAGAGTACAACATGCACTGTTAATGTTACTTTTAATTAAGTTGTTGCAACACCTATACATCATGTCACACAAAGAATGGTAAAAGAAAACATGAAATCTGATCTGATCTTTCAAACTGAAAGGATAAAAATAATTGTATTGCATGTCAAACCAACTATGAAGGTGAAAAGTTCATGCATGTTTTTTTCAGGTTTGAGGTCAGAACGTCTCATCATTGCCTCAGTTTTCACATAAAAGAACAGTTTTATTATTAGTGTCAAAAAGGTCAATGAAATCCTCTGTGGTTTTAAAGTTGTAAAAACAATAATTGCAAGCGAGTGTATACTTTTTATAGTCACCACCATACATCCATATTTATCCAGAAGAGCAAGTATTGTGTTTGAATAGGTGCCTTACAGATCACTGGGGTGGCGTCCCATGGACGAGTTCATTTTTCTGAAATAATGTGTCCTGGGACGTATTTGGAAGGGAACACTACCATCAAGGATATTCTTGGAGCCTTGAAAGGCACATATGTATATTTAGTGTACGTGTGGGTTTTGGTGGCTCCTGTCTTGTAAACCTTGGTGATCAGAAGGGACTCTGAGAAAGTCATGCTGTGTTTTTTGGCAAAGATTTGTGTCTATTGCAGTACTATGTGTTTATGAGTGCTGTGACACGACCATGTGACTGCATTTTCATTACTATTGACCTATCACCTGCATTAGGTAAAATCAATCAAATATGAACAAATTACTGTCATGTATAATAAAGAAGTAACTAATCTGATTATGACCATTTTAAAACGTACTAAAATCTAATTACAAGTACTTAATTTTTGGAATTTGATTATGTAACCCGGAATATACACGGCATATTTAGCTCCCTTTACACCAGTAGGCGTTAATTCCTGCACGTAGCATTCAAACCACGGTTTGTTCACAACAATAATTAAACCCTATGCGAGAGGATATGCATATAACAAGCTTGGTGCCCCCGGGTGCAACGAGGTCAGTGGCTGATCTTTTGTAGCAGCACTAATGAGAATGCAATTCAACAAAATGCGCTTCCGTCGTCACGATGACCTAATGAGAGGCATGGTATGGTGGGAAAACCCAGCACCTGTGCGAGCACGCAAGTGACACTACGCTGTAGCCCATTGCGCTAATGCGAACCCACCAACCGGTGCCCGCTTCATTCAGCGGAGCAGCGACGGGGTGATGAAAGAAAGAGTGGGGTGAAAGAACAAGCTTAATTACCAGAAAATGCAATCAGCGCTAGAGTTCACTCGCAGACAATAGCCAGGGCATGGACCTCATTGGGGTTACCCGAAAGGGCCCAGTGGACAATTGGGTCATTGACATCAGATTGCTTGACAAGTCCCCGCAGGGCAGAGGAGAGTTCAAAAACCAGCGCAAAATCGAGAAGTTTGTCGCTGAATCTGTCGGAAAGGGCCTGTCAGGAGCGATTAGCACGCCCTCCAAGCGCCCAAATGATCAAAAGGTCCTGTCCCTAACACACACACACAGGCCCCCGCCACTGCAGGTTTAATCTGAATTTGCATGCATGGCTCTGTGTCTCAGTCTTCCTCAGGCATGATATAATTACTGCGATGAGCACTGCCCCATTGGCTCAGCGCTGTCTGGAGTTGTTTTTGCGAGCTAGCTGAGTGTGGAGAGTGCAGTCGGTCAAAGAGCTGGTGAAGATTGTCTGTTAATGTGGATTTAGTGTTAATGGTGATTCTGTGGCATTTATTCCGTCTCTCACGCTGTCTTACTGCTGTGCCCTATAAGCTGTTGAGCTGAACTTGCAGTTGAACTTGCCAGGGTGTGCATGTGGGTATTGTTAGAGAAAATTGAGACTAGGTCCTAAGTACTTCTTTCAAAAGTTTTTACTTTTCGTCTTAAGGCATCTTTAGATTCGCTGGCTCTGTCGCTGTCTCTTAATTTTGTGTAAATTAATTATGGCATTGAACTTTGGGTCATCGTCAGTCAGAATGCAGTTTTCTTGTTGGCTGTGCATAAAAATGAATTCAAAAATGTAAGCTCATGATACATTGTTTCTGTTGCATAGAAATGTGTTTTTTTATTACCCCAAACAGGGTGGGAAATTAACTTTTTTGTCCACCAGCCACAGTGGCTGGTGGATGCCCAATTTTACCAGCCACTTATATTTTTTACCAGCCACTTTTTCCGGAATTCAAATTGCAAGAAAGAAATTGCTTCAATACGTTTTTTATTTATTTCAGGGTACCCCCAGGATCCTCCAGCTTAAATTCAAGGCTTTTTAAGACCTTTTTAATACCAATTTAAATGAAATTCAATGCCAACTTCGTACCCATTCCAACATAAGTATGAGGGGAAAATATCAAATCTGTATAAATTTTAAACCCTGGAAAATAATTATGTAGGCTACTATGTAGGCTACTTGAATTAAATAAAACATTTTATTTAAATGATCAGTCATATTTAATACATACGCAACAGCGTTGTAGTGCGCTTGGTGTGTGTAGGCCAGTGTTCATTTTGGCAACCATTTTTGATTCAGTCTTAGTCTTCATCTTCAGACGAAAATGCTTATGAATGCAAACTTTTAGTCATTACTTTTAGTCAAACTGCAGTTACTTTAGGTAGCTATTTTATATGTAGTCTTTAGACAGAAAATGTCATAATTATTCTCTCTAGGCCATTCAATTAAGCTTATGATAAATTATTTACATTGCACTCTTTAGCAGTAGCACTTGTGCAATTCTACATAGCCTATCCCTTTTCCTAAGTTCCGTGGTTCTCCAATTTTTTTGAGTGCCGTACCCCCTGGAACCCCCTCTCTTCCACTAGACTGCAGTCACCTTTTCCATTAAGGGACAATATTCGCCCCCTTTAATACATTTTTCCATTTAATTTTTAACCTTTATAATACCTTTTAAAAATAAATAATGCTTTAAATAAAACAATGTTCAATAAATATGCAATGTTAAAAAACGTTTAATATTAATACAAATATTATATAAAAATAGCCAGTAGGTGGCGGTCGTCGAGTCATTCATTCATTGAATCTCACGATTCGTTCAAAGCCACAGATTTCGTTGCAAAATAGAGCAATAAGCCTGACCTGACTATACTGTTTTAAATGCAGTACATCACTTAAATGTTACCCTTTTTTTTTTTACTGTTGTATACAATCAATGTCACATTTGAAATCGTGTGGATATTCGGGAAACATTGCATTCTTGCTCATATATGATCAACATTAAAAACACGGCTGGATATCAGCCTGCATTTTGATCGCAGATTTAGTCGCACAAACAGCGCAAGCGGCTCGTGACAGAACACAGACCGACCGAATGACACTTTAATTTAAGTAGAAAATCTCAAATAAAGATCGCCAGCTTGTCTGTGTTTTCAGATCATCCGCGCTTCAGCAGTGTAACTTATGCTGGGCGTACACCAAAGGATTTTCACAGTCCCAGACTAAAGACCGGCAGTCTTTAGGAATCTTACTGAAGTCTCGGCGCGCTCCCGTCGTCTCGATCGTTAAATGTGAGGGGATAATCTGCAGTCGGCGACCCGATTTATGCCAGTCTTTCTCTAGTCTTTCATATCAAACATGTTTGATATTATCGCAAGTCCTAGCGTAGTCATAGTGACGTAAAACAATCAACAACCAATAAATTTGTTCTCAGAAAACCGGAAACAGGAAGCCATCAGTCACAACAAAGAAACATCGACGGATGTGGAAACACAACGAGCGCCAAGTAGGCGAAAATGGACCGTGGATAAAGAGGAGCGCCTTGTCGAGCACGCAAATGCGTCTCTAGCACGCTGCGCAGTGTGTGTATCGTGCAATTTACACGCGAAAATGAGATTTTACGTGGATATGATACGCAGTTTTGCGCGTGCATATGATACGCACTTTATTGCGTGATACACACGCACCCCACACCACTAATCCTACCCAAGCGTACAATACACACACACCCCACCCTAAACCTACCCATGTGCTATCCATGTGTATACTATGCACGTAAAAACTCATTTTCGTGTATATATTACACGATAAACACACTGCGTGCTGTATCTATACAGACGCATTTGGTGTGATCGGGTTGGGGCAGAGCAGCCGTGTCTTTTTGATGTAAACTGCCATTTATACCACGACAGAGTGGAAAAAGAAAAGAAGTGGACCGATATTGCCGAAGCCATCGACATGCCTGCATTTAAAATTATACCCTTTCAAGACATTTAGTTCAAACTATTGTTCTCATCATATAATGATAGGCTATAGATTCATAACCCCCATATACAGTCATGTGAAAAAGTTAGGTCATCCCATTAAATAGTCAACTCTTTATTAAGAGATGTTCACATAACAATGTCTAATTGGATTTTTTTTTCCTGGAAAAGAAAGTGATTTATTGTAATTAAACAATATAAATTAACATATTTTTACTCATCAAACAAAAAATATGCATAAAAATGCCTATTTGAATGGAGGAAAAAATGTGTTGTAGTCTTGTAAATAGTGTCAATACAAGATTCAGTGTTTGTAAAATCTTTAGTCTGAGACTGTGAGTCTGTGAAACCAAGTCTTTAGATGTGAGCTGATAATCTTATAAAGTCTTTTCTAAATCTTTTCAAAGTCTTTAGGTGTACAGAAGGCATTAGAGAGCGCGCGCGCATGGTTGCCAGATACTATTGAAAAGACCATGTAGAAAACATGTTCTTTTAACAGAAAAGCTCTGATTTGGGGTTTAAATTATTGAATTCTGGCATTTGTGGCCACAGCGGATTAAAACGACACTTTCCCATTTCAGACGAACCTAAGTGCAGTGCATAGACTGGTCGTCAGGAAGGTAGGATAACGTTTCCCTCGGTCATCACTTGTTAGAAAAGTAGCTGCTACCTTTTCGTTTTCTTTACTTCGCCCTCAGTTTGTAGTTGTTCATTTATAACTGCTGACTCCGCTGCGGGCCTCCTAACACCAGGGATATGTCGCCACATTTTAAAAAAATAATTTCCCTTTCTTCTGCACCAGCTCAGCTCAGCTATATATATAGCCTATATATATACACTTTTATTTATTTATTCTCAGCTTAGCTATGTGTATAAGTTAAGGTGCGTGCACACTACAAGCGACACGTTACCATATATTTCAACGGGGAGCGGGCGTTATTGTAGTGTGCACGCACCTTTATACAGTATAACGGTCTCTTCAGCGCCGCGACAGCGCTGAAACACACAGCGCTGTATTATTGTTACTTAGCAACCGCATTCTTTGACAAAGGTTGTCCAATCTGTACAATGAAATCACTCGCAGGATGTGTTTATTGGTTACTACTTAATACATTCAATGTTAAGTCAATGTAAAGACGCGTTTACGCGCACTTTTGGTGCGAACGCAGCATTATTATAATCCACCCGCCACTGTGGCTGGTATACACGGCAAAGTGACCCGCCACTTTGAAAAAGTACCCGCCCTCGGCGGGTGGCGGGTGCTAATTTCCCACCCTGACCCCAAACATCGAAAGAATGAAAATATGAGATTATTATTTTAATTGTAGCCTTATTTTAATTCAATTAAAACAATCAAGCACTCCCTAATTCTCACACCTGGTCCAGACACACAATCAAATTTTTTATTAAAATCTTTATAAATTTAAGTACAGTTTGGGTTTCAGTAAGATTTTTTAATAAAATACATGAATGTTTAATTAGCAAGAACAGATTAAATTGATCAAAAGTGACAGTAAAGATATTTATTATTTTACACATGATTTATATTTAAAATAAACGCTGTTCTTTTGGAGTTCATTTATCAATGAATCCAAACATTTTAAGCAGCACAACATTGATGAGTGTCTCAACATTGACAATATGAAATATTTCTTGAGGAGCAAATTATCATATTAGATTGATTTTTGAAAGATCATATGACACTGAGGCAATTGTAAAAAATATATATATATATATTTTTTTCACATTCAATGAAGCGACTGAGACCTGAGAGTTTAACTGTGCTTAAATTTTAAGGATTTCGATGGTTTCGTTTTTTAATTTTGACAGTTTAATTACTGCTTAAAATGCCTGCTTGTGCCACCATTGCAGTTTGTTAGCCTGTTAAAACATAACACATTGCCACATTTAGAGGGATAGTTCACACAAAAAATGAACATTTTGTCATCATGCATCTCCCTTATGTTGTTTCAAATCTATGAGTTTGTTTCCTCTGTTGAACACAAAAGAATATATTTAAAAAATAATAATGTTGGTAACCAGACATTTGACAGTAGCCATTGATGTTAATAGTAAGGGGGAAAATACTATGGAAGTCAATGGGGTCCATCAACTGTCTGGTTACCAACATTCTTTAAAATTTCTTATGTTGTGTTCAACAGATGAAACAAACTTGTACATGTTTAGAACAACATAAGGGTGAGTAAATTATGAAAATTGTAAAAATTTTGGCTGAACAATCCCTTTAAGTGCTATCAAATCAATCACTAAGGAAAAGTCCTGGCTTAGATGTACACAATAATTTAATCCAAATGTATTTGTTTAAACAAGAAAAACATTTTGCTAATGTTATTGTTTTTGACAATGATCCAGTACAACGATGCTTATTAGGCCTGTTTTCTCACCCCTTCAGGCATAATTTGTCCATTAAGCATTGACAAAGCCACTATTATTCAGCACCTTGATCGACTCCATCCGTAAACAACTGACGTCAAAAGGCCTGACACTGAGATTACAGTAACGGTGATTTTGGCTTGGGAGTGAGAGTTCGTCCACATAGGGAACATGCCGATCTCTCACTGAAAGACCTGTCCCCTTTCATCACTGTCTGTTAAATCTATTGTGGCAGGTCATGGAAGAGTGCAGCTATTCCAACAGGGCTCAATTGACCTTGTGTGGCCTTCCCCAGAAGCTGTCACGTTGCCACACTGTAATGGAGGCAATTAGCCGCACTGTCTCTAGAGCTGTGTGTCTGTTACCTTCACAGTCAAATCTGCCATGCACGCATCCATCCAAACACACAGGTACCTGTAGACACATCTAATGGATGAAGGAAGTACAGTTCACAGTAACCACTGGTGTAGTTCATCACAATAACTATGGACATGATCCACTAACATTTGTCTTAAAGGGGTCCTATCGTGCTTTTTTACATTTTCACCTTTCTTTAGTGTGTGATGTTGCTGAAAAAGGCAGGGACGTGCAGAGAGTTCCTCAGGGGCAGGGGCTCAAATATTAAAAAGGGCATATATATAAATATATATGTGCTTTGCATCACAGAAATAAATTATATTTTTTAAAGTATATTAAAATAGAAAAAAAAAATCTGTATTTTTGATCAAATAAATGCAGGCTTAAAGCGCATACTTTAAAAGGGACTTTAAAAAAAAAATAGTAATGTGTGTGTTCAAAAATGTTAAAATAATAAAGTCACCATTTCGCGTGTTGTTGTCAGGCAGCCTACACTTCACATAATAGGCCTGCAAGTAGGCCTGGGCTTCATTTAACAAACTACGATAGTTTCATAATGGTAAACGGTGTATCAATATAGACTAAATTCAAGTGACTTGAATATACTTACCATTAATGCTACTTTTAGTGCTGGTTTGTAGTCAATTAACATCCATTAGGTCAACGACGGAGATTCAGATCACTTCAATGTCAATTCGTCTGTCCATGTAATTTTCAAATGATTTATTTATAAATGACCGTCCTATGATATTTGAACTTCTTGTGCCAGATGACGATTGGTCGGTGTATTATGCATGACAAACAGGCTTCAGCGAATTAAGTAATATTTTAAAATATGTGTTATGTGGATTTTTAATTGAATCGACAGAACCTTTTATTATAAAAAATAATAATAATAATAAAAAAAAAAGCTTTTTTTTTTTTTTCTGCCGTCGAGCCATACTGACTGAAAGACGCTCGAGAGCATCGGTTCCCAAACAGACTGTGTGGGATACCTACGTGTAAACTAGTACATTTTCATTTTAAAACGCATAACTTTTGCTACGGTTATGCCTGCCGCCCACACACTACTCCGGAGTTTTAGACCCTCGAAAATGGAGACCGTCAGTCAAGACCGAAGCAAGACACGCACAACTTGACGCAACCCATAGCAACGCGTTATAGCAACGACACCTCAGACTGACAGAAACGTAAAAATAAACGTGAATTTAGGCTACTTTAGTCTTGTGCACATTGTGATGTAAATTATAAGCAAATGCACAATATTATCAATGATATTTGTTTGAGAAGGGCACTTTTGATTAATTTTGAAAAAGGGCAGGGGCTCGAGCACCCAAAGCCCCCCCCTCTGCACGTGCCTGGAAAAAGGTATTGTACTCGTCACAATGTCAAAGGCATACCTATAAGAAAATATACCTATACCTAAATAAAGGGGTCAAGGCCTGGTTGAGTTGCATTAGTAGTGTGTTGTCGCCATGTCCAGACGCTGTGTTTTCAACCCCAGATCTAATGTGGTTATGGTAAGGGCCGTGACATTTCCAAAACGCGCTCAAATCGGTTTACCAATCAACACACACTGATCCAGCCGGCCAATCAGAGCACATTGTGCTTTTCAGAAGGAGGGGCTTCATAGAGACAGGAACCCAGCAAGCAATTTTGCGTTTAAAAGACATATAATAGCCGTCCAAACACAGCCCAGAAGTCTAGGTTAAAACAAGGCAAAATTTGGGCTGTCAGAGAACAATTTTATAGACGTCTAAACCATAGCCCAAGAATAGACTGGTCATCAATTAGATAACAAAGAAATGAAATGAGTAAAGAAATGAAACCAAACACCTTGTAATCACTGTTTACTTTGCTTATATGATGGAATATCACACATCTCGCAATATTTTATTTTGGCAAAACCGACTTGCAACCAATTTCAAGGTTATTTTGGCTAGAAGTGGGTTACTCATAGCCGCACTATATCGGGTCTAGTTAACCTGGACGGTGAAATGACGGCTATTTCTTGCTGGTAACTAAACAGAGCATTATTGACAGACTGGGAAAAGAGGTGTTGTAATAATATAACATTTATGATGTTTTTTGAACATTCAAGCATACAAACTTATTCTAGTAGACCCCCAAAAACAAAATCAAGACTCTGTAAAAGGGCATAATAGGTGTTCTTTAATTTTAATATACTGTATCTTAAACTTCTTTTTGTGAAGTGGCATTCATGCATTGAGCTTGGATTAAGTGATCACACACTTTTTAGACAGTTTCAGATTATGTAAATGCAAATATAGTTTGTAATCTACAGGAAAAGAGGGGATTTAAGGACAAGTCTATGTTAAAACTCTTGGCCAGAAATGAAGGGAATTCCTATCATACTTTAAAACACGGGTGGGGCATGTGTCAGTATTGTGGTTTGCTATTCACAAATGACTGTGCAATACTTACTGACTAGTTTTTAAAACACAAACCCCCACACCTTATCACAGTTCATCATGAAAGTTCTAGTTCACGGTCGTTCGTAGCAGAATTCAGCTTTGAATGGTGGTTAGTCAGTTTAAACACGTTGAAACATTCTTGTATGAGTCTGTACACATAATTGACACAATGACACAATTCCTCAATATAAAACCCTTCTCACATCAAAGAGGAGTTCAGGGGCTGAATCACTCCATTATTTAAAAGGTTGCAATTTGCACACTTCCTCTTTATTTAAAAAAAAAAATACAAATTTATTCCTGTGATGCAAAGCTGAATTTTCAGCATAATTTCTCCAGTCTTCAGTGTCACATGATCCTTCAGAAATAATTATAATATGGTGATTTGGTGCTCAAGAAATATTTCTTATTATTATCAATTTTCAAAACAGCTGTGCTGCTTAATATATTTTGTGAAAAAATATCAAAAGGACAGCATTTACTTGAAATATATATTTTTTGTAATCATGTAAAAATTCTTTACTGTCACATTTGATAAATTTAATGCGTTCTTGCAGAATGTATTAATTTTTTTTGAAAAGGTAATTGTAACACACACACACACGCACATACACAGACACACACACACACACACACACACACACACTGACTGCTCTTGGTTGTATTACAGGATTCAATGTACTATTTTGAGGCAGAAATAATTTTCTAAATGTAAGTTTAATTTTTACCTGAAATAGGAAACTGGCCCTATTATCATATGATCAAAGGGCAAATAAGGTTGAAATCTTTTTAATAAAGTTTATGGTTGTGTACTGTGTATGGTTTACAGCTGGAAGGCAAAATTCTTTGGGACTTTCCATGTTCTGTCAAAGGCGGTTTCAAACAAATCTGAGGTGAATCTCAGAGCACAAATGTGCTATGAAATGCAATAAGTCTGCTTTTTAAATATAGGAATATTAGTACAATACATAACTGAACTTCTGTACTGAAGCTATATCATCAGAGGTCAGCATGATTATTATTCCCATAAGCTTTTCTTGTGAGGATGTGAAAAATGAAAAAAAAATTATCATAAAACTAGCTTATATTGAACATATATTTGAGCTGTTTAAAGGTAACAATGACAGCGGTTTCTTCATGCTCACCCTGTTTCTCATGGTCAGATGTGTAGATTAGTAGTACCATAAGAAATACTAAAAACTTCATTATAAAAAGAAAAGAACTTCGGTCTATTTGACCCGATTCTCAAAGAGGCGAGGAGGCCTCAGACAGTTGTAATAAAGTTGACCCTGTCCTTGTTTTCTATTGTACTCTAGCGGGTCAGTGGGCCACATAATCTCTGGCTTTGATTTAGGCTTCAAGCTCAACGTAGCAGGGCTAGACTGGAGTTTAGCAGTTGGAGACTTGCTTGCTCTTGTTCTTTCTCTCTCTCTTTCCTTTTGTGCAGACATAAGCCCATAGGATGGAGCAAGTGTAATCCTGTGTTCTTAAGACCAGCGCACGGCCGTGCTGTTAATGAGAGTGACCGCACACTCACCCCGAGCAGCAAAAACACACTGGGCTCAAGTATTCAAAGGCCATCGGAGGGGAACCTGTTTACCATTCAGTTTGGTGACTATAATACGTTGAGTTTTCTGGTCATATACTTGTAAGACTTGTATTCTATTTTTTAAATGACCATTGTGACCAGTACTGAAATACAAGCATCCCCGTGTAGGTTGTTTAAATTTTAAAAAAAAATTACCTCAGAGAGACAGAAAGATTGACATTCTAAACCTATTTTGTTGGTATTTATCCATAAAATGAAAGTCAGTGGTGTCCAATGATGATTTGAACCCCACTGACTTTTACTGTACGGACAAAAACAGTTGAAACATCGTGTACAAAAGTATTTGTTTTTCACAGTATAAAGAAAGTCATACAGGTTCGGAACAGTATGAGTAAATTATACCAGAATTTTCATTTTTGGGGGAACTACATTTTATTACTCAAATAAAATGTCTTCATTTTGATAGTCCCTTTTGAATATTCTGTTGACTATAAGTAACTACATGTCAACTAACTCTCATTAGATTATTAGTAGACCATCTTCTTAATATCTGCTAACTCTTGTTATGTGATGCTCCTCCAACAGACATTCTACTGACTATAATACATGTACAGTACATTTCAACTTATTCTAACCCTGCAGTCTAATAATAATACTCTATTAACACTGTAATGAGAGTTAGTAGACATGCAGGTGAAACGTTACTTATATAGTCAATAGAATGAGTTAAAGGGACCATCAAAATGAAGTGAAACCTCTTTATTGGCATCTATAGTTACATGAAGAACCTTTAAAGTGATGGTTCGGAGTAATTTCAACCTAGGGTCCTTTGCAACATGACCCCAAGCCGAGGTCACTTCTGTGATTTGGGAAAAGCCTGTATTACACAAAAAGTCCTTTATAGTGGAAAAAGGTTCTTTAGATTCATTTAAAATGTTCTTCACACTAAGAAAAAAATGAGATGTGTTGATAGAATTTTCAGATGTGTTACTTCACTGCCATTCATAAATTCATAAATCATCACTGCCATCTCCCTTGGCCTCATGGGACTTGAGAATCTCTGTTTTTTTTAGACTATAAATACCATGCGTACTGTTTTTTTCGTTTGTTTACTGTTTACCAAAAGGTTCTTATGGTGACCAAAAATGGTTCTTCTGTGCCATCGCTCTCAACTCTCATTTTGAATGTTTATATTTAAGAATGAATTCCTTTAAGTTGTCTTGAGAGTGCCAATCCTAGTCTCTTTCTTATTCCATCGTGATACCTGGATGAAGCTCAAATGTGTTTTAATTAGACCTGCAGACGGAGAAACTAAGAGACAGACAGACAAAGGCAGAGACAGCAAGACTGCTTTATCAACAGCCCTTCAGGCAGTGTGTGTCTGTTTCACCCAAGTAAAGGAAAAATCCCCTCTGATCTCACTTCCATCATTCCCTTGTTCTCTCTCAGCACCTCTTTTCTATCTCTCTACCCCGTCACTCTCTCCTTCACCACCAGGCCGTGAATCTCTTTCAATTTACCACATCATTTTACAGAATGAATGTTTCCCCTGCCTTAGAAACAGCATGCAATAGGTCAGACATGTAATACTCATACAAACTGAGTATTACTGTATTTATGTCTTTGCTAATTAAGTTGCAGGATTATTGCATGTATAATATGCTTTTCTAAAACATTGGCAAACATTTACAAAATTTGATAAGTGTCCTTCTTTAAATCAAGGTATACTCCATTTAAAGGTGAACTAAAGACACTTTATTTTTCAGAATTCCAATATATGTAAAATTTCTATTATTTTATTTCAATAAATTCCACGTCCTGTAGTTCTGCTTGCATTTTTGTTATATGCTACTGTAGTTAGGAACTGTTTTATTGTTAAAAAAATTTTGAGCCTCAATTCTTATTATTATGCATCTCTCTCTATATATATATATATATATATTGTAGATGCATAACATTGCTGAAGTGTGCGTGTGTGTGTGTGTGTCTTGAGAGTGAAACGTGTGTGTGTGTGTGTGTGTGTGTGTGTGTGTGTGTGTGCGCGTGTGTGCGTGCGTGCGCCCTCGTCCAAGAAGTCTTAGATTTCAGTTAGATTTGACACATGCCAACTTGTGACCCTCGGCTGGTCCCTCATTCAACTTTTCTGGTCTTTCCTTCCATTCCATTCTTTCTGTCATTCACTCCTGTTATTCATCTCCTGTCTCCTTCCTTCTTTTCCTTTAAACTTCAGTCTCTAACACACTCTTTCTCGCTCATATGGGCTTTTTCCCAATGTAAATAATTCCTCAGTGTCTCTCCAGAGTTGACAGGTTGAGAGACGTGCGAATGAGGTGATGAACTCTTGCTTAACGCTTAGCGAGTCTGATCCAACAGAGGTCAAAGGAGGCTTCGGTGCAGATTCAATTTAGATTACGACCACAGGCAGCTATTGTTTTAACGTGAAATAGAATCTGGGACGTCTAATGGAAAAACAGACAGAAGTTCAAGGCTATATATCTATTGTGACTCAAAGTAATTCATCGTTTCACAAGTGTTTAATATAAGCAACACTGATAAAGTACTTCTGAGTTGCCAAGTATTTGGATATTAAGCAAATCTGAAAAAGTAATGAATTGATTCATTGGGGGTATTTCTAAGGGTTTTATAGGCTCATAATCATCTTGCAACCACAGAGAACACCCTAACCATTTTTCACCCTATTTATTTGAATTTGCTCATCCAATAAAAGTGTGCTAACTGATAAAATTATGGCTTTAATAATTTAATAAAATAAATAATCACATTTTTACATTTGCTGAAGAAAGTTGTGTTTTGGGGGATTGATTCCATGCAGTTGTTAAGGTGTTCTGAGTGGTTTAAGTGTTTGCTTTAACAGATCCCAATTCCAAGAATCTATGAGATTCTGGTCAATGCCTCATTACACAAATTTACACCAATTTAAAGGGTTAGCTCACCCCAAAATTAAATTCTGTCATTAATTACTCACCCTCATCTTCCAAATCCTTAAGCCTTTCGTTCGTCTTCAGAACACAGATTTTTTTTTTATTTGTAGCTTTTCGGATGTGTGCTGTTGACGCAAGATCCTGCCAATAATGAGCCAGTGTTCTCATGTTTACAACGTGAACAGCGTTAAGAGACTGACATGGAAGAGAAGAAATTGTTGAATAAAGTACTTTTTTTTTTTTTGCACACAAAAAGTATTTTCTTCGTTCATAACATTAAGGTTGAACCACTGTAGTCACATGAACTATTTTAACGATGTCTTTCCTACCTTTCTGGGCCTTGAATTGATTACATTGCAGTCTATGGGGGGTTAGAAAGCTGTCTAGATAAAAAAGATCTTATTTGTGTTCTGAAGATGAATATAGGTCTTACGGGTTTGGAACGACATAAGGGTGAGTAATTAATTAATGATAGAATTTTCATTTTTGGGTGAATTAATTGTCCACCATTCTCAATTTAAGCCACTGGTCTCTAAGGCATGACATTTTTTTCAATACGAGTCCTTACTTAGTACCTACTATATTCTTTCTGACCCCCTGCTACTACAGAGGTAAAAAGACTGGTCTGAGACCACCAGGGTAACCTGCAGTCACTAAGGTTACCTCTATCTACGGTACACCCGCTACACAACACTAGTGCATGAGTGCAACAGTGCGGAACAGAATGTCTGAGATTTGAGTGGACATTCTTTCTCCTTTTCTTTCTTTATATATCTCTCCAAATGCCCCTCTCCCCCACCTCTATTTTTTTCTGTTCTTTCTTTCTCTCTATGGCACGTTTTCACTCGGTCTCTCAGTGTGGCATCTGACCTATCACACACTTCAGTGCCCCTCCTCGGCCTCTACTCAATGCAGGGCCGACACGCTATTCAACATGTTCACATTCTAGACATATTAATGCACACTCATGCACCAACGCTAACAAACTAACATGCACATAATGACACAGGGGCCTGCTGTCTGTGTCTGTGTGTGGCACTGGGATTAAGGCGAGTTTGAGGACAGATGTTCCCACATCTGACCTATGTATGCTCTGCTAAAGTAACTCATTTCATTAGAACACACAGACTCTCCCATGCCAAAAATCTGCAAAGGCACAGCCTGTGAATGTCTGTTTGTGTGCATGTATGTTGCATCCTGGGGCAATTTTGTATCTTTCAGCACAAGGTAATTAGTCTGAACCACACGCTCCTCTGTTGTGTAATGCTAGCGAGACAAGAGGTATGTGTGTTTGTTATAAGTGTATGTTTAAATAGCGAGTCAACGTCAATGTATTTGTCAAATGTGCAACAATACAGTACAGCTTTACATTTAGACAGTATAATTGATATAAGAATAGAAATAAACAGTAAGGCTATAAAGCAATATAAAGTTGTATGTGCAATTTTCAGGAAAAGGAATGGGTAGTTTATAATACTAAACAATATACATAGTAATATTTGCAATTTTGTGTTGTCCAAATCTTTGAAAATGCCATTTGAAGTACTTACCCTGAATAAAATAAAAAATGGTGTTTGACTTACAACGTAGGACTTACAACGTAGGACTTAGGAAAACAAATTTCACTCAAAAATTGCTAATAAATTTGACAAAAAATTACAAAGTAATGTCAAGTAACACACTCTACTTCAAAATGTCACATTTAATTCAAAGACAATACATTTTCTTGTAAATACTTGTATACTCCAATAAGCTTTCATTCACAAAATACTTTATATGTCTTATATCTATTATTTAAACATAGCACTTTATATTTATCTAAAAGAAATTAGATTTAAAGTGATAAATATATTGGAATATAACTTTTTATTACACATATATTTCAGTTCTGTTCCAATACAAATGTAGCACTTTACATAATATAAATGAGATATACACTCACCGGCCACTTTATTAGGTACACCTGTTCAACTCCTTGTTAACGCAAATATCACCAATCACATGGCAACAACTCAATGCATGTAGACATGGGCTGCGTCTGAAAACTAGGCAAAACTACAAAAACTTTTGCACACGAAGGTACATCACAAAACTAATTTTGGAAAGACTTCTGACCCCCAATTTCCACCAGATGCGTAACGGCTGCGGAACGCCTCAGCTGCGTGACAGCTCCGTGTTCCGTCAATACCCACCAGGTCCGGATTTGTTGCAGAACGGCTGCGGCCGAGGACCAACGAGATCTCGCTAATTCACGTGTGATCGCGCAATATGTAGTTTCAATAAACAGAACCACCAAACCAGGAACAGTTTTCCGCAATGATCATCATATTTTCCGCCAAATATGATCCGCCATGATCACGGTGTATTTTATTTTGAAAATTAAACAGATATTTTATTTTGTTTTGGTTTGTTCTGTTTTTTGCTTGACTTCCTGTCCTGCGCACTCTGCCCTGTAGTGCTGCGGAGCTCTCCGGCATCCGGCAAAAATAGAAGCTCTGCGTATCAGCAGAGAATGTCTAATAAGGGGAGAAGGTTCACTCTCGCTACAATTCCGGCTTCTGACTGGTTGCAGTTCCACTCTGATTCCATATGAGGGCGCTCACAGGACGAGTGCAGAATGAATGGAGGTCTATGGAGCTATACCCCTCAAAATCCACTTTTCTCAAGATATATTTTTTTGTCTAGTAATTTGAATGTTGTATTCGAAAGGAGATGCAAAGAAATTGCACATTGCTGGGTGTTAGATTTTTTAGAGTCACTTATTTGCTTTAAAAAGTCTTTCAAAATGTCAATGACGTCATACACATCGTACGACCAAGAGATACTGCTTTACGGCAATCCTTCAGTCACTTTGGTGCTTTCGCGCTCTGCACTTTATTTTCTCTCGAGGCATCGACAACACAGCTGACACAGGTAAACACACGTGCTAGAAGAGTTTCTGCTAGAATACATTCTGTTCCCGCTTCGGATGCCATGATGCCATCAAGCGGTATCTCTGGTCGTAACCAGTCCTTCACTGACCAATCAGCGTTCATTAGCAGAATGCTAGCGTGTTATGGGCAACAACAACTCAACCTGTAAGAAATCGAAAGGACATAAGTACTCGTTCATTCAACTTTCGACCTATAACCCATGTTGAACTTGCCAAACCTACTATCAAATCTGAGATTTCTCAACGGCAATCGGGTGAAAGAGACAAATTTAGCCGTCTAGCCCCATAGACTCCCATTCATTTTGCACTCGGGGGTGATCGCCCCCAGTGGAACTCTGGTGGAACTACAACCAAAATTCGGTACAATAGGACTTAATAGGGAGTGAACAGGCTCTCCGTAGACGGGCTCTGGTATCAGCTCCGGAGGGCTGCGGATCGCCGGAGTCGGAACGCAGCTGTTCTGCATTCAGTGGAAATACACACATTGACTTTAATGGAAACCGATTGACTCCGCCGCCGTGCGCGAGCCGTAACGCAGCCGTAACGCATCTGGTGGAAATTGGGGGTAAGGCAGCGTAACGGTTTAATGATCTACAACAAAATAGAGAGATCTTTAGTGATAAGCAAGCGAATATTTAATTAATACAATACTAATTTCTCGCTAGAAATGCAACTGCAACTTTCATTAGACATCAGAGTGGGGAAAAAAGGGGGTTTAAGTGACTTTCAATGAAGAGAAAATATCCAGGGAGCGGCAGTTCTGAGGGGGAAAATGCCTTGTTGATGCCAGAGGTCGGAGGAGAGTGACTGGTTTGAGCCGATAGAAAGGCAACAGTAACTCAAGAAATAACCACTCGTTACAACCGAGGCTTGTAGAAGAGCATCTATGAACACACAACATGGTATATCTTGAAGCAGATGGGCTATAGCAGCAGAAGAACACACTGGGTGCCAGTCCTCCCAGCTCACCAAAATTTGACAATAGAAGATTTAAATAACTTTTCCTGGTCTGATGAGTCTCGATTTCTGTTGCGACATTCCAACGCATTCTCATCCTTGGGCGTCATATACTGACGCTTTTGACAAATCGTCTACATCCAACGCACATGGCACCCTTTAGCGTCAATATGACACGCACAGAGCTTTGTTTGGTTATGGTTGGGTTTAGGTCTGGGGTAGGGTTAGGGTTAGACCGCTAGGAGGCGCCTTCTGGCCCATATCTATCTGCGTCTCATATTGACGCTAAAGGGTGCCATGTGCGTTGGATGTAGACGATTTGTCAAAAGTGTCAGTATATGACGCCTTGGGATGAGATCGGGCTGGACATTCAGATGATAGGATCATAATTAGCCGTAAACAACATGAAAGCATGGATCCATCCTGCCTTGCATCAACGGTTCAGGCTGCTGGTAGTGGGGTAATGGTGTGGGGGGTACTCTTGGCACACTTTGGCCCCTTAGTACTACCAATTAAATACAACCTTAGTATTGTTGCTGACCATGCTATCTCTTTATGACCACAGTGGGCCCATCTTCTGATGGTTACTTCCAGCAGGATAACACGCCATGTCACAAAAGCTCAAGTCATCTTAAACTGGTTTCTTGAACATGACATTGATGACAATGAGTTTACTATACTCAAATGGCCCCCACAATCACTAGATCTCAATCCAATGTAGCTGGTTTGGGATGTGGTGGAACTTGCAACAAATCTGCAGCAACTGCTTAATGCTATCATGTCAATATGGACTAAAATCCATATTGAACTAATGCAGTTCTGAAGGCTAAAGGAGGTCCAGCCCAGTAGCAAGATAAAGTGGCTGGTGAGTATATTTGCCCAGTTACCAGTTGCCCCCCTCCACCATCTCATAACTAAAGCCATAGGGCGGGACAGATGTCCATCATCTCAGTCTAGCTAAGCGCACTCTGAATAGGCTCAGTCTATCCCCCGTCATGACTAGCTGAGACCAGACTGACCTCTGACCTCTCACTAATTACATGCGGCTAAGGCAGTGATGATGGCGCAAATCCAGTATTTTCCAAACAAGGCAGGAATGGGTAACTATAGGAAGCAGAGCAACAAACATGCTTTTAATGTTCACAGGACATCTCTACCCTGAGAGGTCATTCAGACAGATGTGGAAAATCACAACGCTGAAGCCACAAATGTACACAGACGTCTGTCGGAACACTAAAGACCCTCCATAATATACATTGAACAAATATAAATGCAATATGAAAACTATACGTTTGTGGTTCATATGTAGATATTCAAATGTTAAGTGCATTTTGGGAAATAAGACAAAAATTAAAACAATAGATGCTAATTCACAAGTTAATTCGATTTAATTCTGTGATAGTTTAAGCGTGCATTCCTATTGTCTGCATGCTTTCTAAAGCAGATTTTATCAATAGAGCAGCACAGCTTGTTGAAATAATATTTTCAATCAATGAACTATATTGAATTAATATCCTAGAATGAAGGTGTGTTTATCACTCTTTATTGTATTAAGACAAAAAGGTGCATATCTTCAGTTTCTTGCTAAACTCATTGCACAGCCTCTGCAATTATCATAATTTCTCCTGAAAAATGTCATCATATTCTCTCAGATTTAGTTAAGCAATCCCCACATTTGACTGTCTGCGAAGATTCTAAAATATTCAGCTAGTGTTAAGGCAACAGCATTTGAGGAATCGTCAGATTCAAGTCTTTTCAGGTGTAAGTGATAAGAAAGTTGTTCGTTGAGGTCAAAGTATGTATTAAATATTTAACATAATCCAATAAATATTGTGTATATATATATATTGTTTTTGTTTGGTTGGTTAATAAATCCTAGGCCAATGAACATCATGAGAGAAACCAAGCTTTTTGAGTCTTTGAAAGCATTGAACCATTTGCTTCGCAAAATGATTATTTGGAAATGCCTCATGCGGGTGATGCCTGCTGGTCAGAGCAATCTAAATGCAGTGAAAACTCTGCCCAAACATGCATAAAAACATCTTTTTATGAAGGTGTAATCTATTAAATGCAATTTACAAATCTAATAATACCATTAAATACGAACTGTCTTTATAAAATGTTATTTTATTAAATTGTGGCTTGTTTTGTTTGTGTTATGGAGAGCTTGGTTAATCAGAACAATAAGAGAACAACAACTCTTCCTTTCTATTATACAAATGTGTCATTAACTGTCCACAAATTTATAAAAATTGATCCGAGATCAGGAAGAAAATCATATAGACACTGGTTCGTGGGTTCACAGAGATTGTCCCCTAGTGGCAAACCAGTGAAACATTTTGAAACAGTTATGCGTTAATAATTTAGCTTAAATTTAGCTAATTTCCTGACCAATAAATTAAAAGCTTAGTGTTTAGCCTGTTTTATTGTTTTTCATTTAGTTTACAGGAGATATCTGACTTGAGAGAAAGATGGATGAATAGCAACTGAAAGCTTTTATTGAACAGTGTCCAAAAACAGGTGAATAGACCACAAACGATGTGCAGTGCAAGTATAATGCTTCAGGTGACGATAGAGGATGTTACTTCAATTGGTAAGTAAATCCACACAAACTAGTTTGGAAAAACACAAAATCAGCTTTAAAAAATGATGACTGGATGCAATTGGACGCTAAATAAAACTTGCAACATAATGAGGTGATATGACAATGTAGCATTTTACAATTTGAAATGTTTATTGTTACCAAATGCATATTGCTGTTTTACATACTAATATTTAAAGGTGCAGTAAGTGATTTCTGAGAAACGCTGTTGAAAGTGGAACGGACCAAGCACCAAAACACTCTTATACCAATCAGCAGAAAGGGGCTTATTAGGGGGGGATGTGCCTGTGTTGCATAGCGTGTTTGTGAATTTGGGGACGGATGCTATCAAGATAGCCGTGTGATCCTTTTGGGTTCGGGCGTGTTTGCTTTGGTGATTTCAAATATTAACAGTGTTTCTCAGAAATCGCTTACTGCACCTTTAAAAGTGAGTTTAGCAGTAAATGGTGTATATTGTGCAGTTAGCAGTGCGCAAGTATTCCATTCCGGACATTCCTAACCCTGAGTCACGTTATTTGACAGCATGTCTTGACTGCCTCTGTGTATACATCATTCACTTTGCCAAAGAACGTTCATAATATTACACACACATAAGGAAAAGAGTTTAAGCATATTTTTCATTTTCAAAACAACCTTTTATTTTGAATCTCATATTTTTCTTGAGTATAAACATCTTTCTCAACAGAAAGCTATTAGCTATATTGAGTAAACGTGAGTTGGATGGTGAAATGTCTGTTGTCTAAATTGTTGTCTAAATTTCTAGATGTTCACTTTGTGTTCATTGGAAGTGCGATCCAAGCAGCCTCAGCATGCTAGCTCATGTCTAGAGAAAGAGTCTTTCTTGCTAAAAGTTTCTTGTGCTGTCTTGTGAGGTGGTGCATAAGTTTTATTGAGTATTACCACAAATATTGTGTTATGTCACCTTAACCAAAGCAGAAAAAACTACAATGTTTGACTGGAATCCTATTAGGTTTAAATATTATTTCATGACGTTGAATACATGTGATTTTGCAGTTCTTTTGGAAAAGAGAGACCAAGAGAAACTTCTAGATAGAACATTTATTATTTACTTAAATTAATGTTTAGTAATCAATAAAAAAAACAAGTATTATTTATTTAAATAAACAAGATATATGGTTTAAATCATATTTATTGATGAACAATTTTAACAAAGTTATTTTTAGTGTTAATATATAAATAAACACAAAATAAATGAATAAATGTTATTAATAAACATTGTTATTTATTTATATAAAAATAAACAAAGTTTAAAAATAAATAATTAAATAATTGAACACTAAATAAATGAATAGGCCTAAATATATATATATATATATATATATATATATATATATATATATATATAACATTTAGGCCTATCATATTAGTAAATACATTTATTGCTATATAAATATAAAATTAATTGGTTAGAATTGCTCTGAATTAGATCGCTTCGTTTCAGCCTTTATTGATTGATTAGTTATCTAATCTCTTCTCTCCATCATAGACATCAACCCCTTGTCCTAAAAAATGCATTTGGCCAATTAGGCTAATTTTGCAAATGTTTAATTGCATTAAGTCTGGGATCTTTTGGATCTGGGATGTCCGTATCAGCAGATTTTATCTATGCAGAAGTCGGCTATTCATGTGGAGCTCCCTACAGGCCGCAGTGCACACTTAGACAATCCCACAGATCTGAATGAGAATGAATCCTACAATTCCACAATGCCCAACCAATTAACCCTCAGTAAATATTTACCACAACTGAGAGGAGAGAGTCCCTCAACTACCAGCTGTGAGTAAGAAAACCCTCAAAAAAAGCTGAGACGGTGTGTGTACGAATGTCAAATGATTATCAGCTCACTCAACTCCTGCCATGTTAAGACAAGATAAGCATGCTTAACTTTAACTCTGCATGGTGAAGGATGCTGTAGATAGAAGAACCACTGAATAAAACAACACACTGCCATTTCCAGGTAATTTGGCTGACGGTTATCATCAATAACTGGCTGAGATAAAGATGAAAGCAAAGCAAAAAAAAAAAAAAACAGTCTAGAAAATTTCCCTAAAACTGTTTAGCAGTTGTCAGACCACATGATCCGCAATAGATAAGGTGTGTGGAAATAATCCTGTCAGAATTCATCCTCAACCCTTTTGAAATGCAGATCCGTACAGCACAAACAACATTCCCCATGACAGCAGTTCCTCAATCGTGTTTTTTTATTCAAACTTACACAAAAAGTCTGTGACAAGTGCACTGTTCAAATAGTGAGCCCTAACCAGCACACGCGATTATCTTCTGTTGTTTCTGAGGTCATAAACTCTGAGCTTCACGCTCATCAGAGACTAATTACCTTCATGGTACGAGTCTGTAAGAACCCTAGATCCTCAGAAGTGCACAGTGTGGTGGGAGAAGGAAACAGGCCTCGGGGCAGGCATGAGTAGTGTCGTGTAATTGCTTGTAATTAGTGTAATTAAAGGCAGTAGTGTCGGGGAGAGAGCAGAGGTTAGAGTCAGGTACACACAGGTAAGGAGGGGGGTGAGGATGTTTTTGAAATTCAGTCGAGCACAAAGCTGTGGAAACATTGGTACCGTGCCAAATGACAACACTGTCTGGAGCTAATTACGTGTGTGTGTTGGTAGACTGTTTGCTCATGGGGATTTGTGTATAATCATCAAAGATGCTATTAATCTACATCTTGATTCTGTCTCACTAGATCTTTTTTGTCACAGTTTACTATAGCAACATATCATGCGCAGTTGTGCGTTAACGCAACAGACGTGACCATTTTTCCACGCCAGGGAAAAGTTACGGTTTTATATCTTATAAACATCTGAGCAGAAAAGAGTGATGCAAGCTGTGTTGGGTGTCTTTGTCATTCATTGTTTGCTGGGCGTTAACAGGGTGAGAATGTTATGTGTTGCCCTGGTGGATCCTACTCAAGCTCTGCTGATGTAAGGAAAGCTCGCTTTTGATGACTTGAGGATACCTGTTGTTAAGAGAGAGATGCCTAGCGTGGAACCGGGGTCAAGGGGCAAGGGTTATTGGGGTGAAGAGAGAGAGAAATGAATGATGAGGTTATTCTGCTGATGTAACACATTTAATGATTGTTTTCCAATGTATGTGTAAGGTAGAGATTGATAGAAAAGGGAAATAAAGAGGAACGTTTAGCATCCCCACAAGGCCTTTTCACAAAGCACACATTTTCACTGTCATAAAATATCTCCTGTTGAACTTTTTATTAGAACTTTTACTTCTTTCTAAAAAAAACTATGGAATTTTCCTCGACAATTGTTTGTAACAGCTTTATACTGTATAGATTTTTCTTTTTTAACTCACATACCGATTGGTAAGGGATTCCTGAGTTCTGGTCTGTTTTCACGGTTGTTCTGTTCCAGTTTCTAGCACGCATCTACAAAAGCTATTTAAAGACATTCTACTAATCGACCCTTTTCACATTTCCGGGTTTCTAAGAAGCGGAAGTCGTCATAGTTGGATAAACTTCTATAGTGGTGAATGAGAGACTACATTAAAAAAATTTTAGTGTTCCCATTTCCTCAAAATACGTAGATAAAAATCCATAATAGTGTTTTTACCATTTTTAAAAAGAGGAAGAAAAATAGGGAGATATTGATAACGGCAGTCAGAAGAGATACATTTTACCGTCACTCTCACAGCCACTGTATCAGAAACACCTGCACAGTAGCATTAACTACTGTAAAAAAATATTGTTGGTTTAACTTAAAAAAGTAAGTTACCTGGATGCCTTAAAATGTTGAGTTTATTGAAATTAAACATTTTAGTTAATGCAATGAAGGAGAATGTGTATGAGATGTGTAACTCAAAATGTTATGTAATCTGAACCACATTAATTGTCTACATTGATTTGACAAAAGATAAATAGTTGTGATAACAAATAATGGAAAACATTTTTTACAGTGTATTTTCTTGTAATTTGATGCAAATGTAATATAATACAAACTATAGTGTTATAAATATACATGCTTAAAAAAAAGTCGATTTGTCAAGTAGAATGTCTGTTAAATTAAGGGATCATCAAAATAAATGTTAGCAGATAATACGTCTCTCTCTCTCTCTCTCTCTCTCTCTCTCTCTCTCTCTCTCTCTCTCTGCCTTCTCACTCCATCAGTCTTACAACAATTCTAATCCAGTTCTAACACACAAACACACACTCTCACACTCATCACAGATTAAGTCAGGAGGGTTAAATTCCCTTCAGTTTGTTTAGCCTAATGAGCATGTAGCCGTTTATCTGCGAGTATAATAAACCCCCTGCTGATACAGGACCAACATGAGTCTCATCTCACTGATAAGACACATTTGACACCAGAATGAGCTAAAGGTACTTTTTTGTTTTCTATACACCTCCAATGAACCCTTTCCAACTCCCAGTTCTCACATTTACAATATTACGTTTAAGATCATACTGAGAAAGGCATGCATCAACCATTAAATAATGGCTTTATTATAGCTGCAAATGTTTTTTGCATAGTCAAGCTACTGTATTCTTTTGTCCATCTAAAGATGACACAATGCGTAATTGAATGTTGTAAGGAATAAATCACCTCAGTCATTCAGAGCAATGCTGTCTGGTCATTTGCAGTCTGGTTAAGTTGTTTTACAGCAATCACAAATACTAAATATTTAAAAAAGACTAAATATTGCTTTGGTCTGAATGATATAAAACTTAAAAAATGCAGGTAAACGTACTTAAGTGGATATTAATTTAACCCTTTAAAGTCATAAAAGGATTTAAAAATGAACAGTTTATTGAACCGTGCAGTTGCTGATATTTATATGATATCAGCAACTTATCTCAAAAAGTAAGAGATAAAGTTGAAATTTTGCTTGTAATGTAAATCAATGAGATTGTACTGTTGGGTGAAAAACATATCATGCAACGCAATACAATGATGATTGAGAGATATAACAAATAAACATTTAAAAATGAAGTATGGATAATTAAGTAAACCTAGCTGCTTCAGTCCAGTAAGTGTTCATCTTGAAATATTGCAATATACTTCATAAAAATCAGTAAAGATTTCACAGTAACTGTTTCACAACCTGAGTAGGGGGACGTTTTTAGAATTATATTGAAAGGCCGCCTTGGTAAAAAAAAGTATGAATCAGATGACAGACGCATGCAGTAGATTGTGTACAGCAGTTTTTTTTTTTTTCATTAACCCCTGGTTTCACAGACAATGCTTAAGCTAGTGTAGTCCCAGACTAAAATGCAGGTTTGAGCTGTTTTATCTGAAAGCAACTTCCACTAACATATCTTAAAATATGTCAGTTCCATTCTTTTTGCCTCAAGATGCACACCAGTAATGTATTTTTCTACGGCATGTTTATAAAAGCTACTTAAATGTCCTAATTGATCTAAGGCCTAATCCTGGCTTAATCTAAACCCTGTCTGTGAAACCGGGCCTTAGAGACCTTAGAAATTTCTTTGTCAAATATGATACCGTAGACTTGGATGATATAGCCATCAAATCATTGCTGAGGGTTTCTTCAAAAACATAGCTCAATAAGCCCGTATGACTCAGTAAATTACACCCAATGCTCCAGTTTGTGTCTGTTGCGCTCATTTAAAACTAGCATGGTGAGCGTAATCATACTGTACAACTTCTATAAACAACCACACTTATTGCCATGACCTTAGCCTCAGTAACGCCTGATGAAGACTATATAGTCTGAGCCGTAGGCTTAAGCATCGAGACAGCTGGGCATTAAATGCTGGCACACCCCGGCACACCTGTCTAACTGATAGAAGACCTCTCGTGGACAGTTCATGAGAACCGTGGTTTTTAGGAGAGGAGATACACAGCAGGTCTTGTTTGCTATGAAACAGTAAAGGTGATAGGTAGGCCTATAGTTTCTCACCTGAGTGGCCTGGTATTGAATAGGGCTCTATAGAATTCAGAGATACTGTATGTCTATATAGGGCTTGACACCTTTGGCAATGCTAGTGATACTCTCACAGGTGCGTGGACACACACATAGAAGCAGAGCGTGTTCATTTACACATAATCAAGGGCCCAATATTCTGAAGCTCTTTTTTGTTCTTTGCTTAGGGGTAAAATGAAGCTTGAAATACATTTGCAGCCGTATATTGTTACCAATGCTACCCACACTGCTTAGAGAGCGTTTAGATGAGTATAAATATGTGCGGTGCGCTTTCCTTTCAATAAAAAAGTACACACACAACAAAAATGAACCGGAGAAGTTTTTCACATCAGAGAAGGCGGAGCCACATAATCGTCTCAGACCAACAGTGTTTACCAAGCAAACTTTTCCAGAATGTTTGCTTTGATGTTTCGAACTCCCAAAATGTCCTCCAAACGAATTTCGTTCGAACTGAGGTCATACCAGTTCATTCTTCAATTTCGCTTGAAGTAGCCTATATCTGGGCTTTAATCATTGATGACTGTGGATGGGTGGAGTAGAGAGTGCTTTCATTCACCAAAAAGAAAGGGAAATATGTTCCTGCTGGTTATTGTTTGCTTGCAAGATTGACAGGTGTATATCGCACCATATTGAGACTATGAGACCTAGAACACACATACACACACACAAGGTCACCAGCGCACCCTTTAACCCTTCACCAAGGTGTCAATCATTTCGAATCAGGCCGGTCTGGTACTGGGCCCTCAAGTCGACCCCCAGCTGAAAAACTCCGCCCTCCATCTGCCCCCCAACAGAGTGTGATTGACAGCTTGACTATGAGGATTGATGGTGTATTGAGGGACCCCCTCCTTCCCGTAGTCTTACTTTGCCCTGCCAATGCACCAGCCGCTCAGTACATCAATGCTAAAGTAATTAGCCAGCAGTAGTCATATTTCTCAGTCTGGGAGTTCCCTGCGTCTGAATAACTGCCATAAATCATACTGAGTGACACTGACACAGAGAATAAAAGCCGGCCTGCCACACTCTCAGACTGTACGCCATTTAACCAGGGAAAAGGAGCTGTGTAGTGCTCTCTCAACTCTCACCTGCCCTCACTCCCTCTATCCGCACATTATAGTCTATTGTTTTCTTTTTTTTAAAGGGATAGTTTACCCAAAAATAAGTAATGTAATTTACCCATATTGAAGAATATGGCCATTTGATCTTTGCAGTATAATTAGAGTGAATGAGGTTGTCAAGCTCTAAAATGGCTACAAGAAAAGCTCAAGTCATACAATAGCTTTGTGTGACAAACAGAAGAAAATGTGTTACTCGCTGAAACTCTTCCTGATGCTTTCTTTAAGGTTTGGTCACATTTGTCGATGTTTGTTGAATTTTCGCGTTTGTTAAATTTTCGCATTTGTGAAATCCAATCATTTCAGAAGGAATCCACTCAATCTGGAATAGATTTCCTAATGCAGAGTTCGCAGGAGGTTCAAGTTGGCATATAGATTCACTGCGTTGACGTACAGAAAGTTGATTGAAATTGACTTCTGTGTGAGCAGAATTTTTTTCGCTATTGACAACAGACAATGGACCTTTTTGCCCACAAAATTTAGCTGGAACTTCGCTAATGTGACTGCACCTTTAGAGTTCATGAGAAAAGCAGGGATGTCCGATTTGTGAATGAATTGTTCTTTTGAGTCAGATATTTTCAACAAATACAGGTTATTCAGTTCACAAACCCACTGTAAATGATTCATTCATGAATCGGACTGATCTTCTTGACCTCTGATTCAATGATCCTATCACGCAGTTAACAACTCATTGGAGGGAAAGATTATCAGTGATTTTTTTTTTTATGTTTGTCAAAGAAAGTTATCATATGGCATCAGAATGCTGGTATTTTTGAAGTTTGAAGGGTTTTTAAAGTTTTTAAATTTTTTTTTTTTTTTTTAATTGACTGGAAAAGAGTGTCCAGTATATCATTCAAATTATATTACTAAAAAGTTCCTCTAGTGTTCCACATAATAAATAAAGACATACAGGTTTGGAACATCATGACGGTGATTAAATGATGACCGAATTTTCATTTTGGGGTAAACTAATCCTTCAAAACAAAAAGGTTAAAGAGAGAAAGTGTAAGAGCAAGAGGAATGTGTTGAATGGGTGCATGTGTGTGACCCCCTGCTGGGCATTTCTCTTTTAAATGTATTTCTTGTAGTAATTGTTTTGTAGGTTTTTAAATAGCTTTTGAGCTTCTGTCTGAATAGGATAACTGAGTCAGCAGGTTTTTTGGAAGCCTGGCCTGTCTACAGCACTAAGGGTTTGGTAGCTAAGGAGAGTACCGGGAATCTCATGCATTGACAGACAGGGAGTGGAGTCTTCCTTTCAGAATAGCATTCACTCAGCAGAGAGAAACTTAGGTCAGCCTTTAGAATAGATATGGCAGCATTAGTATAAACCATTTGACAGTTTACTTAATACATAATGTGTAATATACATATATAACATGTAATATTATATACACTTCCATTCAAATGTTTGAGGTCAGTACTTTTATTTTCCAAGGATGCAATAAATTGAAGAAAAGTGAAACTTTTTACATTGTTAACTAAACAAAACAAAAAAAACATGCTGTTCTTTTGAACTTTCTATTCATCGAAGAATCCTGAAAATAAAAATGTATCAGTTTCTACAAAAATACGGTGGCCAAGAGAGCTCAACGTGCTGCAACTTAAGAAAACACATGCAAATAGAAACAACACCAGCAAATTATGATGTCTTCATCAGTTTGACAACACATGAGCTGCAGACTCACATCGTGACCAAATACAGAAACATGCTGCACATACTCACATTGCAAAAAAATACAGAAACACACTGCAAACACTCACAACGCAACTAAATACAAAAACACACTGCAAATACTCAACGCAACCAAATACAGAAACACGCTCCAAATACTCACAATGCAACCAAATACAGAAACACACTGCAAATACTCACATCGCAACCAAATATAGAAACACACTGAAAATACTCACAACTCAAACAGAAACGCACTGCAAATACTCACAACGCAACCAAATACAGAAACGCACTGCAAATACTCACAACGCAACCAAATACAGAAACACACTGAAAATACTCACAACTCAAACAGAAACGCACTGCAAATACTCACAACGCAACCAAATACAGAAACGCACTGCAAATACTCACAACGCAACCAAATACAGAAACACACTGAAAATACTCACAACTCAACCAAATACAGAAACACACTGAAAATACTCACAACTCAAACAGAAACGCACTGCAAATACTCACAACGCAACCAAATACAGAAACGCACTGCAAATACTCACAACGCAACCAAATACAGAAACACACTGAAAATACTCACAACTCAAACAGAAACGCACTGCAAATACTCACATTGCAACAAAATACAGAAACACACTGCAAATACTCACATTGAATTTGCAACAAAATACAGAAACGCACTGCAAATACTCACATTGCAACAAAATACAGAAACGTGCTCCAAATACTCACAACGCAACCAAATCTGGTTTTCCTCCTATCTGAATGCGTTTTCTTCAGCTGCAGCACGTTGAGCTCTTTCGACCACCGTACAAAAGTAACACACCTATTTTCAACATTAATAATAATAACAAATGTTTCTTGAGCACCAAATTAGCTTAATAGAATGATTTCTGAAGGATCATGTGACACTGAAGACTGGAGTAATGATGCTGAAAATTCAGCTTTGCCAACACAGGAATAAATTAAATTTTAAAAATAGAAATTAAAATAGAAAACCGTTATTTTAAATTGTAATAATGTTTCACAATATTATAGTTTTACTGTATTTTTTATCAAATAAATGCAACCTTGTTGAGGATGTAAAAGATTTTTGTTTTGTTTTTTATATATATTTGATTATTTATTTGTTTATTTGTGTAGGCCTATGTATAATGTATACAATCATATTGCTAGATTCTTTAGAACCTTCTTTCAGGTGCTTCAAATCAGCATATTGGATTCTGGATTCTTTAAAGCACCAGTATATAGATGTTCTTCTAAAGAACTTTTTATAAGTAGCATAAGACATATACATTTTTTTTTTTTGAGGGAACTTCTCCTGGGACAGTAGAATGTAAAACATTGTTTGGTTCTAATTGGAACCCAAAGTTGATCGGTCCATGAATTAGTGAAACTAAGTGACTCTCTTCCCTGTGTGTTCAATCTCTATGCCACAAATGTGAATATAATGGATCGGTCAAAGGATGTTATAGAGCATCCGAATGTGGTTGATGGATTAGCTCCATGTGGAACAGCCCTTCATCCTCAGAAACGGTATGCTGATCTACCTTCGATTGACTCTAATTCCGTAGAGGCTCATTCATTCAGTCATCTGTCTCTGGAACAGGGGGCCACATGTGTGTAATGTGAGTTTGAATGTGAATGGACAGCAGATAAATCCAGTTAGCTGTGATTAGATTACACTAGGCTAGAATGAATGGGATCAGTTGGAGAGGTGACAGAGAAAGGGGGGTAAAACCACACAGATCCCTTTAACTCAATCCATTAGAGTACAACGACATATTCATTAAGTCAGGCCAGCCCAGGACTGTGGTTTAAAATGAGCTGTGGTCCCTCCCTCCACTGCTTTTCCCTAAAAACTTCCTTCCTTTTCTCTTTCATATTGATGGTCATGGAGAGGGCTTAAAGGTGACCGAGGTGGGGTTTCGTGTGTGTGTGTGTACCTTAGGTTTCTTCCTGATTTTCACAATCCGATACTAAGTTTTCTTTCCCTGACCAATCTAATCTTTAATCAGTCCACTTTAAAACACAGAGTTTTTCCCCATGAATTAAAAACGCATATGAAACAAATGGTTGCGCACAGCAAATTTATAAACATTAGCGAGTTCGACTAAACTTGCCCTGTTGATGATTCACAAGGTTAAATCTGTTGTGTAGTCTGATGTCATGTTAAAAAGAACATCTCAGGTGTGTTCAATTCAATAGAGACTTAGTTCAAAACGCTAAAAGAAATCCATATAATTGGTTCTGTTAAAGCTCAAAAGATCTTCAAGTATTTCCCACACATGCAATTAATACAATTACCAAGTTGAATAAATACCAGAGGCGTTTATACTTCTTAACTTATTGTACAATTTTACTTAAGTTGTGTCTTTCCAATGATTTGGAGGGTTAGTTCTTTATTGCAGTCCAGCCCTGTCATTCACCACAGGAAACTCCTGTCAGTGGGGAGGCGGGGATGTTGAGTGATTGGCGCTTTGGCCATCCAGACTACATCCTCTGGTAGGAGGAAGAACATTAAAATGTCTGGGTCAAAATAACCTGCCTTTCTAATGCCCTCTTTAACATCTACACACTTTAATAAAAAAAAAAAACTCTTGAATTTTTTTCTCTTGAATTTCTCATTGAACTCTTCATTGACTTAAGATATTGTATTTGGCCATTTTTGCCCTTGTAAACACCACTCACATGAAAATGCAGCTTGTTTTCTAGGTTGTTGTCTATTAATTCAACATTCTTAATGTGAT